>NC_134469.1:52870716-53131051 GCF_964194025.1 Convolutriloba macropyga
ACCCCCTTGCCAATTAACCTTATCTATCTTGCTCATCTAAAAGATGTTAAGATATCATCACACATTAAGATAACCTTCAAACACTCACACACCACCACCAATTCAATTCTTCTGTTGGAAACGTATCAAACATGCCGCACTTTGATGTTTTCATGCAAGATCTCGCCGCTGCTCTGTGATAACGCATGCTGTAAACAACTAAAACAAATGGTATGAAGAAGGAGGCCGATCACATCAAACACCTTAATATCTTGTCTCATGAAAATACATTCACGAATGACGCCAATGATATATGCATAAATTAAACTTAGATTTGAAATAGGTCATCTTCACCCCCTCAAAACGGAAATGCTGTAATTAACAAATAATTCAAATATCGTTTTAACGTCCCGAGAACCAAAGAAAAACATACAAAAGTCAGAATTTCTCCGCATTAACTCAACAGGTTCATGCATTTAATGAAAATTTACTCAAAAAAGGCTGTTAAAATCAACCACAATACGTAAAATGAACGCTGGAATGTATTTCGATATATTAACCTTTTAATTACAATATTGAGGTATAATTTATTTTTAAAAGATGGCACATGTATGACTAACTGATAACCAGTAATGGTATCGTTTTAGTTATGGTAAGCAGCAATTATTAATATTATTATTAATTTCATATTGTTTTATTCAAATATTTCTTTCTGTTCAGTGCATCTGTATATATTAATTCTTTGTTCAAGGGGAAGAGCGGCACAGGAAAATTTCTATTTTCCGAACGATGCTTTTGACCCTTCATTGCAGTTATTTTAGTTCACTGTCTTTGACCTTCTGACTTTATTCCTCAATATAAGTTTTGTCCGTCTACCCACTTTGCGTCTTGGCGGCAAGAGGCGCAATTCACTTTTGTAATTCTGTCTTCCTAAATCTTAAATCAAGGCAGGAATTTTGCTAAGCGATTGAGAATAGCCTTTTGAAATCTGGTTCGCACCTCAAAATCAAATCTCAAAATTTAATTCTGCATTTTTACCGCGAACAAAAGCTCAGAACTTTTGCCTAACTTCATAAGGATTTAACCATTTTATAGTTGAAACGGCTATTGATACTGGATATTAGGAGAGTCACAGAACTGAAACACACCATTAGACATTAAGATTTTTCAAATACTGTCTTTTGAGTTTATGGTTGACAATTTGGCTGAGACAACTAATACTGAATAATATTTAGTTGCTTTTGAGTCCTAAATTTTGGCGCTAAAATTGATGGTTAATAGTGTTTTTTCAATCGAACAACTCATTAAACTTTTTATCAGAAGTAGTTGTTTTGTGCATTGAAAATCGATCGTAAACAAGGAAATGTTAGCCGAGTCACAGTTTGTAGCTTTTCCTCTTTGCACTCTTTGTCATCATTTTTTTCTATTTAATAGTTATTCAAACCTTTCTGCTGGGTACGTCGCTATGACATAATCAATGTTCCTTTAGTCACCTATTCTCTTTTAAAAAGAGATTTTTCCAGATTTTTATGCTCAGTTTGCCATTAAGTACTGACTTTAAAAGTGACCTTTTTTAATCAACTGATGATGAAAGTGTGCTGAGCAGTAAAAAGTTGGTAGGAATATTGAAATAAAATCATATTCGTATGAAAATTTATTCCTCCATTTTTCTCCTCGTGTAATCAGTTTTTACGTTTGATTGCAGTCAAGAGATACCTGGTTCAATCCCGTGACAATATTTTTGTTCTAAGATATTTGCGCTTCGATACAAGCTGCTCCTAAGTCTCCCTGCCACCCTACAAATTGACTGTGGACGCCTTTCGAGAGTCAGATGGAATGGTGAAATTGAAAACGACCACAATGGAAAAAGAGAAAAAAAGAAATTTTCTGTCATGAAAGACTTTGCAAATTGATTTTAACTTAGATTGATGAATTTATCTTGTGTCAACAAAAGGGCCTGCTCTTGTCTGTTTTGATATCTTTTTCCCTTTTTCCGATTGCTTGTTCAGCCAACTTTAGAATTAAATGGATTTTCGTAAGCAATAATATATTGCATCCAAAAATTATACAGCAATGTTTTCTTCTTCTCTTCTCGTCTAGTTTTATAACGACAATAGATTAATATGTGGGGGTCATACAAGTACTCATCAAAAATCCCCATCACGAATCAAAAATTTTATTTAAAACAATAATATAAATCATTCTCCCTTCTAGTCAGCGTGCCCCTCTTAGGATTACTGATAGAAAGCGTGTGAAATGGCTCTTTTGTTTTTGTAACATAGATACTTATAAAATGTTTTTGTCGTTAGGTTTTCGAAAACGAAAAGTCGACTTGATTCCTGAGGCAAAGTTAGAACTCGTTTCATTCATTTCGTAATTTTATATTTCGAGGGCCAGAAAATGAAATAGAGCGACTTTATGGCAAGTTTTTATCTATTTTTATAAACTTTTTATATTTATTAAACACAATCAAAACTTATTAATCCACTCGAAGCAAAAATTTTAAAATTACGTATTTTTGAGCACAACAACCAGAATGTTACCATGCCCGTCCCAGAAAAACAACAATTAAAAATACACACTCAACGATGGATAAGATCGACTTTGTTTCGAAAAGGATAGCAGCTTATAACGCATGCAATGTGTTCCAATAGGCCGAATAAAGAAAACTTTAAATAAATATTTAAAAACGACTTTTTTAACAGTTTGCGGCAAGACTTCGAAAAAAAGTCGATTTGATTTCCGAAGCAACATTACAACTTTTTAACCGTGCTTCTTTTGTTCATTACGTAAATTCTTGTTTCAAGTGCCACCAAAAAAAATGAGCGAATTTTCGGCAATTTTTCATCTGTTTTTTTTTAAAGAAACCTTTATAATCTTTGCCGATTTTCATATCTCAAAACCCAACACTTTTGGACAAATTTATTTCGTCGAAGGTAAAAATTGTTAAATTACGTAATTTGTAGGACAGCAATCGGAAGGTTACAATGCCCGTCCCAGAAAAAAAACAACTAAAAACACCCAATCAGCAATTAATAAGACCGATTTTGTCTTGAAATGGATAGCAGGTTATCACACCTGCAACGTGTCTCAATAAACCGAAAAAAATAGTAGTTTTCAAATTAATAAGAACTACTTCGTTTACTGTTTGCTCCAGTAGTCTATGATTAAACGCCAAAAATGCCAATTTAATTTACACCTCGTTTTCTTTTTATATGATTACGCTCCTTTAAAAATTAATGAAAATTTTCAAGAGGGAGAATTTGACAGGGTAAATGTCGTTTCCCTTCAGCTGGAACAAGACAGGTGGTTCTAAAAGGCAAATGTTTCTCCAATATAGAGTTCAATTTTAGAGTCCAATACATTTAGAGTTTAATTTTTCCCACTAACTAAAACCCAATTGCTTGAAATCAACAAGAAGTACAAGTAAAAACAGTTATATGTTTGGATAATAAACGTGAGTGGACACTGAATCAAACTGATATTAGCAAGGTTCTACATAAAATTCTCCGATATTTCATATCACTGTCGTTATGGAAAAAAATTGAAACACCATAACGGCCGATGACCGGTTAATTTCTTGCATCCCACAGGGAGTGGTCACCCACTCTAACTCCTATTCCAAATGGTTGTAATCGAAATGTGTAAACAGGCAAATAAGGGATCCAGAAGGTTCTACTAGATCAATAGTGCTGTTGATTTTCACTCGTTTGTGTTCACCATGCAGTTGTTGTCCTGGCTTTCTGTGCAGTATTATTTGGAGAATCAGCCAAGAAGGGACCGTCCGAGGCAATGTACTACAAGAATTCTGAACCAGATCAAAAATATTAGGTTCTCACTTCTAATCATCGTGACCTTCTTAAGAGTATTGGTAGAAAAATTAAGACAGGGCATTTTGGTTCTTGTGGCATGGATAATTGCCGACCGTTTTCGTCGTTACGTTTTCGAAAACAAAATTTTATTTGATTTCTCAGGCGAATTTGCAATTTTTTCTAAGCTTCTTTTTGTTCCTTCCGTAATTTTATCTTTCAGCGGCCAAAAAATGAAATAGACCAATTCATCGAATGAAAAAATATTCAAATTACGTAATTTGTAGGACAAAATTTGGCAGAGTATCATGCTTGTCCCAGAAAAAAAACCATTGAAACTGTAGCACAGGCTAGATGTTGTTTCTCTTCAGCTGCAACAAGCCAAGTTGTTTTAAAATTCAACTGTTTCTAAAAATTATAGGCGAAACATTAGAGTTCAATTTTTTCCCAATTTCCCAAAACTAACTGCTTGAAACCAAGAAAAAAGTACTCGTAGAAACATTAAACTGTTTGAATAATAATTAGCGTATGTGGACACTGTATCAAAAAGATAGTAGCAAGGTTCTACAAAAAATTCTCTGCTGTCTATAATCAATGCGGTTAAGGAGAGAAATGCAAAACATCTTTGCGGCCTATGAACCATTAAGTTTGCGCACCATACACGTATTGCTCTCCCACTCTAACTCCTATTCCAAATGGTTGTAATTGAAATGTGTAAACAGGCGAATAAGGGATCCAGAAGGTTCTACTAGATCAATAGTGCTGTTGATTTTCACTTGTTTGTGTTCACCATGCAGTTGTTGTCCTGGCTTTCTGTGCAGTATTATTTGGAGAGTCAGCCAAGAAGGGACCGTCCAAGGCAATGGTACCACCAGAATTCTGAACCAGATCAAAAATATTAGGTTCTCACTTCTAATCATCGTGACCTTTCTAAGAGTATTGGTAGAAAAAGTAAGACAGGGCACTTTGGTTCTTGTGGCATGGATAATTACCGAACGTGTTTGTCATTAGGTTTTCGAAAACAAAATTTTATTTGATTTCTCAGGCAAATTTACTACTTTTTTGTAAGCTTCTTTTTGTTCCTTCCGTAATTTTATCTTTCAGCGGCCCAAAAATGAAATAGACCAATTCATCGAATGAAAAAATATTCAAATTACGTAATTTGGAGGAAAAAATTTGGAAGAATATCACGCTTGTACCAGAAAAAAACCATTGAAACTGTAATGCAGGCTAGATGTTGTTTCTCTTCAGCTGCAGCAAGCCAAGTGGTTTTAAAATTCAACTGTTTCTCAAAATTATCGCCGAACCATTAGAGTTCAATTTTTTCCCGATTTCCCAAAACCAACTGCTTGAAACCAAGAAAAAAGTACTCGTAAAGACATTAAAATGTTTGAATAATAAACGTATGTGGACACTGTATCAAAAAGATAGTAGCAAGGTTCTACAAAAAATTCTCTGCTGTCTATAATCAATGCGGTTAAGGAGAGAAATGCAAAACATCTTTGCGGCCTATGAACCATTAAGTTTGCGCACCATACACGTATTGCTCTCCCACTCTAACTCCTATTCCAAATGGTTGTAATTGAAATGTGTAAACAGGCGAATAAGGGATCCAGAAGGTTCTACTAGATCAATAGTGCTGTTGATTTTCACTTGTTTGTGTTCACCATGCAGTTGTTGTCCTGGCTTTCTGTGCAGTATTATTTGGAGAATCAGCCAAGAAGGGACCGTCCGAGGCAATGTACTACAAGAATTCTGAACCAGATCAAAAATATTAGGTTCTCACTTCTAATCATCGTGACCTTCTTAAGAGTATTGGTAGAAAAATTAAGACAGGGCATTTTGGTTCTTGTGGCATGGATAATTGCCGACCGTTTTCGTCGTTACGTTTTCGAAAACAAAATTTTATTTGATTTCTCAGGCGAATTTGCAATTTTTTCTAAGCTTCTTTTTGTTCCTTCCGTAATTTTATCTTTCAGCGGCCAAAAAATGAAATAGACCAATTCATCGAATGAAAAAATATTCAAATTACGTAATTTGTAGGACAAAATTTGGCAGAGTATCATGCTTGTCCCAGAAAAAAAACCATTGAAACTGTAGCACAGGCTAGATGTTGTTTCTCTTCAGCTGCAACAAGCCAAGTTGTTTTAAAATTCAACTGTTTCTAAAAATTATAGGCGAAACATTAGAGTTCAATTTTTTCCCAATTTCCCAAAACTAACTGCTTGAAACCAAGAAAAAAGTACTCGTAGAAACATTAAACTGTTTGAATAATAATTAGCGTATGTGGACACTGTATCAAAAAGATAGTAGCAAGGTTCTACAAAAAATTCTCTGCTGTCTATAATCAATGCGGTTAAGGAGAGAAATGCAAAACATCTTTGCGGCCTATGAACCATTAAGTTTGCGCACCATACACGTATTGCTCTCCCACTCTAACTCCTATTCCAAATGGTTGTAATTGAAATGTGTAAACAGGCGAATAAGGGATCCAGAAGGTTCTACTAGATCAATAGTGCTGTTGATTTTCACTTGTTTGTGTTCACCATGCAGTTGTTGTCCTGGCTTTCTGTGCAGTATTATTTGGAGAATCAGCCAAGAAGGGACCGTCCGAGGCAATGTACTACAAGAATTCTGAACCAGATCAAAAATATTAGGTTCTCACTTCTAATCATCGTGACCTTCTTAAGAGTATTGGTAGAAAAATTAAGACAGGGCATTTTGGTTCTTGTGGCATGGATAATTGCCGACCGTTTTCGTCGTTACGTTTTCGAAAACAAAATTTTATTTGATTTCTCAGGCGAATTTGCAATTTTTTCTAAGCTTCTTTTTGTTCCTTCCGTAATTTTATCTTTCAGCGGCCAAAAAATGAAATAGACCAATTCATCGAATGAAAAAATATTCAAATTACGTAATTTGTAGGACAAAATTTGGCAGAGTATCATGCTTGTCCCAGAAAAAAAACCATTGAAACTGTAGCACAGGCTAGATGTTGTTTCTCTTCAGCTGCAACAAGCCAAGTTGTTTTAAAATTCAACTGTTTCTAAAAATTATAGGCGAAACATTAGAGTTCAATTTTTTCCCAATTTCCCAAAACTAACTGCTTTAAACCAAGAAAAAAGTACTCGTAGAAACATTAAACTGTTTGAATAATAATTAGCGTATGTGGACACTGTATCAAAAAGATAGTAGCAAGGTTCTACAAAAAATTCTCTGCTGTCTATAATCAATGCGGTTAAGGAGAGAAATGCAAAACATCTTTGCGGCCTATGAACCATTAAGTTTGCGCACCATACACGTATTGCTCTCCCACTCTAACTCCTATTCCAAATGGTTGTAATTGAAATGTGTAAACAGGCGAATAAGGGATCCAGAAGGTTCTACTAGATCAATAGTGCTGTTGATTTTCACTTGTTTGTGTTCACCATGCAGTTGTTGTCCTGGCTTTCTGTGCAGTATTATTTGGAGAATCAGCCAAGAAGGGACCGTCCGAGGCAATGTACTACAAGAATTCTGAACCAGATCAAAAATATTAGGTTCTCACTTCTAATCATCGTGACCTTCTTAAGAGTATTGGTAGAAAAATTAAGACAGGGCATTTTGGTTCTTGTGGCATGGATAATTGCCGACCGTTTTCGTCGTTACGTTTTCGAAAACAAAATTTTATTTGATTTCTCAGGCGAATTGGCAATTTTTTCTAAGCTTCTTTTTGTTCCTTCCGTAATTTTATCTTTCAGCGACCAAAAAATGAAATAGACCAATTCATCGAATGAAAAAATATTCAAATTACGTAATTTGTAGGACAAAATTTGGCAGAGTATCATGCTTGTCCCAGAAAAAAAACCATTGAAACTGTAGCACAGGCTAGATGTTGTTTCTCTTCAGCTGCAACAAGCCAAGTTGTTTTAAAATTCAACTGTTTCTAAAAATTATAGGCGAAACATTAGAGTTCAATTTTTTCCCAATTTCCCAAAACTAACTGCTTGAAACCAAGAAAAAAGTACTCGTAGAAACATTAAACTGTTTGAATAATAATTAGCGTATGTGGACACTGTATCAAAAAGATAGTAGCAAGGTTCTACAAAAAATTCTCTGCTGTCTATAATCAATGCGGTTAAGGAGAGAAATGCAAAACATCTTTGCGGCCTATGAACCATTAAGTTTGCGCACCATACACGTATTGCTCTCCCACTCTAACTCCTCTTTCAAATGATTGTAATTGAAATGTATAAACGGGCGAATGTGGGTTCCATATGGTATTACTGGTTCAACAATGCAGTTGCTTTTTTATTTTTTGGTTTCACCACGCGGTTGCTATTCTTGAATGTCCCAGATTTCTGTGCTGGATTAATAGGAGAATCAGCCAAGGAGGGACCGCCAAGGGTTGTGCTAGATTTCTGAGCCAGATCAGAATTTATGTTTCTTTTCTAGTCAACTTTCACCTCTTAGGGGTAATGATAGAAAAGGTGTGACATGTCACTTTTATTCTTGTGGCATGGATTCTTACAGAACGTTTTTGCAGTTAAGTTTTGGAAAACAAAAAGTCAATTTGATTTTAAGAGCCAAAAATGAAAGTGAGCAACTTTGTGGCGAATTCTGATTTGTTTTTTTTGGAAACGATTTACTTTACATCTGGATTTCTATATCTCAACACAAAACACTTGAGGCAAAATTTATTTCATTGAAGGATAAAAATAATTAAAAATTACGTGTTTTGGAGGACAACAAACAGAATATTACCTTAACCGTACAAGAAAAAAAACACACATCAAACGTTTAATAAGATCCACTTTGTTTCGAAATGGATAGAATATTACAACAACTGCAACGTGTCTCAATAGACAGAAAAATAAGTACTTTTCAAATAATTAAAAACTACTTTGTTGTTTGTTCCAGAAATCCATGATTTATGGCTGAACAAGCCAAAAAACTTCTCAACTTTTTTTCAAACCATTCGGTTACTTCATATATCTATAAAATTTTTGCAAGTCGGGGATTTTGACAAATTAAAGGTCAATTTTTTAAACCAAACGAAGATAGTTGTCTCTAAACGTCAACTAATCCTCTAATTTCTAACCAAAACGTTACAGTTCATTTTTTTTCGACATCAGCAATAGATACAGGTAAATAGATTCAACTGTCTGAATAAAAATCGTAAATGGACTTTTTATGGAAATGATATTTGCAACAAAGTCGCCATTGGTTTGCATGACTGTGGTTACGGATAAAATTGTGAAAGATAACTGCGGCCAGTTATCTATTAAATTCATGAATCTTACACTTCATTGGGTTCACCGCGCGGTTGTTGTTGTTGCATGCCCTGTATATCTATGCAGGATTATTCAGAGAGTTAACCAAGGTGGGACAGTCCAAGCCAAAGGTAGCGCTAAATTTCTAAGCCAGATCAATAATCGGGATTGAAAGTTTGTTTTGTATTTAGAAGCTCAATTAGTGCCCACAGTGCTTTCCTGCTTATGCAGTGCGTTACAAATTGATCTCACCACACCGTTGTGAAAGCAATGCAAAACTACACAAACAAAGTTCATCAGAGATTGCGAGAGTTGAATGGTATGATGAAATTAATAAATGATTTTAGGTTTTAGAGTCCGGTAAAATATATGTGAAGGCAACCGAACAAATATTGCTTGGGGGTGTTTTTGTCTTTCGTCAAAATTGAGCTTCCAATAGGCCTATCATTTTTTTCTTTAAAAATCCCTATCAGGCAAGAAAAATTTTTATTATATCATTAATATAAATCATAACCTCTTCTAGTCAGCTCGCAACTTTTAGGAGTATGGATAGAAACAGTCTGAAATGACTTTTTTGTTTTTGTGGCACAAAAACTTACAGAAGGGGTTATTTGGTAGATTTTTGAATACAAGAAATTGATTTGATTTCTGAGGCGAAATAAAAAGTTTTTTCTTAAGCTTCTTATTGTTTATTTTATAATTTTAATTTTCAAGGGCCAAAAAAAATAAAATTGAGCAACTTTAATGCAGTTTTTATGTTTATTGGAAACCAAAATAATTTTTACATTGTTCCTTTCAAAAGATTAAATTGATTTTTTTAATTATTTTTTCTAGGAGGGAGAATTTGACATGCTTGATGTCAGTTTCCTTCAGCCAAAGCAGTTAGGCGTTTTTAAAGGACAACTGTTTCCCTATTTTCTAACCAAAAAATTAGATTATTAATATATTTTTACGAATATTCAAAATCCAACTGCCTGGAACCAGCAGAAAGTACTCGTAAAACAATTAACTCTTTGAATTATAAACGTAAGTGAAAAATGTATCAATGTGATATTAGCAACGAGCAAAAAAACAAATTCTCCGCTGGTTTATATGACTGTCGTTAAGGAAAAAAAATGAAGTATTTGCTGCCAATTAAAAATTAATTTCTTATATCTCCCATTCCAATTAATTGTAATCGAAATGTGTAACGGGGCGATTCCAGGGGCCAGATGGTGCTAATGGATAAACTTTCAATTGTTTTTCACTTGTTTGGTTTCATCACGCAGTTGGTGTTCTTGGATGTCCTAATTTTCTTGCAGATTTATTGGAGAGTCAGCCGAGGAGGGAACATCAATGGCAAGGGTAGCGCTAAATTTCTCAGCCAGTTCAAAACTAGGATTGAAAATGTGTTTTGCTTTTAGAAGCTCAATTATTGATCATCAGCCTGCCCAAAGTGCTTTCTTGCTTATGCAGTGCGCTGCAAATGGATCTCTCTACACCGTTGTGAAAGCATTCTATTGTTACACAACAAATGTTTAGTGATTTCGAGAGTTGAATGGTATCATAAAAACAAAAACTGGTTTTAGATTTTATAGTAAGTTAATAGTTTTTTGAAGGCAGCAGAGTAAATATTGCTTGGGGTGTTTTGGTTTTTCGTCGAAACTGAGCTTGCAAAGGGCAGACTATTTTTTTCTTGATATAATCCCTATCTCGCATGAACAATTTTTATTAAAACAGTAACATAACGTGCCCTTCTTAGGAGCATCGTTAAAAAAGTGTGACATACTTTTTTGCTTTTAAAGAATAGAAATTTAGAGAACGCTTTCGTCGGTAGATTTTTGAATACAAGAATTCAATTTGATTGCTGAAGCAAATTCACAACTTTTTTAAGCTTTTTTTTCATATCCTAATTTTATCTGTCAAAATCCAAAAACTGAAATTGAGCAACTTTAGAGCAATTTTTCATCTGTTTAATAGAAACCTTTATATTTTTCTCTCAATTATTTCATCTCAAAACCCAATAATTCGGGAAAAAATTTTTGCATCGAAGGACAAAATTTTAAGATTAAGTGTTTGTTGAACAAAATTCATTCCCTTCCCAGTTAAAAAACAACTAAAAATGCAGATTATAACACTTGCAACGTGTTCCAATAAACAGAGTTCTTTTCAAATAATTAAAAAATACTTTGTTTACTGTTTGCTCCAGAAATCTATGGTTCGAGGCCAAAAATTCCAGATTAGGTTTCACATTGTTTTTTATTAATAAAAACCTACAAGAGGGAAAATGTTACCAACTAGATGTCGTTTTTCTTCAACATATAATAGATAGTTGATTCTAAATGTTAACTGTTCCTTTAGTTTCTAACGAAACCTTATTTTTATTTCAAGTTTTCTGAATATCCAAAACGCATCTGCCTCGCACCAACAGAACTTATTCGTAAAAACATTTAACTGTCTGAACAAAAAACTTAAGTGAATACAGTATCAAAATGATATCAGCAAGGTGCTACAAAAAATCTCCACAGGTTTATATGACTGCGGATAAAAATCAAAATGTGAAACATATTTGCGGCCGATTAACGACTATTTTCTTGCATTCTACACTTAATTCTTCCACCACGTGGTTAAGCTTCTTATTGTTTAATTTATAATTTTAATTTTCAAGGGCCAAAAAAATAAAAATGAGCAACTTTAATGCAGTTTTCATTTGTTTATTGGAAACCAAATTAATTTTCACATTGTTCTTTTCAAATGATTTAATTGATTTTTTCAAATTAATTTTTCTAGGAGGGAGAATTTGACATGTCTGATGTCAGTTTCCTTCAGCCAAAGCAGTTAAGCGTTTGTAAAGGATAACTGAGAACAAAATTTATTCTCTTCCCAGGTAAAAAGCAACTAAAAACGCAGATTATAACAATTTCAACGTGTTCCAATAGACCAAATAAGCAGTTCTTTTCAAATAATTAAAAACTACTTTGTTTACTGTTTGCTCCAGAAATCTATGGTTCGAGGCCAAAAATTCCAGATTAGTTTTCACATTGTTTTTTATTACTAAAAGCTTACAAGAGGGAAAATGTTACCAACTAGATGTCGTTTTTCTTCAACATATAATAGATAGTTGATTCTAAATGTTAACTGTTCCTTTAGTTTCTAACAAAACCTTAATTTTATTTCAAGTTTTCTGAATATCCAAAACGCATCTGCCTCGCACCAACAGAACTTATTCGTAAAAACATTTAACTGTCTGAACAAAAAACTTAAGTGGACATAGTATCAAAATGATATCAGCAAGGTGCTACAAAAAGTCCCCACAGGTTTATATGACTGTGGATAAAGATCAAAATGTGAAACAAATTTGCGGCCGATTAACGACTATTTTCTTGGCTTCTACACTTGATTCTTTCACCACGCAGTTGTTGTTATTTGATGTTATAGCTTTCTGAGCAAGATTAGTTGGAGAGTTAGCCAAGGACGCACCGTCCATGGCAAAGATTTCGCTTGATTTCTGAGTGAGATCAAAAATTAGTATTCAAAATCTGTTTTGATTCCTAAAGCGCGTTTATTCATCACCAGCCTGCTCATAGTGCTGTTCTGCTTATGCTGTGCGTTACAAACTGATCTCTTTACAGCGTTGTGAAAGCAATCCATTACTACAAAACCGATGTCCATCAGAGGTTTCGAGAGTTGAATGGTACCATGAAGTACAAAAACTCTTTTAGATTTCAGTGTATGTTAAAATAACTATGCAGACAGCAGAGCAAATATTGCTTAAGAGTGTATTTTTGAAAATTGAACTTCCCAAGAAAGATCATTTTCAATTCTTAAATGGATTGAACTGGAGTTTCTTAATCAATAGTTCATTGTATCCGAAATTTATACAGCAATAAACTATTCTTCTCTTCTTGTCTGGTTTTCCAACGACAATAGAATAATATGCGGGTAATACAAGTACGCATCAGAAATCCCTATCTTGCATCAACAATATTAGTTACAACATAAATAAAAATCATTCCCGCTTCTAGTGAGCGTGCCCCTCTTAGGAGTTTTGATAGAAAACGTGTGACATGACATCTTTGTTTTTGTAAAAGAGACTTACAGGACCTTTTCGGCGGTAAGTCTTCAAACAAAAGAAGTTGATTTGATTTCTGTGGCAACATTAAAACAATTTGCCAGTGCATTTTTGTTCATTTCGTAACTTCGTCTTTCAAGCTCCACCAAATGAAATTGAGCGAATTTGTGGCAGTTTTTCATCTGCTTTTTTAGAAACTTTTTTCTGGCCAATTTTTATATCTCAAAACCCAACACTCGTAGACAAATTTATTTCATCGAAGGAAAAATAATGAAATTACGTAATTTGGAGGACAACAATCAGGAGGTTAACATGAAAAAAAACAACTAAAAATATCAAATCAGCGATTAAGAAGATCGATTTCGTTTTATGTTTGCTCCAGTAGTCTATGACTAGATGTCGTTTTTCTTAAGCTCAAACAAGCCAGATTGTTCTAAAAGTTAACTGTTTCTCTATTTTCTCGCTGAAACGTTCAGAATGCAATTTTTTTCAATATCCGAAACCCAGGTGCCTCATACCAACAAAAAGTACTCGTAAAAACATTTAACTGTTTGAATAATAAACGTATGTGGACACTGTGTCAAATTGATATTAACAAGGCGCTACAAAGAAATTCTCCGCAGTTTAGTATCACTGGAGTTAAGGAAAAAAGTGGAAAATCTTTGCGGCCTGCGAACGATTAAGTTTTCGCGCCATACACGTATTGCTCTCCCACTCTAACTCCTATTCCAAATTGTTGTAATCAAAATGTGTAAACGAGCTAATGCGGTGTCCAGATGATGCTACTGGGTAATCAATGCAGTTGCTTTTCTGTTTGGTTTCACCACGCGGTTGTTCTTCTTGGATGTCCCAGCTTTCTGTGCAAGATTAATTGGAGAACCAACCAAGGAAGTCCATGTCAAGGGTAGCGCTAGATTTCTGAGCCAGGTCAAAAAATAGGATTTAAAGTGTGTTTTAAATTTAGAAGTTCGTTTATTTATCACCAGCCTCCCCATAGTGCTGTCGTGCTTATGTAGTGCGTTACAAACTGATCTCTCTGCCCAATGCAATCTTTTACTACACAACAAAAGTCCATCAGAAATTCCGGGAGTTGATTAACATGACTAACATTAACGGTATCATGATTAAAAAAAATGCTTTTAGACTTTAGATTACGATAGATTATTTATGCAGTCAGCAGAACAACAAGTGCTGAAGGGTGTTTTTGTCTTTGTTCAAAATTGAGCTCGCAAAGGGCAGGCCACTTTTCTTTGTTGTTAGCAGATACGAAATTGATAGAATTTTGCTGAACCGAGTTCCTGACTTTGAGTTTATTTTTATTGCTATTTTTTTAACGGAAGAAGTTCCCTAATTGTGATCCACTGCTCAATTAACTCAGTGGCCTTCTGATTGTTTGCAGGTGATATTGTTTGTCTGCATAGTTGTCGTTTGCTTTGATAATATCTCTTTTTTTAACACAAATTATGTAACTTGTTTGCCAATTAAAAAACGAGCATGCTCTAATATTTCAAGTAGCCTGTGCATATGAATTTAAATTAGCAAAATTTTCAATAAGTTTCCAACAACTTTTTTACTGCTGCTTAGGTAGTAGCAATGGTCATTACCTGCGATAAAACAGGTGTCTGATCTTTTGGCGCTTAGTTTTGCGCGAGTAAAATTAATTTGTATCTCTTCATTATAATCTACACACTTTTTATGGGGTTGCAAATACGTGGGAAAAATTGTTTAAAAATCTTAACAATCTGAGAAAAGGTAGCACCAGAAAACGTTTGAGGATGTCTCTATGCTTGAGGGCCCAACATGCATGTGTTGAAGGGGACACAATTCCCCTAACTCCCAGGACGAATAACATGTAGTTGCTTTAGAACCACCTTTCTAATTGTGTTTGAGATTGAGACAACATTGTCAACACAAAACTTTCTGCATTTGCAATGTAAATCTCACCTTTTAGGTTATTCTGTTGCTCAGTGTTATTAGTAACAGCATGGGGAATATACTCTAGGATAGGATGTTTCCTTGTAAGAATCGCATTATAATTTTATGTAAAAAACTATGATTTTGGTTTTTTTCCAAAAATTTCTTATCGTGATAGCTGAATATTCGACAGATTAGAGTTCTCAGGTTCAAGGGATCCTGTATTTCGTCGGTCAGTTGCTGCTGATAATCTTGTTGGCGAGAAACTTACTTGTGGTGGAGATAGTCCTGTTATAATTGTGCTGATAATGGAAGTCTCGCAACGAGAATTTGGCGGAATTATATATGAATTTACTTATATTCTCACTTGTCGCAAAAACATTAAATTCTTCGTTCAACTGAAAAACAAAAATAAAAAGTTCGGTTAAATTTTGCGTCATTCCACGACAACATCGTTTCAGCGAATTTTTCCGAATCGATAAAACTTCACGATGATCAGTAATTCTTGATATGATTTTCAGATAAGTAAAAATTTCCTACTTATAGAAACTTCATCGAAGAACGTTAGGTTTAAAGTTATAACTCAGTTCTATTTTACCTTTCTTCTTTCCAAGTAGGGGACCGCGATGAGAATGCAATTGTTTTCAAGCGCTTCATAGTGCACTAATGAACAGCAGTGCCTAAGTCAGCTGTCGAAGCTTTAAAATTGGTTCGCGTTTCCATGTTGAGTTCATAGCACTTTTCAGTTGTATTCAATATTTGTTGTTTAGTGCATTCAAAATAATGAACATGTTTAATTCTCCGATTGAATTCGATTGATTTTTTCATTCAGAATGAAAAGGGATTTGATTGGCCAAAATCCCTTTTGTATGCCGAAATGTACGTATCTCAGCCATTTGAATTTCGCTCACTGAAGTAGTTTCTGTCAGTATTTTAAATTTTGTTTTGAATCTGTATGTGCCAAACAAAATTAAAATTTCAATGACGAGCTTGTTCAGGAAGTAACGTTCAGAAAGTTTTTTTTCAGCCAAGACGTTTTTTCGATCAGTTTTGACGGTTTTTTCGGTCATTTTTGACGTTTTTTTTTCGGCTATTTTTGAAGTTTTTTCGATCATTTTTGACGTTTTTTTCGGTTATTTTTGACGTATTTTTCGGCAATTAAAACTTGGATTAAGACTTGGCAAGTCTGGGCCAAGACTTGGATTAAGACTTGGCAAGTCTTGGCCAAGACTTGGATTAAGACTTGGCAAGTCTTGGCCAAGTCTGACAAGTCTTAAAAGTGTTATGATCATAGCTCTGAATCAGTACTGATACCTAGACTTAGAATTAGACTTGCCCAGTACTGATATTGACTTGCCGTTCGGTACGGGAATATACTTGACAGTACTCGCACTGAAAACCCAGATGTGTAAAATGCTGTTTTTATTACACAATTCATTAAAGTTTTTGCATAATAGGGTTCATCAATTATTCCAAAATTGGCAGCTGAGATTTGTTTTTATAAGTACATTTAATTAGGACACTGAGTCTACGGCTATTTTTGCTCACTTCGCGCTTTAAATCTGATGAGTAGTTTTGGTCTGACTTTTTTGTTTCAGAACAGACTTTTGTTTTCATTTACAACTCATTTGGTGAGTAGGTGTGGATAATTTGTGGAAACACTTAGAACAAGTTATATGGTTTTTTGTCTCGCCAATACTTGTAACAAATGAAGGAAAATTTTGTATCTAATGAATATTGATGAATAAATGTTGAGATTTGTTTTTATAGGTACATTTAATTAGGACACTGAGTCTACGGCTATTTTTGCTCAATTCGCGCTTTAAATCTGATGAGTAGTTTTGTTCTGACTTTTTTGTTTCAGAACAGACTTTTGTTTTCATCTACAACTCATTTGGTGAGTAGGTGTGGATAATTTGTGGAAACACTTAGAACAAGTTATATGGTTTTTTGTCTCGCCAATACTTGTAACAAATGCAGGAAAATTTTGTATCTAATGAATATTGATGAATAAATGTTTGGATTTTGCTCAACTGGAATCGATCGACAATCGATTTTATCAGTCACTTTACGAATAATTTGAAAATGTATTTAGATTTTCAATTGCGAGTCGCTTATCTAAAATAAAGAACGGATCGTTTGATTGTTTTTTGTTGGTTAAATTTTTAATAGCTTTTGTAGATAATTGAATGCACCTTCCCGCAATGCATTTTTAAGGTCAGTGGTTCTGCCTCATAAACAGGATATAATGAGGAATAGTTAGAATTGTAATTCAGAAAAAATTTTTAGGCATTGGAGTAATCTGATCAATTTTTGATAAAGTTATGGCTTCATCTTCAACAATATTGACCCTTTTGGCTAATGTTTTGTTGATGTTTTTGGCTATTGTCTTGTTAATTTTATTGATCTTTTTGGCTGCCGACAAAATTTGGAATACTGAATGTTAAAACCGATTTTCTGACAAAGCTTTCCTTGTGCAGTACATGATTTTTTGTGTTTGATATTCCCAAGGTTGGCTTACAATTTTTTGTCGTGGGCTATCAGAGATCAATTTTTCAAATTGACTGGTATTGGCATTGCCAATGCGGTCCTCATTAGATACTGAGCACCGCATGAACGGAGTTATAAAAAATAATAAATTTTTTAAAGATTGAGAGATCATATTTTTCCGCAAAATTATGCAATCCGGTCAGATACAGTTAAAAAATTGGTCTTTTTCGTTTGTCTGGTAAGACGAGCCAAAAACTGACATATTGAAAATTGATTCTAAGAGCCATGATGATATCCTTTTTTTTGTTTTCTCAGCATCACATTTCAGATAAACCTTTTTTATAATAACTATGAGAAATTCTAAAATTAGTGCACCAGAAAATAGTGATATTTTTAAAAATTTCCTAGGAATAATAAATTTGTTTAAATTAGCGAATCATTTCTTCTGTCTTTGTGAATATTTCTCAATGAGTTCCAAAAACCCACACAAAACGTTCAAACGTTTATCAAAAAAAAATTTACATTCTTTTTTTTTAATGAAAACGTAAGATCGCTTAACATAACGTAAAATAATTTCAAATATCATAATAAATTAACTAAAAGTCCTCAAAAGTCCACCAAATTGCAAGTTGGGACCTGGCAAGATTTCATTTCAGATATTTCTGGAATAACGCTTCGGATTCATGTAGCTACTTTGATGTTTTGAATGCAGAATTTTTCGCATTAGTCTTCCAGACATTTCCGAAATCTTTTTCCGGATTTGTCTTAAGTTGGTTGTTGATCAATTTTTTGTAGAGTTAATTTTGCTCCAAAAAATTACACAATGATTTCACTTACAATTGTACTTCGGGGAATTTTGAGCGGGAAACTCTTTAACGTCAATTTCAGATGACATTTGAACGATATTTTTCTTCATTTTTGATCAAATAGCCGTTTTGATCTAAAATTTTTGATCGAAAAATTCCTTTCACACCAAGCATTTCTGTCTCATCACTTTTGGTGAACGTCGCATTTAGCGTCGAGCATATCAACTTAACGCCCTCGGGCTCTGACATTTTATTCCAAAAGAAAAGTGGCAGTTGAGATTTGTTTTTATAAGTACATTTAATTAGGACACTGAGTCTACGGCTATTTTTGCTCACTTCGCGCTTTAAATCTGATGAGTAGTTTTGTTCTGACTTTTTTGTTTCAGAACAAACTTTTGTTTTCATCTACAACTCATTTGGTGAGTAGGTGTGGATAATTTGTGGAAACAATTAGAACAAGTTATATGGTTTTTTGTCTCGCCAATACTTGTAACAAATGCAGGTAAATTTTGTATCTAATGAATATTGATGAATAAATGTTTGGATTTTGCTCTACTGAAATTGGTCGACAATCGATTTTATCAGTCACTTTACGAATAATTTGAAAATGTATTTAGATTTTCAATTGCGAGTCGCTTATCTAAAATAAAGAACGGATCGTTTGATTGTTTTTTGTTGGTTAAATTTTTAGTAGCTTTTGTAGATAATTGAATGCACCTTCCCGCAATGCATTTTTAAGGTCAGTGGTTCTGCCTCATAAACAGAATATAATGAGGAGTAGTTAGAATTGTAATTCAGAATAAATTTTTAGGCATTGGAGTGATCTGATCAATTTTTGATAAAGTTATGGCTTCATCTTCAACAATATTGAACCTTTTGGCTAATGTTTTGTTGATGTTTTTGGCTATTGTCTTGTTAAATTTATTGATCTTTTTGGCTGCCGTTAAAATTTGGAATACTGAATGTTAAAACCGATTTTCTGACAAAGCTTTCCTTGTGCAGTACATGATTTTTTGTGTTTGATATTCCCAAGGTTGGCTTACAATTTTTTGTCGTGGGCTATCAGAGATCAATTTTTCAAATTGACTGGTATTGGCATTGCCAATGCGGTCCTCATTAGATACTGAGAACCGCATGAATGGACTTATAAAAAATAATAAATCTATTAAAGATTGAGAGATAATAATTTTCCGCAAAATTATGCAATCCGGTCAGATACAGTTAAAAAATTGGTCTTTTTCGTTTGTCTGGTAAGACGAGCCAAAAACTGACATATTGAAAATTGATTCTAAGAGCCATGATGATATCCTTTTTTTTGTTTTCTCAGCATCACATTTCAGATAAACCTTTTTTATAATAACTATGAGAAATTCTAAAATTAGTGCACCAGAAAATAGTGATATTTTTAAAAATTTCCTAGGAATAATAAATTTGTTTAAATTAGCGAATCATTTCTTCTGTCTTTGTGAATATTTCTCAATGAGTTCCAAAAACCCACACAAAACGTTCAAACGTTTATCAAAAAAAAATTTACATTCTTTTTTTTTAATGAAAACGTAAGATCGCTTAACATAACGTAAAATAATTTCAAGTATCATAATAAATTAACTAAAAGTCCTCAAAAGTCCACCAAATTGCAGGTTGGGACCTGCCAAGATCTCATTTCACATATTTTTAGAATAACGCTTCGGATTCATGTAGCTACTTTGATGTTTTGAATGCAGAATTTTTCGCATTAGTCTTCCAGACATTTCCGAAATCTTTTTCCGGATTTGTCTTAAGTTGGTTGTTGATCAATTTTTTGTAGAGTTAATATTGCACTTACAATTGTACTTCGGGGAATTTTGAGCGGGAAACTCTTTAACGTCAATTTCAGATGACATTTGAACGATATTTTTCTTCATTTTTGATCAAATAGCCGTTTTGATCTAAAATTTTTGATCGAAAAATTCCTTTCACACCAAGCATTTCTGTCTCATCACTTTTAGTGAACCTCGCATTTAGCGTCGAGCATATCAACTTAACGCCCTCGGGCTCTGACATTTTATTCCAGTTATTCAGAAAAAAGGCAAATCGACCAGACAAAGAACTATCAAGCAAAAATAAATGGAAGAACAGACCAACAAGAACTAGATTATTTCCACAATATTTGAAAGCAATTTTTCAGAAAATCAGTTTCTTGTCTCCCCTTTTTTATCTTTTGTCTTTGAACAACGGGCATCATTTTCGTGACTTTGTCCAGCAATTTGTCGACTATATTTATTGTGCTCCGCATACAGCATCCGTTCAATTTAACGCTTCTTTCTATAATTAGACCATCATTTTCTGGTGAAAAATTATGTCACCTAATACGTCATGGTTTTATAGTCTGCGGCGTTTTGGCCCTGAAAATCTAAAGTTGCCTAGCACTGCGAACTGTATGAAAACATCCTGGTGCCGTACAACCAAGGCACAGACAGCAATAAAAACTTGTCTTTCTGACTAATAGTGATTAAAATTAACTAAAAATTGATAAGCAAAACTTACGTTTTCTCAATCCTCAAAATCATCATAGAAGTGAAAAACAAGAAAAGTACGCTAGTCGATTTTCCTTGTTACTAAAATTCCAAATCTCATCTTGAAAGCATGAAAAATTGAAAATATTATTTGATTAAAAACATAACACAGTCATTGAAGACAATAAGACAAAATTTAAATTACTTTACCTGAAACTCAAATGAAAAATAAGAGAAAAAACAACATTTGGTCCCAACTAAATTTTAAAAACCATTTGATCAATATCGAGAGATTGCTTTTTCGCTGCTGCCTACGCACCGAACAGGTTCTGAGTCAGCTTTATTTATAATAAATTTGACAAATTTGACAATAAACGAAGCAGCGGTCACAAAAACTTTGTTTGTTAATGCATAACTTCGTGTTGATCTTTCTGGCCAGATACCATCCAATTTTTTCGAGCAACAGCTTTTAACACTCTTCGGAGCAATTATTCACCTTTGTGATATAAAACTTTGAACGATTTAACCAAAAGAAATTATCTGCGCGAACTCACAATTTGCTCTTCATTGGTCAATTTTATGTTTGAAAAGAGGTTAAACAACATGCTTCAGAAGAAAAGCAGTCAACAAAGTGCAAAGAACTTAAATGTATTCAGTTCATTAAGTTTGCGTTTTATGTTATAAGGCCAAGGTAAGTCCAAACTTTTCTGAAAAACTACAAAAAATGAAAGTTTTCATGACCAAATTTTAATCAGTCATTTTTTTCTTATTGTTTTCGGCTGAGATAGTCATGGCTATAACCAACTGCTAACCTGTGAGCTGGTAAACAACTGGCTATGGGAAATACAATAAATATGAATTAAAATATCCAATGCTTTGTTCAAAAAAATCCAGGCATCTTTGTTACCCACCGGAGGGAATTGTTGATTTCTCCTTTCTAAAATTGAAATTTAAAATTAATTTTAAGAAAATTGGGAAAAGTACGAAAAATTGAAAAAGGTAATATCTAAGGGGAAAAATTCTATAGTTATAAAGACAAGATAAAAAATACTCACAATTTGATAGGTACTTCTGTCAATTTGCGTCTATTCTTCTAATCTACGCCTCTATAGAAACAAATTTTGACTGGGTGCTCGGATTTCTACTTTTGCTAATGTTAAAGATTTTTAGATTTGACGTAAAATAGTGAAAAAATTAAAAACTAAAAATTGGAATCAATTGGTGCTCCTAAATCTTTAATTAATGGCTGGCTTGGTTCGCTATCTCCCACTTTAAAAAATTGAATGTTACTAATTTATGAGGAGGAGGGGTTAAGTATTTACCAAATTTATAATTGCTTTGAATAAAAAAATAATTAAAAATGTTTTTCAAGTTGGAGAGAAAATTTTGGACATCTGAGACCTCGGTTTTGAGATATTTGGAAGTAACCGACTCGTATGCGATTTGCTGGGGAAAAATGTTAACTCGGGTGACTCTCACAAATTATAGTTTGTTTATTATCCGCTGTCGCTTCGCGGCCATTACAAAATTACAAACTCAATTAATGAGAGTTTGAACCAAGATCGAACCAATGTAAAAAAAAATAAGCAGGAGTGCACACTAAAAAAAGTTCAGGTAAATTTACCTGAACCAAGTTCAGGTAACTAGAAGTTCAGGTGAAGTTAAGGTGTAAAAGCACCTGAAATACACCTGAACTGTATTTCAGGTAAAATTTTACCCGAACAAGTTCAGGCGTGGTTACCTGAAAACACCTTTTTTGTATTCAGCAGTGAGACAGCAAAAATTTAGCAGTAAATTAAAAAAAAATACAAATACAAACTTTAGGAGAAACATCAACACATTTATTATAGGCAGTGTCCAGCTTTTTTTAAATTTTGCAAAGTTACGGATAATTTTGTCATCAAATTTTCCCACTCTTCAGCTCTACTGATGTTTCTAGTTTGATTAAGCATTTTTGGAATCATTAGGGGTTTCTGAAATGAACAACAATAGCGAAGTTTTAAAGAAATGGTTTAAAGAAACTTTCAGGTATTTTTCAGGTGTGTTCAGGTATGGTTCAGGTGAGACAAATCTACCTGAACTGTTCAGGTAAGTTCAGGTGTTTTTTCAGGTAAATTTACCTGAACTTTTTTTGGTGTGTGGATAAACTTGTTGACTTTCTGCTCAATTAGTTTTAATTATCCGGTCGATATTTTTGATGGAGAAAGATATGAGTGGTTTCATTAGAAAGCCCAATAAGCGTACAATGTTAGGCAGATTGAAATCTCGAACTTCGTCTTTTTCGAGAAGTTATCAACCTTTAAAATTGCAGTGAACATTAATTGGTATGTATTATTTATTGTTTACAATTTTTTCTAATTATTTATTGTTTACAATGTTTTACGTTATCATCGTCGGTTTTTTCAAAATGTTTATCAAACTGTTCTAATATTAATTACCAGTAAGGAGCACAAGATAATGTTAATACAAAATTGTTGACCTTGAAAATTCGTAGATTAAAAAAATAATATCTAACTTTCTTTTTAGGCAAAAAATGCAATTTAGGCTGCGACATAGGGATTTTTTTCCCAATGTCCCTATGCAACTCAAAGAAATTGAGTGCATTCGTGCTGTTTTTATGACTTCTGCATTTTTCCCATCTTTTAAAATCACTTTCGAGGTAGTTATGTGATTTTGAGGCAGTATTAGCAGTAAATACGCAAGTGAAAGTTTGAGGCTTCCTTTTCAAAAGATATGAAAGTTGAGTCTAATGCATATATTTGACATCTGCTTTTAATGTTTCCTTCGACATTGTGAAGGCCTAATTACATTTTTTGTTAAGATTTGAGTTTTGCATGGTTTTTCTCAATGGGTGGAAAACAGTGCGGGTGACAAAATGATCAAAAGTGTTTTCTATTATTGACGTCAAAATTATGAAAGCCTACCTCCTCATCAGTTCCAGAGAAATATGTACTCAGAGAGTATTGAGTTCAAAAATATTCGCAAGAGCTTAACTCCCTCGACATTATTCAGCTTATCTCGTTATACTAAAGACAGGAACTCAACAAACACTGACTGACAAACGCGTAAACGAAGGGCAACCAGCTACAAATTTTTTTCCGACCCACTTTAGTGGGGGAAGAACTATATACTCAAATGGGTTTCTTTTTTGTTCAGATAATTTCTGCCAATCGATATACTCGTAGAGGGCTGTGAGTGGTATCATTAGAAAGCCTGTCCAGCGTAAAATACGCAACTAAAATGATTTTTTGCCAGTTGTTTGCTAATTGAACCCATATTAACTCTTTTGGCAAATAATCCATATGCATAATATTCGGAACAAAAAAGTGTTCCCAAAAGACGAACGGTAATAGCAAGGCTAGTTTTGGTGTAATCGAAAAGCAGTCTCGCGCTAACCTATTTCCCTTTTTAATCGAAAGCTTATGGTCGTTTTGACTTTTAAAAATTCATTTTTTAAATTAAACAATGTATTATTGAGCTTTGGGAGTTTCTTCTCTTTTTTCTTCTATGGTATTTCAAATTGAATAAAATGAAATAACTCTTGCGGTTTTACGTTTTAAGTAATGGATTTTCTGCTTTGATACTACTAGTTTTCGTACAAAAAATTCTGATTTTTGGACATTTTCCCATCTTTGATTTTTTTGCTCTTGTTAAATTATTGACAGGTCAGATGACGTATTATTGGCATTTAAAAAGATGGAAAATAAGAATAGATCAATTTTTCAGTGAATAGATTATGGTTTTAACATGTTCGGCACTGTCTTCTAGAATTAAATAATTATTGCTATTTAGTCGTTTGACAAATTCTGGATAATTGCAAGTATTAACGTCTGCCTGTGGTAGCACAAAGGAACCTATGTACCGATTTCGGTTCATAGCTAAAGCATTTCATGACTTTGAAATCAAAAATTTTAAAAAGCATGTAAACGTACTTTTTAAATTTCCTTATTGCTGTTTTTTTTGTCTACTTGTTACCTACTTTCTTTGAAAACAGGTTGCATGTCAAATTGTTGGTGTAAAAAAGCACAGTTGAAAATATTGAATATTTTTGGTGCATCGCTTATTGTTTTAACGGCCTCGATACCGGTTTTTCAAAGAAGAATAAATTTTTTTCAGATTTTCTTTTTCGTTTGTCGTTCTTTTTGGAAGTCGAATAAGAAACACTGTATAAAAGCAGCTATTAGTGGCTTGCTAAGGAAATACTTATTTAAATTTGCCTTTTTTGTTTTCTTGTTGCCTAGTCTCATTAACTATAAGTCACATATCAATTTATCGGTTTTGAAGAAAGGCACAATTGAAGATATCTAAGTTTTTAATGCTCTGTTTTTGCTCCTTCATTACCTGTTTTTTTTGCAATTTGTTTATCATTCTGCTTATCGTTTTTTTGCAGAAGTATGACGAATTCTGGTAAATGGCAGATCTTAACGGTTTCGCTTTGAGAAAAAGACATTAAGTGATCTCAAATGCTATCTAAAGTTTTGATGTGCTTGAAACTGATTGTTTTTTTAAATGTAGCTTTTCGCTTTTCCGTTTTAATCTCTTATTAAAAATTTTAATTAGTCTCATTATTCAGCGTTAACAGATCTCATTTTTGGTTTTAAAAGAACGCAAAGTTAGTTATATCTTACTTTTTATGGATTAGCTTATAGTTTAAACGGCTTCGACGCCGTTTCTTGCAAAATTTAGAGGAATGTTTGTTTTTCATCTAAATTTGTCGCAATTTCTTTTTATAAGGGTAAGAATTAAAAAAAACACTTAAAGATTTCAATTGAGATCTAATGTTTTTCATTGAAATTATTTGTTTTCGAGAAAACAAACGTATTTTTTTTAACTTTGTCATTTCTGTTCTCTTTTGTCTGCTTGTTACCGAGCCTCAACCAGGACTGGTCCCATGTTTTTCTAGTGAAACAAAAAACTAGTTTCTAGAAATTAGGTTTTATTTGAAACTATTTTGACTTTGTTACTATTTAGTTTTTCTCGAAAAAAATAGACATTGAGATTTGGATGTAAATATTTGTTGTTATTTAATTTTTAGTTGCCTTGTCTCGTAGCCTTAACAATGGCAAGTCTCATCTGCCCACTAGTGTGGCTTTATTTAGTTCACTAAGCAATTTGAGTTCGACGATATTTTTTTGAGAATTTTTGTAAGTTTTCTATCTCTTCCTCATTTGGTAGACAATTAAGCCAAATTTGTGGATAAGCCGAGTTGGAATCTTATGTGCAAACGCACATTACTGAGCCTCCTTGTTTGAACTTAATTTCAAATTTGAAAAATGGATGGTAGTTTAAAGGTTTTTTCTATTAATTATTTTGACGCATTAATAAAAAATTGTATGTGATTTAAAAATTACGTTGGGTTTTTATCGTGAAATGTTCTAATGGTAAACATTTGCATCGATATTAAAACAATTTCGTACAAGCACAATTTTACAATTTTCGAGTTTTGTCCGCGGATTCGGGTAAATATTGACATGCCTTCTATTGTTTAGTATTCAAAATTCTGATTTCTTCCGTTTGTGCCCCCAGTACGTTATGATCCCCAGTTACACAGCACGTGTCATTACATGTTAAACCACCCTGTAAAAGTATGACATGTGCCTCTTGGGGGGCGCAAATAATATGCAACCACTAAGCTGGGGGCACAAACGGAAAAGATCCCAATTTTCTAAGAAAGTTTGTGTAGCTAACGCTTTCAGTTAATTTCAAAACACTTGTAAAAAAATATCAGAACTTTTGGCATTTGTTCAGTCAAATAATAATTGACAAAATACACAATCGAAAAAAAAATGAAATATAGTTTAATTTTCTTGTCAGAAGTCCTTTTGATCCTTACGGCTGGATGATCATAATTTTAAATCGAGAAATTATACTCTCAACTATTTTGGTGAAAACTATACTTGAAGCGAATTGAATCACAGAGAAGTGCACAGCGTTCTAATATTTCTGGACCTGCAGCTTAACACGTGATCGCCGTTGATGATACACAAAGGTGGAAAAAATGAGCATGAAAAAACGCATAAAAATTAAGATGTAAAAACAATAAATGTAAAAAAAAATTAAGATGTAAAAAAATTGAATTTCTTAAGTTGCCTGCATTTTTTCACCTCAGTGCTTTGTCTCGTTAACCAAATGTAGAAGCTGTCTTGGAGATTTTTCGATCTTCGTGGTTTGAGTACTCTAGAAAATAACGAGTTAATTTTTCAGAAGTTTCCTCCTATTTTTCTAACGGTTCTTTGCCGCATAGTTGAATTCAGAAAAATTACCTATATTTTTGCGTTACTTTGTCCTTCAGTTGTGTAAACACCTTTATTCTGACGATGGAAAACTTAAAGGACAATCCGTTATGCGCGGTCCCACAATGCTCCCACGGTTCAAGGTATATACTCCGAAAAAGTTCATAATTTAATAAAAATTAAAACTTACCTTCGCCCTCAATATTAAACTCAGCTATGTCTCTAAAAACGATCTACATTTTTATGATTCTTTACGAGTTGCTTAATTAATCGCATTAAAAACTTTTGTAGATGAATTTTGGTGTTCTATTCTCTGGATTATTTTAGGGTTTAATCATACAGCAAATAACATGATGGCTCGTCCATTTAAAAAGTCAAATTGAAATTTTTTGTTTGCTGTTGTTTATACTGCGACCAGTATCCGAATTAGCGAAAAACTTTGTATCCAAATTTTGTTTAAATTTTTACGTTTCAAAAGAATCGATGGGTAGGTCATTGAAGGTCTGGAGCCAATTTCTTCCAAAAATAGCTGATTTGTTTTCGAATCTTTATTAACTTTATACTTTGCTCCGGCATTTTTCTTCTTGGTATAGGGTTTAAGTTTGCTAATGGTGTAGTTTTACGTGGTAAAGCATCGGATTACACGTCTTCGTGTTCATGGCATTGACAATTGACAACATTAGCTATTTGAAAGTTGTGTGTAATTATTTTCCATTTTTGCTGCTGTTAAGAGGTTGTAATTATTTCTTCAATTAAATTTTTTTAGGAACATGACAGTGAGAAGTTTCTATAAACTTCTCTGGAATGTAATTCAGGACTGTCCCTGTCGTTTTCTAAACTTTTAAATTTCTATTTATAACTTAAACTTAGCGTTTTGAAGGAAATTAAAAAGGGGAAACTTATTTTCGGCGATCCTCATCGTTATTTTTTTTCAGTTTGATACCCAAAAATTCTTCAGAACGCAATTTCTGAAAACGTTTGTTTGGTTTAAAAAAATGTAATATAAAAACTTGATACCCCATTAATATTTTTTCAATCTGATACCCCAAATTCTTTTAGAGCACCTTTTATCAAAATGTTTCACTGGTTATAGGAGGAGCTATTAAAAAGTTTTGAGAGAACTTACTAAAGACGTTTTCCTGAAGCGAAGTATGTCCATTTGAAAAGCCTATAAATTCGCAATATTCATGCTCTGAAGCATTTTTTGGTTTCAAACTCTTGCACATCAGAAGAGTCGGTATAAAATGTGCAAACGTACATAACCAAGCCTCCTTTTTCAAATTTCAAATCTGATTATTTTTTAGCAACTTTTAGCTTTAAAAATGCAAAACAATTAATAATAATAATAAATTGTTTCCAGTTAAGTTAGCATTGCTGTACAAAACAAGGCCGCACAGAACCGCCACTTACTTGATAGGTCATCAAAAGGTTCGATGGTCCTCGTCAAGTGATGCCAGTAGCAGTACAAAGAAACTTAAAATAGCAGTCAGATGCCAAAGATGCAAGGGATTAGAAAAGGTAACCCTAATATATTTACAAAACCATTTGTTCGTTATTGATAATGTAATTGTCTCAAAAAGTATACTGATAACGTCTTAAATCATTTTTTTACTCCGGATTTGTGCTTCTGAAATGAAATCGGGGTTAAACTTCAAGATAAATTTCAACAATTTCCTTATTTTTACAACTAGTCGGTTAGGGCTAAGTAAAGGAACCGCGTTTGTATTTTCAACTGACGGTAAGATATTCTTTTTGACATGACTGAATCAATTTCATTCCTTTTAATCAGAAAATTTAGACTGTTTATTTCCCATTGCGATCTAAGTATGTCTGTTATTTTTTTAAACAATTCAAAAAAGAGCAAATCTTTGATCGAAGGATTTTATACTTTTCTAGAATTTGCAGCTTGATTATTTTTTAATGATTCCATAGACTAAAACGCCAAAGTCTAGTATTGGCTGTACGTAATTTTTATAGGTTACAAGAAGTTGTGCAGTTGTTAAAATAGATCAACTTATAAAACAAATCAGAAAATTGGGATAGTTTCAAATATTATCCAAGGATATGCCGCTTAAAATTAAATTTTTCGTCAATATGTACTCCTAATTACTTTAGAGACGCTTTCTGACTGATCCGACCATTCTGAAACATTATCTCTGGTTGATAACATTTTCTGTTTGCTTTTACATTCAAAAGATGCGTGTTTTTTTCTAAATTGAGGGTCAGTTTATTCCGCAGAAAAAAAGTCGGCAACAGATTCATTTAACTTTTCTTTACTTGAATACGCATTTTGCTTCAAAACAGCGTCATCAGCGAACAAATTTGCAATTGAGTAACCGCAGAGTTAAAAATATTGAAGTTCACTTCTTATAGAAGCAGCAGTGTGATTTTTGGCTATGAAGCAGACATGGCTAATAATTTGGGTTTCCGTTTACCAAATAATGATTTATGCTCAGTTTATCAGTTTATGAACTAATACGGTGACTATTCAATTCCTTAGACCAAAAAATTCAGCAGACAAGCTGCTAAAAAAATTCTTCCCATTGATCTCTCAACAAATCTTATCTACCAAAGCGAGTTGAGAGAAAAACCAGAGACAAAAACACATCAACAAGTGAACAACTTTTCTGGTGCAAGTTAGCCGCAGACTTAAAAGTGAATATGGCAAAAAATGATGATCAGTTCTGAAAAACATACCAGACAAACTATTTTGCATATATCGCTTTGGCAAATGTTTCTATCAAGTGAGCGCAAATTCTTTTACAGTTAGATAACAGAAACGTTTCTCTTTTTAAAAATGCATTTAATCGAGTCAGCTCAAAAATCAGCAAATATATGTTCAAAATGTTTAGTAAATTGTAACAATGATGACAAAAATTGCCAAAATTTTGAACTTATTAATTTGCGTTTATTTAATATAGGTGTGACTGTAGTCTGCAGCATGAAGCTTTACTTACAAGCACTCCGTCTTATTAATAGATATGCAGTGACATCATAAGCACCATTTTTTTACATGCAGACTAGTACCAGTGTATATTAAGTCCATCAATGCACTTTATATGCATAATAAGATTTTTTTTATTATTACGCAAAACCAGTTTGATAAAAATATATGTCTACCACGCGATATGGCCAACAAAGAGAATATCAAGTTAGTAGGCTCAAAATAACGTACAGCGCTGTCTAGAAGATACAATGTCCTGTTTCACTTCTTAAAACGAGAAAGCTAAGCTTTGAAACCATGAAATCCAACCACTAGATTCTATCCTGTCCAGAAAGCTCTACCAAAAGTGCATTGGGCTTACTTCTTTAAAATGAAGAGCTCGATGACCAATGAATGAAATCTTCCTAAAGCATACTTCAGATCTATCTTAGCATGAAAAATGACTAAATACATCTGTTTTTTTTTAATTAGCCCACATAATTTTCCGACCCCCCTCATCAGGAAAACTTGTTCACCCACAACAATTTTTTAAACAGTACCGATTGATCATTCGAGCAATGATTATTCGTATCAAAAAGTTCACATTCGGTTTATTTTAAGCCGCAGCAAGTAAAAATTTTCGGTTTTATGTTCAAGGTCCTTTTATGACACGAATATCAGTCTCTTTTGAGACCAGACTGAAAAATCTTTAAAATCAGACAATCAATTGAGGCTATGCAGAGTGGGTATGCATATCATGCTTATTCATTGTAAACTCACTCCATTTTCGGGAGTCAGATTTCATTAACACAACATTCAATGACAGTTTCACCGCGTAAACATCAACATGATTAAAAATTGACAATTAGTCGAACGACTGACCCAAGTTTATTTTTTAGATGGTCATTCAAATAAAAGCTGAAAGATTACTTTTTAAATTAAGAACTATCAGAATCCTAACTCACTATCAGTCGAGCCTCGTAACACATGAAATAATTAATTTTAAAAGTGAGACATCTGAGTGAACACTTTTTCCTCTCGTGAATTTAGCAAGCAATTGAATTGGTTCAACTTCATTGACCCTTTGGTCAAAAGTTTTAAATAGTTGCCGTGACTTTAGAAGTGACTTCTTTTTTTTGCAGTTCAACTATCACAGGACAATTCAAAAAGTGAATTGAGTTCACGGAAAAAACTGAGGGAAAAATTAAATGGTATTTGCAGTCACAATTGACTTCATCTGAACATTTAAACCATTTAGAGTTACCGTAGAGAAATGGCAATGGGCAGATAGAAATTGCCCGTGGAGTATCTGATCTTGAAATGTGTCTACTACTTTTGACTCATAATAGGGTTCTTCATACTTGTTCACGATCAGCAGTTACAAGGTCGAAATTGCAGAGTTTAGCTCTAAATTTTGAACCAAAACTTTATGCTCATCAACCTCTAAACTAAATATTGATGAAAGAGAAAAAATTTAATCATCTAAGAAAATTTCTAAATAAAAGAAGAGATTAAATGATAAAAATCCAAGCTAACAATGCAAAATTTGATCCCGAATTTCCTGTACTCCTCCGGAAGTAGAGATAAAAATTATTGATATGCACTCTGGGAATAGAGTTTGAGAACTCGGGTCGTCTCGTTCAATTCAGGGAGCCCCAATTTCTCTAAAACATCTAAGACCTTGTAGAGAAACGCAAAAGCTTCAAAAGTTTCTTTCAAACCGCCAACCCTCCGGGTGTTTGATTCTGAATTGCTTTCTATCAACTCCTCAAGGCGTCTCAGTTGCATCTCATGTTGCTGCTCAAAATTCAAATCGCTGTCGCTTCTAACCACATCCACGGCGCTTGAACAAAGAATGCGCACTAAGTGAGTGCACATATCCTGAAACTGAGTTTTCACTGATTGATTATTCGAGATAAATTTCAAATTGATTCCCGGTATTTGCGCAATGAACGACACAACAGCCTCAGAAGATATCTCAAGAGTTTCCCGCGGACTTGATTCGGGATCCCTGATAATGTCAAGGACGGATCTTAGAGCAGTCTTGTAAAGGTTACTAATATACAGCTTGAACACGTCTAAAATTGCCCTATCTTTAGTGTCGATTTGTGAAGATGCTTCCTCATGTTTCGGTAACTGTGGAGTTGGGCTTCTTGATCGGTCCGCGTGGTAGTGAGCAGAGGGAGAGTTATATCTTGGGTTTGAGAAGCCATCTAGGGATGGTGATGTTGATTTGGAAGAATGGAAAGAAACGTCAAGACTATTTGAGGGTGAGCAATGTCCCGAAAAATCACAACCAGAGTCGTCACTAGAGTTAATAGTTGAGCCTGAATCCTTGGACTGAGGTTCTGAAGCTGGCGTCTCATTCAAGGTAGGGTTGTTCCAGCTTAACTTTGTGACCAATGATGCCAGGTTCTCGTCTGGATTGGGTTGGGGGTGTGCCCTGGCTTGCTTCCTCGCATCTCGTCCAAGCTTAATCATACTAGAAGACATGCCCATTTGTACGCATCGATTGAAGCGACAGAACTTACATTTAGTTCTGTTGGCACCTGACACGTCACAATTGTTGCCTCCAGTTTTACAGAAGAGCTTTTTGATACCACCAACAATGGCCCTTTGAAAAAAGCGCTTGCATCCTTCGCAGCAAAAAATTCCGAAATGGACCCCCGATGCAACGTCTTCACAAATTCGGCAAAACTCTCCGGGAAGAGTCTTGGAATACTTTTTCTTCAAAGGCATCGTCCCCTCTTCGTCACAATTATCGTTCCCAATTGGTTTCCTCTTCTTCTCACATTCAACTACATCTACATAATCGACTGATCTGCTTGAGTCCAACTCTCCGTTCACTGATTCCCCACTAATAGGTAGCAAATGATCCGATAATTCACTCGATACCGAAGACTCGCCCATTGACGAGAAATTGCTCTGCGAATGCCGTCCGCTGAGGTCTTCGCGATAGTTTGGAAGACTGGAAATAGAGTTGGCATAGTCCAAAATGCTATCAGTAACTGTTCCAGGCTCGGTTTCAATACCCTCATAATCCGCAGGTTTATAAAGCGAGGGTAACTGGGGATAACTGAGGGGAGGGATGGCAGGGTTTTGAGGTGAAGAAAGCATGGCGAGGTAAAAATTATACAAATCAAACGACGACATCCTATTCCTCGTAGGCAGTATCGGCCAATTTGTAGCCAGAAAATTTATTAAGTTCAACAAAGTGTAACTCGTCGATCAATGTATAAGATACGTAAATCAAGAAAACTGGCACAGAGCTGATTTTTAGCAGCGCAAAATAAGAGAATGAACCGAATGAACCAAATAATTAGCTGTTGATTCAAACATTCAATTAAGTTTAAAATTTAACCACTACAACGTAGAAACTCAACTTGGCTTTAATAAAAAACAGAACCAAGTAAAAAGAATGAGTTTTCAAGACAACAAATAATGAGGCTTTTTGCGAAAGCAGGTCAACTCAACAAATTCAGTTTGCTGCTTACCGTATTGCTCAAACTAGTTCGAATGATTTTTTCATCGGAAAGAAATTTAGCGGGTAACTGAAATGATGTTTATCCAGTTCACTTGCTTGCATAGAAAATCAGGAAATTTCCCGCTTTAAACTTCATTTATTGACTTCTATGACTGCTCTATTTTAACCGATCAGGATAATGAACTGTCCTGACCTTTCACTTATTTCAACTCAAAATTTAAAGTGCTCACGAAAAACGTGACTTCTCATCGAAAGCGATGCATGTAACACTAGAGTAAGTTTTTGACTTTAATACGAAAAGACGGCAGCATTCGCTTTCAAGATTTATGTTTGATATTTATAAAAAATATATCTAAAAATTGAGGAATATCAGAACCAAAACGTACGCAGGATAATGGGGTCAAGAATAGAAGAATGGCATTTGAATTCGTTAAAATTATTTCCGCACGGATCCGCTCCAAGGCTTTGTTTAAAAGGACATTTGATTGTCGGCCGCCTCTTTGATATTGCAATAAGTTGCTCTTCCCGAACTGCAACATATTGACATGCGGAGTGTTCGCTTTCAGGATGAGTGCAAGTAAGTCTGTGAATGAACTCATGAGTAGACATCATTGTAGCGAGAACACTTTGATAGCCTCTAAACTGATCTCAAGAGTCTTTTGAAAGTGTAAATCATCACAGGACGATCTAGTAGTCTGTTCGAGACATAGTGTCGTCAACGTCGTTTCTTTTCTTCCAAAAAAATTACGCAATACGGCGCATTAAAAACAATGAACTCAATGAAAAAAATTATTTACTTATCTTGTTATAAAAGCACAAAAACTCATTCCCGAGCCCGAGAAACTTTTCCTTTTGACAGCAAAGAAAACGAGGAAAAATAAAATTCTCACAAAAAAGGAAACTTTTCTTGGCATATTTTAACATGCGCTATCTTTTTGCCAGGACAGCTTGAGCCTGAGAATTTGCTGTGCCAGTTCCACAGTAGCATGTTCCCGATTTTTCTAACACCGGAAACCAAATAATAGGAGAGCCAAGTTCCTAAGTTAAAGCTAAAGGTATACAATCAAATTAATTAGCAAGCACCATTGAAATCCACCCAGCTGTTTAAACGTAAGCTTATCAACAAAATTCGATTAAATTCTTTCAAAATATGTCTTTAAATGGTACCAAAAACTTAAATTCCTCGATGCGAGTTAATTTAAAGAAACCGAATGCACAAATCCCTAAAATTTAAAAACGAAGAGATCCTAAAATTCAAAGATATTTATGAAAAGATTGTTCTAGAGTAAAGAAAAAGCGGTCATCATGAGGTTAACATTTGGTGTTTGATAGAATACATTTATAATTGGTAAAAAAAACAGTGCTAATAAAGATTTGTAGGTCTTGATAATTCTATTAAAAATACTTTTAAGAATTATTAAATAATTTAAAAAATACACAAAAATTGGCATAAAATTAACTGAAAACAAGTCAATTTAAAAGAAATTGAACTAATCTTTCGCAGTGAGGAAATAAAAAGAGTCAGTCATTCGCACTCTCGAATTGAAAATGAGCTCAGTAATGACTTCGGCTGAATGTTGGACCCCAAATAAATTATTTTCATTGTCCAGTGTTAGTGGGTCCAATCAGGCTCAACGTACTGAATTCCATCCCGCAATCTCACTTGCCAGCCTATTGCTCTAACCATCACTCGACTTAAGCTCTCAAACTTTGGCATATTTTAACAAAGCCGGCAGACTGCCAGAATAGCTGCGAAATAGACTTGCGTGTCGTATAAAACAGATACAGATATATAAGTTGAAAAAGCTATCGACGCCGCTCAAAAAAACTATTTAAAATTCAGCGATAAATTAATCAGACTTCACTCTAAAGAAGCTTTTTTAATAGGTACCTTGATTACACAAAAACTTATGTTTTAGTGTAAAAATCATTTTATTGAGTGAGTAAGTCACGTATGATCAAAATCTAATCACACGAATGGCCTGAAAGCTTTTGCTAGAGTGAGTGAGAAATGACCTCACGCGCGCAAATGCAGTTAGTGAGAGCAAAAGTCATTGACTTTTCCAGCTTTGCGGTGTGAATAAAACGAAAAAAGAGCATCAGACGACGAAACAAAAAACATAGCAGGAAAGTCCTGAATTACAATTCAACGAATTGAACAAACAGAAGACAATACTATCAACCTCCGTCCAAGAGCAGCCTCCGATAAGGAATTAGTTATAAACCGAGCCATCCTGGAAAGTAAACAGAACATTACAAATATCTCAAAACAAAATTATTTCATTTCACTTTTAGAAAAATGGGGTTATCGAAGTTATTATGTCCAACAAAGTCAACTTCCAAAAACTTTAACTTAATGAGATTTTAGAAAGCAAACAATAATGTTGCAGAAAACCACTAAGAGGCGAAGTAAAAGGACAACAAACGTTTGGAAAAAACCGGTTTTAACAACTTCATTGAAAAAAGGTGGCCTCAGAGTAATTGAAACATGCAGAAAACATGAATTTTTTCCCAATTATTTAAAAATAGAAAACATAAATCAACTTCAATTAAAAGAATCAAAAATTTTTGGTCAATGTAACAATTACAATAGTGGGTGGAAACAAATAAAGACCAATCAAAAGTTCAAAATTTTTAATATGTTGCCAAAGTCAATAAAAGAAATAATAATCAACAGAAAAACTTACTTAAGTGGTTTTAATTACTCCTAATTAGAAAGCAAGCGAGACCTACTTTTACTTTTTTTGCGACAGAAAAACGAAAAACAATTACGAAAAACGAGCAAAATCCAAAATCAAAAATAATTTTTAAAGCAAGTCGTGTCAAAAAGGTGAGAACTGTTAGGTATGAATGAAACGAAAAACAGATTCAACTGGGACTCAAGAGAAAACCTAGCGACATGTTTTTAGTTGGAATAAGTGCCAGAATAAAGAAAAGACTACCTGAACTCGAAAAATCTTTTTAAAAAATGGGAAAAAATTTAAATTAAAAATTTGTAATCTTTTGAAACCCAGTATTATCGAATTCTTACAACCCTTTGATTTCTATCCAAAAAAGAAAATTAATTGGCATAGACCTCAACGGAGATCCATTGACACCCTCATTAATGAAATAATAAACACCCTCATTAATGAAATAATAAACATTAATGAAATAATAAACAATAAGAAAATTTTTTTTCAAATTGACATTTTGAAAGTGTCACGCGTTGTAACTACTCGTTTTCGAGCCATTTACTAATTCGCTCTGATTATAGTAATCACTCCAATTTGGCTTCTCAATGACAAGACAAGGTGAAAAAAAGAACAGAAAGCCAGCGCACCAAAACAATTCAAATTCTTCGAACGAAACAGGAGCACAATAATAGCCCGCTGAGAAGCTTAGGTCGGCTGTTAAAAACAAAAAAAAAACAAACCAAACATAAACCGACTAACGTCGGCCAAATAGTATTCGAACGACAAGCGAGACAATTTAATTCAGGGGCTGTGGCCTAGAATTTTTAGGGGCGCAAAAAACCCCACCGAGGCGGGATTCAAATCCCTGACCACTGGAGTCCTCTGCAGAATCATTAGCCACTCGGCTAACGGGGCCTTGTTATTTATTTCCTATGCTACAATCACTTTTATTTTAGCCAACAAACTTTACATCAGAGTGAGCGATTAATATCACTCAAAAATGAAGAAGACAAGAGTGAAATAGTCCCTTGAGAACTCAAAGAATCTTCTAGAACAAACGAGCTTCAAAATCAAAGTCATCAAAACACATCAAATTATCTGACACCAGAAAGCACAAAGTGTTCACAACTCGCAAAATGAACAAAGTTCATAAAAAATCGCGTCAACGTCAGAAATACCATTAGCAATCAACTAAGACGCCTTAACGAAAATGAAAATCAAAACGAACAAAAACTATTCACTATTTTATGAAAAGAAACACAAAGTACAAAAATCATTAGCCATCAACATAAACACCTAAAACAGAAACACTTATATCGCTTTATTGAAAAGCCCCTAAGATCTGTAATTATTGAGATTAAGTGATAAACATCAAACAAAAAGAATAAAACGTACCAGGTAAATTGTCGAAAATAGCCACCATTCATTCTCATAACCCTGATTGTGGTTCAAAACAGAAAAAGGAAAAACGATTTTCATACAAACATTTTAACAGAACGACTATTTTGATGTCATTTTTTAGTTGCACATACTACTACTTCCTAATGAGAGTATCCAGGGGGAAAAGTTGCTCGAGAGAGGGTAACTAAGGGCTGCCATAAAAAAAATTGGGCAAACGGATTTATGTCGTACGAACCTTTGCACTAAGATAAAGCAAAACAAATTTTTGTTAGACCAAATACAAAAACGTAACAGGACAAGTCCTGACAGAACATTGAGTTAACCAAGAAACTGCAGTCAATATATATCCAACAACATCAAACTATAACAGTAAACATAGCACATGATCCTATATGCGCAATAAAAAATAAACCAAAGTATCTTAAAAACTTTTTCAAAGAACTAAATTAATAAAGAACACTTTACATAAAAACTGACACTTCGCTTCCTAAGTATGGGTACACAATAAAACAGACATTGAGGACATCAATACCCGATCAGGTAAAATTGGCAAAATCAGAAATTAGGCAAAAATCAGAAAACCTTTCAAATTAAATCACGTCAAAATAAGAAAACAAAACAAAAAACTACATGCTTAATGGTTATTCACAGCACAGCATACAAACTGAACAATTCAAAGCAGTTCCGTTACAAAATTTACCAAAACCTTTCAAGAACCTATATCAATGAAAGCAATAGCTAAAAGCTGAATTCCATGGGAAGACGGCAGTTAAGCCGCTCTGGAAGCCCAATGAAAACAGTCATTTTTGAGACTCTGGGACAAGATCATACAGAAAGCAACAAACGGGCAGTACTCAAGAATATTCCTAAAACCCCCTGCTATGAAATCAAATATCTATTTCGATTCTTTACGCTTCATAGCAAGCGATGGCGATATTCAAAAATGGTTTTGAAACCGTTAATAAAAAAATGTTCAACGTCATAGAAAGCGTTCGCTATGAAACGAAACAATTACTTCGAACAGAACTTTCATTAAAAATACTCAGTGTTTACATAACAAAGACAATTTCAAAACCGGGCAAGACGCCAAAAATTACCTCATATTTATGAAAACCAAGTTAAAATTAAAACCTTTGAAAATTATTCGGAACTATTCAATAGCTTCTCTTACACTTCCTCAGAGAGGCAATGAGACCAGCCATTAATGAGACTAAGAAACGATATAACAAAAATGGGCAAAAAATCTCCGATGCTTTTTAAACGAAACCATAGGTTATAGAAATATGATAACCCATTTGATGAAGTCAAAAAATACAACTATGCATTATTTGAATAAATTTAAGTCCTTTCCAAAGAATTTATTTTTCAAACAAAAAACGGCGAAAAACCGAAGGAAATAGCCGCACGTGATCAAAATGGCTTTTCGAAAACATAAATTTTTTAATATACCACTTTCTCATAGCACTTAAGATAATTGAAAAATTTAACCTCAAAGCTACTCACTTTTTCGCTCTCAATAATAAATTTTTAAATTTTAAAAACATAGCCAAAGGATTTCTGAGAACGACTCGAAGAGTCTTTGCTGCGAAAGAATCTAACCTTCGAAAGAACTAGTACCTCATGAAACCCAAAATGAAAATAAAAAACATGAACTAGAAAATAGCCCATAAAATTAACAGAAAACATCCCTAGCAGATTGCCCGACAAGAGCCGCTCTTGATTTCCATAACACAGATTGTGAATGAAGGAACAGAAAAACAAGGATAAAAACTGATTTTTGTGCAAAAACATTTTTAAAATGAGAACTAATTTGATTGCAATTCATAGTTATGCATACTCCTGTTTGTTGATGAGACGATAAAGGGGCTACTATCAAGACCAATAAGCATTGGAGATGGTAACTACGACTTATGTGAACAAAGTTCAAGTAGAGGGCTTCTAAAATTGGGCTTTGTTTTTATAACGTTTCTATTTTGATTTCGTTTTTCGATGCCAATTCCGGTCATTTTAGATTGCTTTGTTGAGCAGCTGCTGTTTAATATAGCATGAGCGAAGAATGAAACTAGCCTAGAGAACTCAAAAAGATTTCATGCAAAATTTTGAGCAAACTGAGAACTAAGGGAAAGCGAAACAAATTCTTGTTCGCCGAATTAAAAAACATAGCAGGACAAGTCCTGAATTAAAATCCAAAAAATGAGATTTAAAAAGGACTCGACAACCAAAACGTTACCAGCAAGATCGAACAAAGACAGACAACAACGTCCCTTGATCATATATGCGCGAAAATGCACAAAAATTCTTAAAACAATTAGAAATTTTTCTTTAAGATTTAGTATTTTAGGAATCTCTAATAACAGCAAAACTGTAATTCTACGCATCGTTAGATTGGGTGCACAAAACAACATTTTGGGAATCATTGACAGAAATAAAAAAGTGGCAGAACTAAAGAGAATGACAGCACTCAGAATCTCTGACGGTGGCGTCAAGTAAGAGAACCTCAAAGCTACATGCCAATATCCTTAACCACAGCATATCATAAAACTCTAGAAATAATAAAATACATTCTATCATCTCTAAATAAGAATTGTTACTTTTGTGAATAACCGATAAAAACACAAGATAAACAACAAAACAAAAAATAAAAATAATTTTTCATTTCTTTTAAGTGCCAATATGAAAACGAATGTTAAGAACTCAGGCTACTACTTTGGTCAAATTAGTCCTCATTAACAAACAAAACCTTTCAGTGAGTCTAAATAATATGAAAAAATAAATTTCCCACTGAAAGTTTGCTAATACTTTTTAAAACAAATAAAGTCACAGAAAGAATTAGCTTCCGACTGAAACAATTTAGTCAATTAACCAAATAACTTATTGCAATTGAATTCGCATTAACAACCGATGAGATCTGTCATCAATGACATTAGGTGATAAGACAGCAATTAGTAACAAATACCAGTAAAACTCAAAAATTTACAAAAATTTTCTGAAAACTAACAGCGTATAAGACATAAAGTCGATTACTTTGAGCCTTCTTAGCAACATAAGTGAACTGTCGTTAATGAGACTGAGACATAAGACAAAAAAGTGATCAAAAAGCCATAAGAATTATAGATAGTGTTTCCTGTAAACAATTAGTGTCAAATTCATTGAAAGCATTAGCTTTGAACTAAAACAACGAAATCAATTGAATCTAACCGTATTGGCGACCAATGAAACCCATCCTTGATGATATTAAATGATAACACAAAAAAAACGTACATCAAGCGGTCCGAAAACTCGAAAAACCAATAAAAATGTTTGAGATCAAAGAGTGGCAAAGTCATGAAAATCAATAGCCATGAACTCAAATAATTAATTAGGTTCATTTAAGCCTCATCAGAAACCAATGAGACCTGTCAAAAAATATATCAAATGATAAGAAAACAAAAATATTAATAAAAAAAGGCAAAAATCAAATATTCACTAATATTTTATGACAACAAATAGTGTCAAAGCCAATAAAACATTAACTTGCGCATTATAAATTCAAGCAACTATAAAGAGACGCAATTCGAACTCATATGTATTACTACAGAGAAGAAACGCTGAAATCACAATGAAATCACGAACGCTGAAGTAAAATTGCTGCACGTGAAAAAAATTCGCTTTCAAAAACCGAAAATTTGTTCAAATACCAATTTCTCACTCAACTTTAAATGCACTTTGATTGAAAAACCACGCCTCAAACCTTCTCCCTTCTTCACTCTGTGTACTCCTCCACCGTGATTAAAATCAACACTCTGATTTGTCTTCTTACTGAGGTGAAGTTCGAAAAAATTGAGAACAGATCTAAAAAACAGCATACCAATACAATCCAAATACTGGATTAAATTAAATTTATCGCAATAATTGCAGCTGAGGGCAAAGAAGCTGAGGACGGCTATCAAAAAAGAAATAGAGAAGGAGCACCTACAAGTTTAAACCTTTCATTAATTTCTTTTCGGGTTAAATTCTTTCGGGTGTAATAGACAGGCGAAAAAGGAATAATTGCAAGGAATTCAAGCGTTTCTTTATTTTATCGTCATATTTCTCAAAGGAAAATAGTTTTTTATACCATGAAAATCGTAACAAATTGATACCTAAAAATGCCAATAAGCCGATGACCAGTAAACTTATTCGCTCCTCAATGAATGCCACGAAACAACAAAAACAGCTAGCAAAAAATGCCTCGAAGTGAAATCGAAAGAATGTTCTAAAACAAAACAATCAAGCGTAAATTTTGAATTTAAAAAGATACACGTAATAAATGCTTCAAACATGACTTGCGAACACAGCCGGCCAGTTGCTGGAATTGATGCGACATAAAAGACTTGTGTGCCGTATAAAAGAGATCGAAACAAATGCAGATAAGTTGAAAAAGTTATCGACTTAGCTCAAACAGATATGTAAGTCACTTAAACATGCCAAGTTAATTTCTGAACTATTCAATTTCTTGCCAGTCAACTATAGATAGAAAGCACATAAAGAATCGAACACATTACGAGCTTCCTTAAATGAGAAGCTTCGATAATGAATAGCCTCGATAATGAATAAGTCATAAACCAAGAAGTCCAAAAGTTAAACAGAACACTACAAAAAATCTAAACCCAAAATTATTTCATTTCGCTTTTAGAATTAGGCATAAAGGTTGTCAAAGTTATCATGTTCAAGAACGTTAGTTTCGAAAGATCTTGACATCTCTGGAGTTTAGACAGCAAACTCAAACTTTTTAGAAAACCAAAGCGACATAAAAGGACAAAAATTTGGCAAAACCTGTTCTCATGATTGCATTGAAAAAATTGGCTTCAAAAACATTGAAACGTGCAACAAAAACCTGACCTTTCAACACCTTACCCACTACCTATAGATCAAAAGCATATATCAACTTAAATTAAAACGATAAATGAAGATTGGGGGCCACGTAACAAAAGTAGCAACAAAATGCAGACAATTAAAAGTTAAAAAAATTAAAAAATCGAAGGCCTCGAACTGCATATTACTATTGGCAATAAACTGAATCCCATAAATGGACTCAGGGCTAATTGGAGATCAAATCAGAGCTATTTTTAAAGACTAAGGAACCGAAGAGGAAGAAACAGTTCAAAAACCATAATTATTTTTCAAAAGAAGTAGTTTCAAAGTCGTGAAAACTGTTAGCATTGAATGAAACAAACAAATAAAATCAAATATGAGTAATTAGAGAGCAAAGGAGCGCTATTCTAATGACTAAGAGACCGAAGAGGAAAAGTTACGAAAAAGGGCAACATTCGAAGAACCATAATTATTTTTCAAAAGAAGTCGAGTCAAAGTCAAGAAATTTGTAAGCTATAAATGAAACAAATAAACATAGACAAACATGACTAATTAAACAACCTGTTAACATATCATTAGTGAGACTAAGTGACAAAAATAAAACTACCAGAAATTGCAAAATCTAAAAAAAATTCACGAACTATTCGAAAAACTCTGTTAAATTCGTTAAAACTTTCGGATTTTTCCCATTATAGCCCCTCCATGAAATTAGAGCCCCCCATTATGGTAAAATTACAATGTTTGGGGGCTATAGGTTATCTGACCACTAAGCTACGGGGGCTATAATGGGAGAGAACCCAAACTTTCAGTTTGGAAATGAAAAATTAGATTAAGCCAAAAATACCTAATAAAAAAGCAGTGGGATCTATCAATGAGATGAACAGCAAAAACGTATTCGTAGAAGAGAAAATGAAGAGAAAACAGCAAACTCAGAAGTCAAATTGACGCACATAAAAAAATTCTCCTGCTCTCAAAAATCACAAATCTGTTTAAACCACTTTTTCAAAACTGACTGTAAAGCAGTTTGAAACATTTTCACGCCTTAAAACTAAGTGCATTTTGCTCCTCTTACTACTACGGCGTGATTAAAATCAATACTCATATTTGACGTCTCATTGACAACAAAAAGCAGAACAAGAAGTGTGAACAGATCATAAAAAAGTGCACCATTACAATTCAAATTCTTTGAATTGTAGACATTTCAACTCAAAGCGCCAGAACTTCACAACGAAAACCCTAATTACAGCTGGAACTACTACCTTGTGTCCCAAAACATTAACTCTCCATCTCATCAGATTTGATTCAGAAAATGGTCAAGCTTACACACCACTGTCACCAAGAAAAAGATATGAGCATTGACATAATGGGAGAAAGTTAAAGTAAAAGCAAGTACAACACCATTCAGTGATAACACAAAAACACCAACAATTAATACATAAAATTTTGACAGAAAAACACACTCAAACCTTGATACCGTGAAACATTCTGTGAAGTTGAAAAAGGACCAAAAAACTTAGATGGTCAAACACCAATAATATCAAAAAACTAAGTGGCTGCAATTTATTATGAACAAACTCATGATACTAACCGGGAAAAGATTCAATTGCGAGACCCAAAAGACACATTTTGGAAGCAAAAGGCAGGTAATAATTACAGGAACTCAACCGAATTTTTCAAAAGAAAAGAATACTAAAACATAGGACTTTGAAACACCAGATTTTTATTATTTTTGGAGTCTCTACAAACAAGGGAAAAATAAGATATAATTCGCCGTTATTGGAGATATCACAGACAAAATGAGTTCAAACTTTTGCAAGAACTAAATTAAACTAAAAGACAAAATAAGCAGAATATAATTCAAAAGCATAAAATCGTTCATCATCAGGACACCAAAATTATTCGCAAAAAATAATTATCACTGAAACGGCATTTATAAACGGCATTTCAGCGATTTCTCGGTGCAGCGCTATGTTAAATGAAATCAATTACAAAACAAAAATCTAAGAAAGCTTAAATCATTAGTCTTTCAACAACTAATAAAATCAGATCTAATAAAACTATAGTTCATAGCATAATGATAATATGATACGAGCTAGAAGGCGGATAAAAGAACTGAAGCAAAACGCGTAAAAATCAACTATACTAGTTCTCGAGTTAAAAATCAAATTACAAAAAATGAAGTAGAAAAACAACTATTTTTCATTTAGCATTCGAGGCTAAGAAAAAAATATAGCTATTCTCCTGTATATAGACTTAAAAGAAGAAACATAGTTCAACTATTGAAAACAAAAAAATATTTGGTTATAAAATTGTCATTTTTTTTAAAAAAAAAATCCAATTGTGAAAAATTTGTTGATGAAATTCAAATACAGAACGCCTCAAAACAAATCAATTAATAGTAAAAAAAATTAAGATCCCTGACGGTGCAGACAAAGACTCACTTACAATTAAAATTTAAAAAAAAAATAAAAACAGAAAAATTGGACAAAAACTGCCAAAATTGAGCAAGCATGAACAATTCTACAGACAAAAAAATCTCACGTTATGAAAACCTCGCCTTATGCATGAAATATAACAGGCAAGTTGTCATATGCAATGATTTTTAAAAAGTCCGCTTTGGGATAAAAAAAAATGAAGAATTTAATTCAGAAAAACCACAATTGAACTAAACAATCGACAAATATGCTCAGTCAGAATTTGAAACGCATTATTATACTCTCAAAAACGCTGTGGTATCAATTTCTCAGGTTCACATAATAAAACTGCTTCCATTAAAAATTATTTCCACGAAAAACTAAATAAGCAAAAAAATTGGCCAATTGGACGAAAAACGGCTAAAATGATTATCTATATGGGGCATTCTGTCAAAAAACATTTTGCAGAGTCAAAAAGTCGTTCACTGATCGAAGCAGATGATCAAAACACTTCTCTTGCACAGAAAAATTAGTTCACACGGCAATTTTACCCTTTCGCTTTTAAGTCAAAATGTTGTCGGCACGAATAGTACTTCCGGATAAAAAACCTTACGAAAACCAATACTCGTCTTAGAGTCGTAAAAAACCAAGAGCACTGCAATATAGCGCCGCTCAGCTTACAACACTGCAACTATAATGACAAACTGTATTGTTCTTTCGAGTTCCTCAAGGTCTCAGCTCTCTAACCAAGCATACGTTAGAAAAATAGAGCTTATTGCCAAGCTTACGGTTTGCACAATTCACATTAGGTCGTTCTTTTGACATTTTTCTCTAACATTAAAAACGCTTTAGTGATAAGGCTGACATTGATTTCACAAAATAAAAATGTTATCCAAGTCTAATTCGTAGGGCTGAAAACCTAAAATTCGCAATACGTTTTCCCCCTCAGACCTGTGGTATTTCGGGATACCAAAAAAGAATATGAGCAACAAAAGAATTTTCAATCTGATTTTAAAATTATACATTTGACCTTTCGACGCCTTAAAAACCTGATCAATCTTTCGTAAATTTTCAGATTTTCTTATTGTTCAAACTGAATTGCTCATCGCGAAACATCTTTCTTAGCGATAATAGGTCCCAACCGCAATACTTGGTGCTGTGAGGTTTGGCACAACAAGAAAAAGGTTTCTGCTAGTTAGCATTGCATAATTGTCCCAACAAATTGGGAATATATATGCGGGGCCGGCTTTTCTTCTTCAGCCAAATTTCATTTTTTGTTTATGCACCCTAGAGAAAAAAACATCATATTGTACCGTTTAGAGGCTAGATTTGACTTTTTAAAAAATACTTAGTTTATTTCAGGTTGGAAAAAAGGAGCTGTTTAAATAATTGAAACAAAACCAGGAAAGGAAAAGTTTTGGAGGGTTGAGGAGCATTTTAAATCAATAAATTATATTCATATAACAGCTAGAAAATGGTCATGAAACCATATAATTATGCAATATATTTGATTATACAGAGTTGTTTGGAACAGAGAACATTTCAAAACAGAGAATATTAAAAGAAAAAATTGAACGAAGGTTAATTTTTCATTTCGCGATCTCCTCTTATTCTCGTGACCCATCTTAGGCATCAAATTTTTTATTTCAATAGATTTTGGATCAAAGCAAAAACGGGAACATTAATTGCACAGAAATCAAAATGTTCAACAGACGATTAACGATTAAAATTTTATGAAGAAAAAGAAAAAACATTTTTTTCTTTGGAGCTATTAGAATTTGGAAATTTTATCATTTTTATGGCCGTACAAAAAAGTTATCGGATATCATTTTCCAGAGGCCGTAACCAAAGGAACAATTGATATACTCTATAAAACAGAATATTACAGAAAACACCTAGAGAAAAGAAAACCCAAAAAAGTTTTAAATTTCGTTCATCTCTTTGGTGGTTTCTCTGTTCTCTCAAACAAAAAATATTTTGCGTGAACATTAGAGCCTCCACCTCAGAGACTACTTGATTCACAGATACGCAGAATTATGGGGTATTTCAGGCAACACAAAATAAGAAAAAAACAATCAGATCAGCGGTACACTTTCGCTTTAAATAAAGAAGACGGAATTCAAATGGAAAATTCGGAAAAGTAGGTCTTATTTTTCTTTTATTATTTTGCACAAATTAATGCTATGCATCGTAAACCATCCGTACTGTAACCCAATATCATGAGTCAATATTACCTACTAACAACACGTTCATTAAGGGACATTCAAAAAGACAACAGCAAGAGCAACCACTTGTGGAGAGCAGATTTTTTTTCAACCTCCTTACTCAAGGCTGAAGTTGACCCTGATATTTGCGCTGCTCATCAAGTGGTTTTATTTCAATTACTGGTTTAATTTAACGGTATTCTTATATGCGGCCATCATAACTTTTCACTTCAATTAATAAAACCAGGTAAATTTTTCATTTATATAGAAAATGTTTTTTTTCTTCTAACTTGCTGAAATACACAGGCCAAATTTAACTCGAACAGTTAATCAGGGGTTCTATAGGACTATATTGAGCCAAATGGATCACATTTGGGGAACTTGTAACAAGACGAATGAGAAAAATATAGTCATTTGGCAAAAACAAAGCAAATTATATTTGCCGGCATTGCAACTGTCATCTCAACTTATGCTTGGTTGACTAAATGCACTTTCTCCAGTCGACTCAAAATTGAATAAATCGACAAAATACTGAATCCACTTACTTGAAAAAGCATTAGTATTTCAGTACGATGATGTAGAAAACGTTTATTTCATACTCATAATTCGTTCATACTAATTGCCACGTTAAATTTGAATAGAAACTTTTTCGTTGTCCAAAATTTATCCAAAATTATAAATTCTCCGATACAGGACAAATGAAATGAAAGCAGAGTTCTTACCAAAAAATTAAACTTCTCATAATCAACAACTATTTTTTCATGCTTGCTGGATATTCAGTGACGTTCTCAGAGCAAAATTTTCAACTTGATCTTGAGGCCAACTATTTGGTAAATAATTAATCAAGGGGGCAGATTTTCATCGAGATAAAGATTATATGAGTAAACTATTACTAATTTATTTATTTGCTGCCTCCAAGGTTTAAACTGATCGCTTCACTTTTATTTTGCAAATGAGTGTCTGTGTTTCTTTAAGATGAATTTTATCTGCGACTAATTGCTCTCACTGAACTTTATGTTGCAAAAAAACCATATGCAACTATGCGTTTTTGTATCAAAGTTTTCGCTTCTCCAAAAAAACTGCTTAAATTTATGTTTTTAAAAAAGTGAAAAGAGCTTTTCCTTTCAGAGCAACAACAAAAATTTCACAAATTTGAGACGCATAATGCAACATTATGTGCTACGCACAGTCTCCTACAATAAGTGTGTTTAAAAAGAGTTTGGAGGTTATAAAACTGAATTTTTTGAAACTATTGAAGTAAAATCTTGCATTAGAATTTTTTTCAGTTGAATCAGGAAAACTCAAGGAGCTATTCTGTAAATGATCCATCCGTCAGAGCCTTTATGCATAACTTTTTCATCACAGTCCGCATGCTGAATTCTTCTGTCAAAAACGTATCTGTCGTGTAGCCTGTCTGTGTTGCCAGCCCAAAACTCAAAGTAGTCAGGCACTACTCGGAATCCACTCCAGTCATCAGGAAGAGGTAGTGAGTCTTTCTCAGAGTACTCTGACTCCAACTTTGCGTACGCATCTTCTAGAAATTTCCGATCGAGAATTGGGTCACTTTGAGGACTGTTAGCAAAACGGTTTTCAGTTCTCCATGTAGATCCGAACCATAATTAACCCTATATTTAGCACATTGAAATACTTCCTAGTTTTGAAGACCAATAATTCAATTGTTCCAACCCGCTAGGATCATTACGCTAGTTCGACCTTGTTCAACCAATTCTTTGTTAAGCCAATGTTGACCGACCAACAATTTTTGCGGAAAGATACAACAGTGGTATCATTAAAAAAATCTTGAAAAACAATCGACTTCGAAAAATTTATTTTCGTTAAATAGTGCCGGTATTGCTTAAATGAGCATAGATATCAACAAACGTGAGGTGCAATAATCATATAGCGTTAAAATTAACCCCTGGATACTGATAATTACATTTTAAGATCTTATTAGGTTATACGGGCTTGCCGATGTAGTTTTCAATAGGCTATTTATACAATCCCATGAAAAACGTTCTACTTGGGGAAGAGAAAACATCCCTGATTGCCGCACTGATCTGACTACCCTTTGGTCTGGAAACAAAATACGTGTTTGTCTGCTCGCGGGTTACTTCTACGGCTTTGCCTTCGATTCGAACTTGTCTATGAAAAAATTCCCAGTAAAAGTTGAGGGCTACAAATGGATTAGACTGTATTTCTTTGGATTTCTTGCTGTTTAGACAAGAGTAGAAAACGTATCCTTCTTGATCATACTCCTTAAGAAGTACATAACGGCTGGAGGGTCGGCCCAATGAACTGCACGTGGCAAGTACCATCTTGTTGGGCTGTTTAATCGACTTCTCAGCTACGGCCTCTTTCATCCATTGCTTGAAGAGACTGAAGGGATTGAGCGTCTTCACATTTTGATCATTCAGAGCTGCGTTGCCTTCGTAGTCGTAGGGGACTCGAATGTCTTTGAGAGAGCTCATGCTCCGTGTGAGGATATAACTTTTCGGCAGAGGAAATATTGACGCTCTTATAAAGAACATTCACATAAAACAATCTAAAATATCTAAAATAGAAAGAACTTGGTTAAGTATCAATGACTGTCCATTAGATCCTAGACTACAGTAACTGTTGAAATTTTACAACAATGAGCCGAACAGCACAAGTTAAGACAGATCTAAATGACTATTTTGCTTATCTTTAATAGCCGATCAAAAACACGGATGCTCGCTTATGTGCGATGGCAAATAATGTTCCGAACCCACTGATAAAAATATTTTCTCAATTGCCTAACAATTGTCAGCGATAGAATGATTTTAATGTGGTATTTAATGTTTTGTTCTTAAACTTTGATATATTCTTAAGAAAGGTCCGACGTCTATACAATAAAGATTTCATACCAGTGAGATCAAATATCTTTAATTCATTGAATGAGCACTCAAACAAACGAAACGAACGACATGAAATCGAATTTAATGCAATTGCTCAAGAAGAGAAAAAATAACTTCATCAAGTGAACACCTAATGTTATCCAAAAAGAAACGAAAATAGCGACCCAAAACTCAAGATCTAGGCCGTTTTGAATTTAAATCTAAAACTTTATTTGTTTTTATAAAAGTTACAGGTGGTCTCTATTTATTTTCGAATATATAATATATTCTCAATTTAGACTTAAATGAGGGTTCACAAAAAATCTAAAGTGAAAACAAAAATATGTTCAAATGCAAATAGAGGTAACTCAAGCTAATCATGAGGTGAGTCACGATTCGAAATTGTCTATGAAAAAAAACCAGTGCAAATTGAGGGCTACAAATAGATTAGAAAAGTAGAGAAGCATATCTGAAAACAAAATACAACCACGTATAACCCAAAATTTGAAACAACTAATCAAAAGCAGAGGCGTTTGAGTATGCAGTACTTTTGACAACTGGCTTCTGAGATTTTACAAAACATTTTTGAACGGCATCATATCAAAATATGTTAACTTTGAAACAAAACTTTAAAACTAAACAATGTCAAAAGGACACATTCAGAAGTTTCAGTTCTGCCTCCTAAGAAAAACAACTGGACTTGTCAGCAATAAAAATAACTGATGAGTTCAAAACTAACCAAGAAACTAAATGAGTGAAAAATCAATACAAAAGACCCAAAATATCTACAAATTTATAAGTAAATAAAGAGTCTCAAACATAAATCTATGACTAAATATCAAAATGTCGACTCAAACATGCCTCATTATTGACTTGTAACTACATAATTGAAAGATTGAAGTGCAACAAAACAAGAAATTAACAAAAGCCGTTAGAACACAAATTTCAATTAAACTTTTTTGGAAACATTTAGCGTCCAAACATAAATTTTTGCTGTAAACTGAAGCCATTCCTATATGTAATCTCGGCCACTGCCGTTAAGGAGGAGGTACTGACAGAATATACATTACTCGGACTGTAACAAGTCAACAGAAAAAAAACCATCTAAAGTCAGAATTCAGAAATTAAAAAAAATTACCAGAACAAACTATTTCCAAGTGATCAATACCAAAGACTATATCAAAGAAACCTTATGAAGGTTAACTATACCTCACTGGAACTTCAACGAGAACTCAAAAGTATTGGGATTTATCAACATTACAATATCAGATAAAAAAAGACAAAAAGACAAAACTAAGAAAATATTAAGTAAAACACGTAGTGTTAACGTGAAGAAAATAATCAATTATCAACAGACAAATTGAGACAAAAACAACTATACAAGAGTGAGACAAACATCGCACCTGCTAGATTCCCTAGTTCATATTTTCTAATACTTAACTTTGATAGACTCGTCAAGACGTGTTTAAAAGTGGTACTACTAGTGAAATCAATTTCCCTTATTTGACGCAAAAAAACAGACAGAAATGAGACGAGAGACATGAGATTTCAACCAATGCAGTTTTACAATTTAAAAAAGAACAACTTTCTCGAACAACTGATTTTTATCAAACAACAAAAAATAAAATCCAGAAATCAATATCTATCCCTTTTCAAGACAAATTTCAAACCGTAAATTCTCAAGTAATAGCAACCTTTTCAATGAGCTTGCTTCTAACCAGTTTTGATTAGAATCAAAAAGTTCAACTTAAATTTTTTAGTTAGTGCAGAAGTAAAAATGACCTGTGCATTCAACAATGCAAATTGAGAATGCAAATTCAAAGCTAGATAATCACAAGTTGTCATGAGTGAGGTATGTCAAGATTTAAAATAAAACTAACCAAACGCTTGTTGCAACAAACTAGTTAACAAATCATGTAAACACGTAAATGAGAACAGCAGAAAAATCCTCAGCAAAGTTTGTTCAAAACTTTCCTAAAAACAAGCACATAGTTTTGAGTATTAAGCAGCTAGAACCCCTTAATAAAAAAATTAATTTACAAGCCGAAAAACCAATATTGAGGGGCAAATTTTTATCCTGTAGTCTTGTTATTTCAAAAACAAAGTTTAGAACAATTTATTAACACTGGACATAATCAGAAGCTTCAGTTATAATTCTTTATAACGCGATTTGATCTTGAAAGCAGTCAGAATAAACAACAAGTCCTATTGTAAATAAGTAACTTTCACCAGAAAACCAAATGAGTTGAGAACCAAAAAGTCAAACTCAAAAATTCCGCCAATTTTTACGAAGTTGAATGGCGACAATTTAATATCTACGATAAGTTATCAATTAAGAAAAAAAAACTTAGATTTAAAAATGCCGCATCAATGACCTGTGGAGACTTTCATAAATAAGATTCAAGGGCAAAACAACACAAAATGCTCACAAGTTCAAATTCTTTGCATCTTTTAAAACCGTTTAGTGTCCAGTCATAAAACCCTTAGCTACAATATCATGCCATTAATGATCTTCGTTTACTGCTGAAATTGAAATATTCACACAAAAATTTAAGGATTCGAAAAAGAAATTTTGGAAAAAAAACTTAATTTCACACTTCACTTGATCGGCTTTTTAGTGATACCACTCAAATCTCGACAATATATCGATCGGCCAAAATTGACTAAACAAAAAAACAGTTGAGAATATAGTTCCTCCCCCACAACTGGGCTTGGAACAATTATCGTCATGACAGTGAGGTATCATTCAAGTTGGATTTCGCACGTCGCGTCGTGTCATAATTGGAGAAAGGAATACCGAAAATTTTATTCTAGCTGCAGTCATCCCGGAAAAAACTTGAGACTAACAGAAAATTTATTAAACATAATACGCACAACAAAGCACAGAGTTTAAATGAATTGGCGTAATTATTTGTCCTGCCATGAGTTGCCGCAATTAATTGTTATGCGATTCTTCATCATTCAAATTTTGTCGATAGTCATTCTCTGGAAGACGTCCATTGACTCTACGACCTTGCAGAACTCATCGAACGATATCCGGTCGTCACCATCCAGGTCAGTCAAGTACATAGTTTTATCCACTATCTGCTGGATCTCTTTTGGTTCCAGATTCTTCCCCACCATAGTTCTAAGTACCTGTGGGAGCAAAACCAAGATTCCAACAACAAGTCTATTCATTTAATCCTTTACAATCATAGCAATGCATTCTGTGCAGTCAAATTTCCTGATCTTCGATTCAGAATTTCATTAGTTGACAAAAAGCCGTTTTCAGCGAAAAGACCACAGGACGAATATAATTGCTACAAACTTCGTTTCAGAGCAATTAATTATGCTAGCACTGAAAGGATTTCGTCAATTGAAATTAGGGCTACATGAAAATTTACACAATTCCATTTTACCCAACCTGCCATTTTATCCCATGCCAACTTACCCAATGCTCTTTGATCCCATCGTTCAATTATCCGATGTTCGGTTGTGATTGTTTCATATCAAGTCCCATGGGCCGAGTAATTATATATAGCCTTTAAAAATCCCATGTTCGGTTGTGATAGTTTCATATCAAGTCCCATGGGCCATTTAATTATTTAGTCGGTTAAATAGTACTTCTGGTAATTTTAACAATAGGGTAAATGAAGTTGGCATTGGGTAAGATGGCAGGTTGGGTATAATGACATTGCATAGAATGGAATTGGGCAAATTGTCCTGACACCGAATTAGGACAAAGGATGAAAGAACTGAATTCAACAATTACAGATTCAAAATTACAGATTCAGGAGAAAATTGAGCAAACTAAGGACACGTCTCACGTTCCAAAAATTTCATGTCTTTGCACTAATAGGGACGGATTAAAAATACAAAATATTACAAACGTATATTATACTTCTAAGACCCTTTCGTTATTTGAATAAGGTTGTAAGTAATTAGGTTTATTCATTGAACTGATATTTAAGCTAATTGAAGATTTTCCTGACAAAAACAATCCTAGGCTTTTAGCTAGTTACTTTGATGCTGGAACAAACAAGGAGGCTCATTAATTAGCGTTCGCATAATGTTCCGACCCCACTCATCTACATTTTTCGCTTAATTGTCTACCACAGGACAATTAAATTTTTAAAATTAATATACCGTTAAACAAACCATTAAACGAATAAAACAATCTACTTTATAGGGCCAAGGAGACCTGTCATTGACTGCCGTTGCTAAAAAACGTTTAAAAAAGTTCATCAAAGAAACGTTGCTTTTTTGAAAAAAAAATCAGAAAAATTAAACTCATTATGTGTCGACAGAAATCATTGAATAATTCATTTATACCTCGATAGAAAGTAATTGCGACCTCTCATTATCCAGTATATATCATACGACCACAAAAACAACGACAAAAACAGGTGAAAAAAAACTAAAGTTTGCACGAAAACTATGACCCAGCCACTAACACTTTAAGCTGCTCACTAAGAACACTAATATTTTTTCTCAAATGGCAACGGGACTACAATTTATTGTGATACTGCAAAGAAAACAAAAACCTAAAAAATGGGCTAATGTCCAAAAATCACGAACATCTTATGAAAACTCTAATTCCAAGAACAGAAACCTTCCTTGCAAAACAAAATCGTTAAAAAGGATAAGCTGTAGTTCACTAGATGAGGGAAGTGACTTGTTTATACAGATACTAAGCCACAATTCAACAGGATAAGATTTATAAAATGGGCAAAGCTCAAACATCCATCAACTTTTTTGAAAACAATTACTTTCGAAAGTCATAAAAAAATAAGCTTTCAACTAAAAGAACAGACAATTTATCTTGCAACTTCTCAGAAATTAAATTGCGCCTATTATTAATGAGCCTAAGGAATGAGACTACAAAAACAAATACAAGCAGAACTTAAATATTTTACGAACCAACAGCGTTGAAGCCATTAAAACTATAAGACATAAGCCGCGACAAATTTATATCTTCACTTGTGTCTTTCTTGAACATCAAAAAGTCGTCATTGTAAATGGACTAGATCAAAAAGACAAAAAAACCCACAAATATTGAAAAAAATCTTAAACTCACATAAATTCGAATACAAATTGTCGAAGCACTTAAGTCAAAACGTTTAACCATCAGAAAAAATGTTGTTTGATGCAACAGAAACTGAAAGCTGTCAAAAATTAGCCTAACTTATAAAAATGCGACGAAAACGATACCAAAAAAATTAAATAATTTAAAGTAATTTGAAAGTCAATAGAATCATTAGCTATCAACTTATGTCATTCATCAGGTTCAATTATACATCTATAGTTGGCTATTGAGACAGTTGTTTACCGTATACATTGCTAAAGACAACAAAATTAACAAATACGGGCGAAAAAACTCTGAAAATCCGCAAGACAACGGTGTTGCAGCCCTTAAACCATAAATTATACACTAAAAATATGAAATGAGTTCAATTCTGTATTCATAAACCTGAATTCTTTTTGCTTTTATTTGCTTAGTACTTTAAGAATTAAAAAAAGCAAAAATGGTCAGTTATAAACAAAAATCAAAATATTTTGTATGAAAACTCGTAGTACCAAAGCCATGAAGTCGTTATATAAAAAAGGCTGACCGGTTATTACCAAAATTAAGCTACAAGTTGACGGAAATAAGATAAATTAACAAAACAAAAAATCACTGTAATTTTCTTAAAACAAATATTGTATCGGTTTACTTACACCACGTAAGGAAACCAATTGGATTTTTGGTTAGTGAGACAGAGGAACCAGACTGCGAAAAGAATAAATGAAGGCAAAACCCAAGAATTCAGTTTAAGTTTACTAAAGCTCTTCGTCAGCGCCAGTAGCCTTTCTCTGGGATCAAACTATATTCAATCGGTCTCCTTTTTACGTAAAAAGGAGCGGTCTTTAATTGGGTCGTTATTTGGAAAATTTCTCGGTAATCAACATTAAAAGAAGCAACAGCAAACTTTAAGTCAGCGAGCGCCCTAATGAAATTTGAAATTCTTATTGCAAGAATTCATGATGCCATCAAACCTATCCCTGAGTTTGCCGCGCGTGTAGGAGACCACCTTATTGCTCCAAATGTCTGCGAATTAGATCAATAAATAGTAAAGTGAGTTAATTCAAGAACAAAAAAAGGTGCATTTTGTATATTTATCGAGACAAATTTGCAAAAAACCGGCAAAATTTTAACCCAAGATGACTCTTATAGGAAGCCGACGTTCAAATAGCTCTCTTGTGGAATTGACGGAGCTGGTGTCAGAGGTTTTTGGATCTCAATTTCCACCAAATCTAATTAAATTGTACCAAAAAGCCTATTTTGTGCTATTTTTGATGAAAAAATTTAGACAAAGAAACGGATATCAAACAATTCAGCAACCCTCCCATATCCTTAACAGTTAAAATAACATATTTTTAAGTAAATTAGCAAAATTGACGAATATTCACAAAACTTCAAACCTCGATAACTCTGTAAAAACGAAATTAAAAAAACTTTTTAATTCCATATTCTACAATGTACGGGCTGTCTAATGATACGACTCACAACTCTCTGCGATGAATATATTGACTGAACGAAAAACTCATTTGAGTATATAGTTCCTCCCTGCCCACTAAACAGGCGGTCGGAACAATAAGTGTCCAAAACCGTAGATAATAACAAATCTCAGGTAGTAGTGATAATATCCCCTCATTGGTTTTCACGTTGCTGCGAAATTGTCTTGCGCGGATACTTGTGACGGATTAATCCAATTTCCAGGCAGCTATAACAAACGAAAATATTTACTCCTACAAGCCTATTTTAAAAATGAGGACAAAAATCTGTTTCAAGTGCGGATATATATATATATATATATATATATATATATATATATATATATATATATATTCGTTGAAATAGGATAGTTGACACGAAATGTGTTGATAGAGAACTGCGTCAACACACCAAGATCTGAGCTACTAATTAACTAGGCACTTGTTGCAAGATCTTTTAAGCAACAATTCTTCGCTCATTACTTCAGTAGAGGCAATTGACTATTAAAGACGAAGCAAATATTTGAGCAACTTTTTACAGAACAAGATGCCCTGACCACCTCTTAGCTCCTGTTAAGTCGGAAACAGCTGGGAAGCACAGACGCGTGGGTCTCGTTCTTGTTGACAGTTTTTATTACTCCTCAGAATTGGCTATAGATTGTAAAATTTAGCAGACTAGTTGGTGGTTCCGTTACACAGATGTACAGTTTTTTCATGTCCAGAAACCTTTGTTTCCTGAAGAAACATATTTCGTTTTGACTCATTCATGTCATTTTATCTGAGCGCACAAAAATTATATAAGATGAACAGATGTATATATTACCCCAATTTACTTTTTTCTTTTTCATTTTTCATTTGTTTCCTTGGCAAACCTACGAAAACGATTCTTGTATTTTTTATGAAATAATTGCTTGTTAGTCTGCAGATTATGGGAAAAGCTTTATTAAAAAACTCCTTGTTGTAAGTACACTCTGAAATCTAACAATGTTTAATGTCCTGTTTTCTTTGCTCATATTTTGAAATTAACCGTGCAATTTAAAAATACAATTTTAATACCAATTTCATTTGAACTAAAGCAATTATAGGTACCTAAAGCAATTTCAAATTAATTAACAACCACGGAAGATTAACGGCTTTGTAGGGTTTTTTTGCTAATTCATTGTTACTCCGAGCTACTGAGCTGGGCACCAATCGAGACAAACAATTGATTTTGTAGATGGCATAAAATTTGGAATCAGATGCATTACCTGGTAAAGATCGTTGTTTGATATATAGCCGTCCTTGTCCAGGTCGTAGATTTGAAACGAGAAACGAAGTTTGGCCATCTTGTCGCCTGAGTAACATTAAGACAACTCGGTTCAAAACAATCTCAGCTCAATCCCGATCTTTCTCATTCAGAAAAGCGAATTAAAACAGTTATTGAACGTGGGGATGATTCGGGGAAAAATAACGGAAAAGCATAATAGCCATTGTATGCTTGTGTAAATTTTACCTTTAACGCTAAACTGAGAGAGGCCTTGTATGAACTCCTCGAAATCTACCTCTCCATCACCATCAGTGTCCAGAATGTCTATGATTCTGTACAACCACACATTTTATCAACACTAAATATACTTCGCGAAAAAAAACTCAAACGTGTCAAATGGAATTCAATGTGATGTTGCCATTTTGTAAACTTTTAAAACACTGTTAAATTTTTTCTGGGCTGAGTTTTATCTTTGCAAGTATATTCAGCCATACGGCTATAATATTAAATTACTTGTTTCAAAAGAAATCCGAAATTTTTGCTCTCAACAGATGCAATTGTAGATGCTCGTGGGTTGCGAGAGAACAACCTAATGTAAATTGTGCATAAGATAAGCTTGACAAGAAGCTCTACTTGTTCAATGTATACTTCGCTAGAGAAAAGAAGCTTTGAGGAGCAAGAAAGAACATGAGAACGGGTTATAAGAGATGACCCAAATCCAGAGCTTAAGACCAGATGGTTAGCACACTATGCTTGCAAGTAGATGCTAGTTCACATCCAGTAATGGTCCATTTTCACAGTAGTTGCACCTGCTTAGACGCCTAACAGTAGACAAAAGCGAACACACTGCTTCCAGTGAAACAAAAATTTTCATTGGGTGTAGTAGTAGTAGTAGTAGTAGTAGTAGTTCAGGCTTAAGGGTCTTCCCAGGGGTGCTCCAAGGCACCCTTGTTTTCGTGTCCTATTTCTAATCGATTTTCGATCGTGGGTTGCACTTCCCACATTTACATAAGATTCTCCACGTACATTTGTTGTTAAAGTCGTAATTTGTTTTAAAGAAATTCCAGTAGATGTCACTCAGTTTTTTGCTCGATAGTTGCGTTGAATCAGAAAGAACTTTGGAAAAGATGTTGTAAAGTAGTTTGGCTTTTTGAAGGAAGTTTTCATCAGTCTTCCTTAGACAATTTTTTGCCATTTTTAATTCCCCTCTTGCGCTTTGTTTAGGGGAATTAAAGTCTTCATATTCGAAGTTTACTTTGATGTCGAATTTATTGTCAAGTAACGATAGTAAAAGTAGTAAATCGTGCAATTCGACATACATGCTTAGGGGCAACAGTTTAAGCGCTATTAGCGTTTCTTTGTAGGTGCAGTTCCTTCTACTTAGTATCCATGAAGTGGCTCTTTTTTGTAGCTTTTCAATTTTCTTCATCTGCTGTCTGTTTGGGAGCCAAGCTTGAGAACAGTATGATAGTATTGGCACGACATAGCCAGTGTAGGCATTCAATTTATTTTTTAATGAGGCGATGTCGGTCATGTTTTATTTGGTAGAATGCTTTTGTTGCTTTCGAAAGCCAGTGATTACAGTTGCTATTCCAATTAAGATTTTTAGAGACAATAAAGCAAAGGTCCCGTTGACTATCAACCTCTCCTAGCGCCTGTTTTTTAGTGACGCTGTTGGTCGCTTTTAAGAGAGAGAAGTTTACATTTTGATGCAATTAAGTCATGTGATTTCGATCGCACCAGTTTTCGATTCCTTCCACGCTCTTTTTTTAATTATTCCTGATTTACGCTAATCAGTTTGAAGTCTGCGAAACCGAAATTTTCAGTGAGAGGAGTTTCTGATGGAAGGTCATTTATGAAGATGAGGAAGAGCAGAGGACCTAAGATTGACCCTTGTGGAACACCGCTAGTGATTTCTAATTTTTCGGAAAAAGAATTATTAATCTTTACGTATTGTTACCTTCTATTAAGGTAGCTTTCCATCAGCTTTAAAAGATTTCCTCCAATTTCGAATAAAAGCAGTTTTTCAATTAGCTTGTTGTGGGAGACTTTGTCGAAGGCATTTGCAAAGTCTAAGTAGAGGACTGACAACTCTTTCGTTTTCACATCGTTAAATTTGGCGTACAAAGAGTTTAGAAAAAGTAGTAGTTGAGTTGTAGCAGACCTCCTCTGTCTAAATCCAAATTGGTTTTCAAAGAGATTGTCTTTGCAATGTGAGTATATTCGGTTGCAAATTATTCTGTCCAACAGCTTTGAGACGCAGCATAAAAGACTTATGGGCCTATAGCAGTTGACATTGGCTTCACTTCCCTCTTTATATACTGGCGTGATTTGACTTAGTTTCCAGAGTTCCGGGAAAATTCCTTTATTCAGGATTGTTTGGAGCAGTAATAGGAGAGATTTACTCAGAGTCTTAGCGCAATTTCTGAGGATAATATTTCCTAGGTTATCGGGGCCTGCTGATTTGTTCAGATCTAAATTTTGTGAGAGCTCTTCAATTTCCAGGCGCAAAATTTTTATAAAGAAAAGTTTGCTTTTTGTGTAACTCAGTAGACGAGGTTCTTTACTTTTATATACATTTTTGAACAAATTGAAAAGGGTGGCTTTTTCGCTGTCGCTACTGGCTTTTTCATTACCGAATTTGATTGTTGCTGGCAAAACTGAGGGATTTCGGATACATTTCAGGTAATTTTGTATACTGCTAAAACGCCTGCTTGTGAAAATTTTGTCTTCGAATATGTTTATATCGATGTCCAGTTGTTTCAAAATCTGCTTCTCCAGCTTCTTTAGTTTGAGGAGTCTACTGAGATTCAAATTCAAAGATTTTTTTGGTGTTCAACTGCTTCATCATGTGAGAAGTTTCTTTACTGGCCCAAGGAGGCAATGCTGCTCGATATTTCGTTACTTTAGGAATGTGATTGTTGATATGGTGTCTAATTCATGTGTACCATTGGTTTAATAATGAGTCAACATTACTAAAACAGAAGAGTTTGAAGGCGTTTTCCTCAATGGCTTGATTCAGTTTTTCCAGTCTGCTTTTTTGAAAGCAAATTTACGGCACGTGTTTGGAGTTTTTGACAACTGTGCCGAGAAACACAAAAGTCAGAATTGGTAGGTGATCTGAACACTGCTTCTTGTTCACCTCCTGTGAGGGTTTTGGTGTTGATAGCATTCTATCACTGGATGTGGATTATTTGTGAGGACACCATCTAGCGTTTGATTTGATATGTTCGAGAAGTTTGATTCTATCAGTTTATCCAGGACCTCTGATTCATAGTTATCATTAGAGTCCATTGCTTCCCAATTTTTCCCTGAGAGGTTTATTTCGCCTACAATCAGAGTGCATTGAATCATTTCCTGACTTGTTAAGTTGCATAATTCAGTCAGTAGCTTTAAAGTTTTCAGTAGTCCATTGATAGCGACTTCCGTGCGGGGGATCATACATGCAGGCCAATAGAATTGAGGTTTCGCTGATTGTTATTTTTAGTGCTAAAGTCATGAGTTAGTTTTAGGTTAACTGTTTCAAACGGAATGCCTTTTTGAGAGCTACTAAAACACTGCCATGGTTTGATTTGCGTTCAGTTGACTCTCTGTCCTTTCTGTTGATTACATAGTTCGGTATAAAAGCGCACTATTTGAAGTTTCAGCCGCCAGCCAGGTTTCCGTGAGACAGATGATATCAAAGTCAAAAGTTGTCAGGCAGTTCGTTAATTTCATTCGACGCTCGGGTTTCAGAATACTACGGACGTTTTAAGATAAGATTGTTATTTTTCGTAGTCAGCTTTCGTCGGCTGACGATGCGCCAGCAAAATCGTTTTCAATCAGATTGTCTTTATATTCTACCCATCTGTCACCTGGTTTGGTCTCAACGATCAAGTTTCGGACTGTAGCATCTGTGTTTGAGAACATGTGGTTGGCAATATACAGTAGTCTTTTTCTCAGACACTCATTTTCAATTTTTAATTGCTCTGGGGTAAGCTCAGGGCTTATGAAGACTCGCCGACTGAAGTTTTTAAGCCTGAAGGCTGATTTCAGCACTAGCTCTTTGCTAATAGGGCTTTCTAGATTTATGAGGATGGTTCTCGGACCATTTTCTGGGTTATATTTTCCTATACGCGTGACCTTACAGAGTCGCTTGTCTTCTACTTTCTTTAGGTAACACAAGATCTCTTCAATAGCATTCATATATTCATATCGGCATGAAGTCTTTCGTCTAGTGACTTTGATTCATTTTCTGGGATTCCTCTTACTCGAATACCCATTCCATTGTCGTTTGCGCTTGGGAGCAGAAGCGCTCGTTCGCGCGTAGAACACTTTTCCCTTCGCAATTGTCCCCAAAGAAGCGGCATAAGATTGCGGCCTTATTTTTAACTGTGATAGTTCTGCTTTGATTGAGTTAATGAATTCGTTTGATTTTTCGATTTGCTTATTCAGTGATTCCACTTTCAAATTGAGATCATCTAGTTTTCCATCCATTTTTGTTGAGAGAGCCTGACTTTGGTCTCCTGACCCCTTTTTTCTGTACAACTGTTGCAGACGTGAAGTATATTTGCATTAAATTTGATCAAGACTTTAATTTCTTCTACTGTAAAGCCTGTTTGAGTAATTCTCAAAAGATGCGCTTCCATGTAAAAAGGAATCCATAAACAGAGGCTGAACAAACAGGGCAACGCAAAAACTCGCATGATTCCGTGCGTGCAACAGATTGTTACCACATTTAAAAAGAAACAAAAACAAAATAGGGGGTGCTAGTTGTTCAACCTGCCCTGCATACAGTGCAGCACCGTTGCTATAGCCACAATTCTTTTTTGCGGAGACAGTTATACTGCACGTTGAAAATGCAGCTTAGACCACCTCACTCCACTCCACACATCGCACACACTCCGTGCACCCCAAGCCCCACACGCTTGACACTCACCCCGCTGCAAACCCAACCTCTAAACCACCCCTGAACTTTACCTTTTAAGGTAGTCTCTAAGCCCCAGCATGATATTGACTTAAACCAACTGCTCACCAGTCGCTTCTAACATTTCTGGAAACTATTGGCATAACAACAGTTATCACAAATACGTACTGAAAGGGTTCAACAGACCACGGGGAAATCATAAGAAATCATTCATGGTGTTAAAATTGGACAAGAGGCGCGGTATAAGGTTCCGATCGCACATAATGTTCCGATCCCGCTCATCTAAATTTTTGTTCATTGTCCAACAAATGAAGAGATTAGAGATATAAATAGATGTTAGTGTAAAAAAATTACAACCCAAACTACTAAATGAATTATGAATTATATAATGTCATACTGCATTCGAGAACTCATGCGAAAATAAAAATGCAAGAACTCAAACATTATAAACTCTAACTACTAAATGATTTATATAATGCCATACAACACATTGAGCTCTCATGATACCTGTCATTATTAAAACTATGAGACAATGCAAACACAAAACAAACAAAAACCAACAAATACGGCAAAAACACAAAATCTATTTTTAAAAGCACTAACAAGACTCCTGTTCATAAAGGTACTAGATAGCCAGTCGACAAAAAGAAAAAAATAGGCAAAGTTCAAAGTACATCGAAATTTTTTAACCCAAATAATTTCAGAAGTCATAAAAACCGTTAGCTTTTAACTTAAATTTTCCATATCGACTTACTTATAGAACCTCGAGGGATCTGTCTTGGGTGAGACTAAGGCCGAGGACAGGAATACATAATAGCTGCAGATTCCGAATACCACAAAATTTACAAACAATTTACAAAAATACAATTGAAGCCATTAACGTCATATATCTTAAAAGTATATAATATTCTTCAATTTCTACTATTTCAGTTAATATATAAACAGAAAATTGTATATGTTCACTCGAATCTCATTTGAAAATCAATGGGACTTGTTAACACGAACATTTTAAAGGAAAACTAAAAACCTTACCAATCACAAAAATTTTAAGACAAAGCATAGTGTCCAAGATGAAACTAAAGGTTTAAGTTTAAATCACAAGACAATGTACGGGACCTCTCATTGATAAGAATACGTTTCAATAGACAAAAAGAGGAACAAATCAGGAAATAAGGAAAAAATTCTGAAAACTTTAGAAACAAACACGATCAAAATCATCAAAACCATTAGCTGTCGACTGACCGATAGATTAGGTTCCTAATCCCCTTCCACTAAAAGGTAGCTATTGAGAACTGTAAAAAATAAGAAAAACCCTGCGACAAAACAAAAAAGCTTAAGACTACGAAAACAACAATTACAAACCTTAAGACTACAAAAACAACAATTACAGGCAAAAAACCAGATATCAAAAATGCGAGAAGTGTCGGAAGCAAAAAATAAAGGATTCCGTAAAAAAAAATTCATTTTCCTATCAACACCAATGGGATCTCTCGGCATTCTGAAAAGATGACTTCAAAAACAACGGCAATTATGACATGATATCAAAAAATCTCTTAAATTTTGGATATAGGTCGTAGTATCAGAGCCATTAAAAATAAGTATGAACGCAAAACATCTAACAAGTTAATTCACACCTAAATTGGGACCCAGTGAGACCCTTTATTCATAACAACAAGTCTTCTGATTACAAAATACAACAAATACAGGCAAAAACCAAAAATGCAATAGAAAAAAAAGCCAGAAAAAGTTGAAGCCATTAAAACATGAGTCGTTTGCTGCTAACTTTCTATGTGTTCATTAAAGACTATGCTGAACGCCAATGGGAATGTTCAATATTGTTGTGATAAGACTTCTAATTAAAAACACAATTATACACAGAAATCCAAAAATCTTTATAAAAACATAGCATCAAAGTCATAAAACAAAAATTTAAAAGACAAAACAACTAACCAAATAAATTTTTATTCAATATTAAACCTAGTGGACCTATAAATTTTGGGAAAGACCTACAGGTTCACAGAAATGTCTTTAAGAACATTACGTGTTCAATTTTTGCTTCAAAAAATTATTTCAAAGTCTCAACAACCATTAGGTATACATGGAAAGCATTAGGTAGGTTAACTTGACCTTAGTTAGGAATCCAATTGCGATTTATGTTTATTGAATTTTTCCTGTAGACATTTAACAAGAAAAATGCAACAAACGGTGGGAAAACACAAAAATTCACTAAAAATTACGAAAAAATTGTCGAAGCCATAAAAACCCATTAGCGATGGTTCCATGAAAAGAAAATAAATGTTCTTTAGGGACCAGTTGCTCGTAAATGAGATTTTTCATCACTGAAACTTCAATTTGAAAACGTACTTGCCTATAATGACATCAGAAAAATAAAAACTCGAAAGAAATTCAAAAAAGGCACTCTCCGATATGAAATTAACAAAAAGTTTGTAAACTTCCCGGTGAGACCAAAACTAGTCTTTTTATTACTGCTCGTCTTCTGGAACACAAAATTGTTTCTTATTTTACTGTAAAAAACAATTTTTTACTAAAATTTTGATACAAAAAACTTAGATTTATCAAAAATGAGGTTACATGTGAACAGAATCACACCCAAACATCAAATGTTCACAATTTTAAACCTCGATAACACCTCGAAAAAAAAATTCAAAACTTTTTAATTCAAACCGACGTTGGAGGAGCTTTCTAACGATACCACTCATGATTAATTACGATGAATATATCGATCGCCCAAAATTGGCTGAACAAAAAAAAACCTAACCTGTTAGAGAATATAGTTCCTCCCAATAGTACATAGTGACTAATAGTACAAGAATTGAGAGCAAAACAGAACAAATCCTTAAAACCTTCAGATTATTAGTTACATATAAAAACACTCAATATGAAATTACTCTTTGAGTATTTAAATAAGATATATCAAAAACAAAGAAAAATCTTCCATGGTGTTTTTTAAAATTTTCTTTTTAAAATTTTCATTAAAAACATTGGTGTCAAAATGACCAAATATCCTAGACTGATGCTCAGCAAAATTAAAGACTTTTCAACATTGTTGTTAGGATTCCTTTTTATTTTAAATATCAATGTTACGAAGTAAAATTAAGGACATCAGGTCAGGCAACATAGAAAAATTTTTAAACACCGTGAAGAAAAAAAAATTGCATCGAAGTAATTAATTGCATTCACTATAGAAATGAAAGATTAAATTGTTTAAATTGAGACTGATTGCAAAACACATAAGCCCTCTTTCTGATCTCAGTCAGTCAGTGTACTTGAAAGAACTCTAAATATAATAACAAAATATAGGGCAAAAAATATATAGGCAAAAGTAACAAATTCAAATTTTTCCGAATCATGCGCCCCCAAAATCGTTTAACAAATTAGCTACCCCTTGAATCATTCACAAGATTACGATAAAGCATCCTTAGAAACCTTGCAATCCTTTTTGTAGAATTCGTCAGAAAATCAGATAGCAAAAAGAGAAAATTGTGAACAAATGTGACAATAAGCGCGTGAACAAAAAAAAAGAATCAGTTGCTGTCACTCAGATGAAAAATAGTTTGAGAGAATTTTAAGCAGCTCCTTTTTGTCAAGACTATCGTTTTCCGTTCACTTTTCTGCTTCAAGGAAAATAAAATCGCCCAAAATTTGCGGCCAAATTAAAGAAAAATTCTCTTTGGAAAAATTTAATCAATTTAATCTGAACTTCTTTTAGACGGTCAAAAGGAGCACAGGAAGAACCATCTCAACAGACGAAACGGCTATTAACGACGACTAATGCTGATAGTATTTCAAAATATAACAGTAACTTAATGATTGAAAAATTTACACAAATCAAAAACTTGATTATTTTTAATCCAAAATTTGCAAATTTTTATTCCCCAACGAAAAATCATAGAAGACAATCGCAAGGCAAAAATTGATGTTTCGACATATTCAAATTGTTATATTTAATTTTCTTATCCACTTCAAGTTCGATAATTAACCACAAAAACCTACGACAGCGGTACGCAGGAAACCAATTACCATAAAATTGCTCCAAGATACGACCAAAAATGTAAAAATGATTCAAATTTAGCTGCCAAAGTTAAAGTGAATTCTGACACCCTTTTTGTTATTTTCATGACTGCTGCATTTTGTCTGTTTCCTCATTGATAGTGCTCTTTAAGGTGTCTGCTAGTTAGCAGGTTTGTCATTTTGGCTAGTAATTACATTTCAAGTGTTTATACATTTCAACAATATAGATATATTTGCAATTTCTAACCTTCAGATAATTTTGTTAAGCTTTATCTTGTCCAATTTGTCTGTTTGGCTCTAGGAATTTAGATACGGTTTCTGCTATTCCATCTGCTTTACCGTACAGGAACTTCTGCTTTATATATTTTTGATGTAATAGATGTTGGGAACCATGTTTCTTTAAGTTACATTCCTCCTGTTATCTTGTAGTAGCTTCCAAGTTTGTCCACATTTGACAAAACTTTGAAAACTTACTAAGATTTATTGAATTTCTGTTTTTTCGAGGAGTTATCGAGGATTGATGTTTTGTGTGAACACGCGATATTTAGCATGATTTTGTTCACTTTTAATGTAATTTTTCTTCAAATTAAGATATTTTTTATTAAATTATTAATTCGAAATTACGTTTCACGCCATAAAATGAAACTATTTTGAGTTCCTAATACACGAAAGGCGAAAAAAAGCTAGTTCTGGTCTCATAGGGAAGTTTACTATAAAAAAAATTCGAATTCTTTTTGCGAGCTTTTTCAAAAAAAAAGTTTTCATATTTTTCTTGGGTCAACTAGAGACTAGTCTTTTTTTCATATCTGGGTTCCATTAAAAAAAACCTGATTTACAGTCAAATAAAGCCCAATGAACAAAACAAATCATTTTCAAGGAATCGCTCGTGTTTTTTGGCTTCGACTCGTAATTTTAAATGTAATTTTAATTTTATTAATGAAGTTTTACTTTTTGGAGTCCTATGACATGGTCTTGTTGACTAACAGTGCAATAGGTTTCGTAATACCCATTAAGTGATCCTATCTAGAGCGTTCAGTGGACAGCTAATGGCTATTAAAACTTTCAAAAAGATTTTTCGAGAACTTTCGAGATCATTAACCGATAATAAACCTATTTTCGTAAATTCTAAATTGGTTTCATTAATGATAGAACCCCTATCCTACTGCAATCAAAATAATTCTGGTTAGCGCTTTCATCTTCCAAATATTTGATATATGACTTCGATGCCACACATTTTCAAAAAAAAATTGAAAATTTTTTTTGGATATATTCCTATTGGTGGTTCCTCATGAAATCTTATCACTTTATCCTGATATTGACATCTCCCATTGGCTTGGAGAAGATTTTCAGAGGATCATGGATAAGGTTTTCAAGGACATGGTTTAAACTTATGGTTTAAATGGCTTCGACACTTTCCTCTCTCACATTTACTGATTTTTGGTTTTCGCCTGTATTTGTTGTTTTTTCTATAGTCAAAAGACTTATTGTGATGTCTTATTTATAACCTATAAATGTCAAATATCCTTGTCCTATAATTGAGGCATACTCTCCAATTGAAAGTATTCAATGACATCCGTTGAAAGCTATTGAAATTAATGGCTGTTAAGACTTAAAAAACAATTTTTTGATTTTTTTTTAAATTAATCAATCTTAAACTTATTTTTGTGACCTGTTAGTCAGTCTCAGTATTGATCGGACCCCCTTCTTTTCTATTTCAACCAAATTAATTTGGTTAGCGGTTTTATCTGCTAAATATTGGTGTTATAACTTCGATGAACGAGTTTTCATAATTTTTTTTAATTTGTGGATATCGTTTTCGTAATTTTTTTGGTTCCTTTTGGATTTTTAACACATTATTCTTTCATTGGTAGTCGCATTGGCTTGAGTTGACGTACAATAGATCACACATAAGTTTTCAAAAAAACTTATGGTTTAAATGGCTTCGACACTTTCTCGCACTTTTCTACTTAATTTTTGGATTTTGCCTGTATTTATTGTTATTTTCATGGTCAAGGACCTTTTTTCATGGTCAAGGACCTTCGACACTTTCTCGCACTTTTCTACTTAATTTTTGGATTTTGCCTGTATTTATTGTTATTTTCATGGTCAAGGACCTATTGTAATGTCCTATTGATGACTTATGAATGAAAAACATCCTTGTTGTCTCATCGAGGCGTGATTTTGCTTATTCATTAGCTTCCGTTGAAAGCTATTGAACTAAAAGGCGTTGATGCTACGTGTTTTCTCAAAAATTTCGTGGTTTTAATGTATTTGTTCATGTTTGTGGATTATTGGAGTCAAATTGTTATAAAGAAAAATCTCATTTCTGTTAAAAAATTAATTGGAATTAGAAAAGCCGCAAAAGGTAGCCGTAAAATGTTGACCGGCCCACAAGCCTGTAATTGAGGATTGAATGAATGATGTAATCCGAAGCAGTCAGTTTATTGCGAATAGTCAAAGTTTACGGTATTATACATGTACACTTTTAAAGATTTTTCAATTTTTTCAAATTTTGTTGCCCTTTTTGTCAATTTGTAACTTATTCTTATCATTGAGAGATCCCATTCAATTCCATGTATTTTAAAAATTAACATGCTTAATAATATTATGACGTAACTGATGTTTTGTTTGTCCGACAAAATGCATTTTTATAAAAAGTTAAGTGCATTTTTATAAAAAGTTAAGTGATTGGTATATTTTTGTTTCTTTTTGTCTTCCTTTAGCACAATCTCGTAGTAAGAGATCCCAATGATTATCAAATGTTGCAATGTTGCTCAATTGAACTTATTTTTTAATTCAAGATAACTTTAACTGAAGTAGTATAAATAGAAGTTGAAATAAAAACAAAGCATTCAGATAATAGCTAATAGATAATAATTTTAATGGCTTCACTAATTTGTGTTATCGCAATGTTTGTAATTTGTTGTTCGTATTTTTTGAGTTTTTTGCATCTTTAGTCCGTTCCTGTGGCTTAGTATAACCAGAGACAGTTCTTATTGGTTTCATGACTTTTTAGTAAACTTATCAAGAGTTATTTCGTTAGAAGCCAAGACTTTTGAAATTATGGTTTGAAAATGATGAGTGATTTTTGAATTTCGCTGATTATTTCTCTTTTTTGTCAACTTTTTACCTCGCCTCATTAAAGAAAAATCCCATCTGATGTGTAGTTAGAAAAAAGTAAATAAGTGTTGTTAGGGTTTTGTCTGATTGTAATTTGACGTTGTTACTAGGTGCTTTTAAATTAAGCTATTGAGTTTGACGTACCAAGAAATTTTGTTTTTGCATTTTTGGTTTTGTTTTTTTCTCGTAATCTGTTCAATGGCAGATCCCGTTACAATGAGGCATGGCTTTATTTAGTTCAGTTATTATTTGGTTATGTAACGAGTTTTTTAACCTCAAACATCTATTCTTTGCAAAAATGTAAGTCAAAAGACAGATAAGTCAAAAATGTAGATGAAGGCGGGTCGGAACATCATGTGCAAACGCACATTAACGAGTCTCCTTGTTGAAACTATTCTTTTACTACATTTTATCAGTGGATGAAAAAATCATAAAACCTGGTACTGGATAAAGTTTAAGTGCTATAAGGGACTTAATTCGATAGCAAACCCTCCTCGTCTGTATATGTCTGTCTCACTGCAGGGAAATCGGATGGTGATATGAGTCGATGAGGTCAGATGACGTACTTGATAAAGAGACGAGATAGTTGCAAGTCGGAAGGTCAAGTTCATCTATAGAACTCAGTTACCACTAGACCTTGTTAACATTTATGATTTTAGATAGTTAGATTATAAGGGATTAGAAGACCGGATATCATAAGTTCACTCGGAGCAAAATCTGCCACTATGTATTTCAACTATATTTTCATCTGCATACCGCATACACTCGTTATAAGGCATTTTTCGATGCAAAAATTTACCTTTATATAACTTTTTCCTTCAATAAACAGTTATTTTATAGATAATTTAATAAAAAGTACAACTTATCTCTGTTAGAGGGTTACTTGTCATGTCCGGCAGAACTTTCAGCTCTTTGATGGACAAGCTTCCCGAGTTGTCAGAGTCCAGCTTTCTGAATCTCAACTTGAGCCGTCGGATTTCTTCATTAGTAAAGGTTTGACTAACATTTTTGGGCATGCTAACACGACTTTTCGCTCTTTCATTTTTTGACATATTGAGGCTAAATTTAGCAGGCTAAATTGAGAGAAGTAAACGTAAATTGCTTTGCTTTACTGAACCTGAAAAGAAATCATATCACAGCTATAGAAATCTTTAATCACTTCCTGTTTCAAATTATAAGCATGAAATATGATTTTGAAGAGCCGCGCTCGTAATTGCACTGAAAAAGAGACAAAAGCATTGGCGCGTTCTAATCTCAAAAACACAGTAAATTAAGCAAAAAACAGGCATATCTCTAACTACAACACAAAAAGCAACATAAGGATGCTTCCTTTAGTTCGCTTTCCTCTCCAGAAGAACGGTAAATACAGACTCGCCACTTTAACGTCAGTCATTAAATTAAATTGACATCTCACCACTTGTAAATTTGCACATCAATTAACAAAACAAATTTGCACGTTTTTCTTAAGCTAAATTAAAGAGCCGTATTTAGTGAGGCTTTTACAAAGTGATAATCCCAAACTGTCCCAAATTTGGAACATAAGGTACATTAACAGAATTAATCGATTAATTTAGTTTGGCATCATTATATATAACAACAGCGTCAGCTTACCTAAAAAACAAGCTCCGAGAAATTAATATGCAAAAATTTTTACAAAGAAAGCACAACATAAATAAACACCGATCAAGCAATTACCTTTGAATTAATGATACAGGCTGGTTGAAATAGCGCGAAAACCTAAACCTACATAACAACATATATTGTACATAACTCTGTTGTTGCGCCATAGAGCCTACCGGAAAAACCAAACACGTCTAAGAGTTTTGGCGTGTTCTGCATACCAGTGGCCATCGACATGTTCACGGCGACAATGTGCAAAATTGACGAATTAGTGAATTGGAAAAAGTTAGTATTACAAGTGTTGTAATATCAATATTGCAAAGGACCAACCATTTGTGTATTTTATCCACTGATTGACATGCTAGCAATTCTAATGTAGTTGAAAACTGCAAACATGTGTTGTTGGAATTTTAAGTCCATTTTTAATCATTCAACCGAAAAGTAGTTTGCGTTTTCCAATTTAGTTAATAAGCACAAGTTAATAATTTTCCATTAAGTCTATCCTTCTAAAACGATGCAAACAGTGTTGAGAAACTCTTCGTCAGCATGGTGCATTCTTTTGATACCACTCTTCAAGTTATTGGTGAGAGTTTCAGCTACTAACGACCCGTCAGGTCTTCAATTTACTTATTTAGTGCCAGAAAACACCTCCAGACCCTCTGCCATTAAGGAAGATGAAACAGTGCAATTTAGTGTTAGCCGGTCTCCCGGTGGATTATCAAGCGAAGTAAGATGCTCCCAACAGAATGGCAAGGTGGTGAGGATGGAGAAGCTTTCACAGTCGAGAGAGGGCGCTCGTTTTCAAGTGACAGGGCGAAAACTAGGTATGAGAAGTTTTAAACTAACCCCCTTTTTTGCATCTAGATTATCAAAATTACAGGAGTTTTACTCATCAATAGCCAATGAGTATTGATACTGAAAGATGCTCTTTTATATGATGCAATCCCATTGAAAAGGGTCAGCACTATAAAGCTAACTATCGCACTTCATTCAGAAATGCTTTCAAAGGTAAGTAACACCGACACATGAACAATTAGAGACATACGCTGTCTAATGATACTGTCTCGTTGACATTAACGCCTTGTAGACATTAATGAAAAAAAAACAAACTTCTCCCAAAAATGCACTTGCGTTAGATCAACAAGAAAAAGCAATGAAGCAGAGTCATTTACAAAATCACAACTATAATTATCTAATCCAATGAGCGCAAGCGCGTGTTTTAACTGAGTATGCTGAAAAAATTATTTCGAAATAATTGTTGCAGAGGCGAGGAAATTAAAAACAATGCAGAACAAAAATACTAGCCGATCAATTTCTAGTGCGTAATACAGAAGGTTGTGTTCATGTCAGCCTTGCCGTTTATGCTAAACCTTCGCGTATCTGGACAACGGAATAGCAAAAACACGAAAACGACTCACAGGAATTCTGTGGTCTAAAGAGGTTTCACAAACACAAACAGCAGTTGTTAATGATGAAATGTAAACAAACTATTTAGTTGCACGAGAATGAATATCGTAAGAACCTACACATAAACCGTTAACTTATAGCAACAGATCCAACAAAATTGAGATATCCCTAGTGATCGAAGAATTCAAAATCTTGCTAGAATCTTGCAAGCAATCTTGGAAGGGAATGCATACTACTTGCAAGCTTCTTGCAAGTTTTGAATCATCTTGCAAGATTGGAATCCGCTCATCACTAGGGATACTAAATCTGCAAAGCCATCATCGGCTTTTCAGAAAATTTTCGTTATCTTTGACTTAAACTGTTTAAATTAGCAGCCAGCCGAAATTCGTTTTTCACAAAGTTAGGCTGACAGAAATAGAATTTCAGCAAAGTTTTTTCACTGCTGATCCAAACGAAATCTGTAATCGGATAACAGTGAGCTCTGATGATATCAAATAACGTATCAGCCTCCAGTACGTATTCTTTCCAAGAAACCACTTACGGCAGAACGACCGGAAACACAGATTTTAGCTTCATATATGATGTCAGAACAAAAATTAAAGCTTGTGTTCTTAAGCGAATAAATTTACAGTGAAAATCGGGAAACATAAACCTGTCACCTAATTTCTGGAAAAAAAACTATTCAACATCATCAGAACAGATTTGTGAACAGAACAAAATTGTTAAGAGCGACTAAGCCAAAAATCAAGCAAGAACTTATTAAGATGAAGACCTCAATAGACCTCAAGAAAACACCATAGGCAACTACAAAGCTCAGCAATTTATTTAAAATAAAAGGTTTTTTTAAAAGCTCCAAAAGTTATGTTGATATGAAATTTAAACTGGAGAAGTTTAGAGCAGAACTCATCCAAAAAATGCAACATAAAAATAGGCCTTGATAAACAATGTATTTTTGCAATTAAATGACCGTGAAAGCTTTCGCGGAGATTATCAAGATAAATAAATTAATGGTGTCAAGGGCTTATTTCAATCCCCTCATTCACACGTGATATTCTTTGAATAGTTGCTTTAACTTAGTTCTTAATTAATTAGCGTCAAGGTCATATTTGATTCTTATTTCCTAGTACCACAACAGTCCCTATTTTGATTATGTTTGCCAATAACAGTCGGATGACAACATAACTATTGTATACGTAGGAACTTAGTATATCAAGTATACATAGTAAGTACTTAAACTGTTCGAAGATTTACCTTATAAAACTCTTCTTGAAGCTAAACTTGTATAATTGGTTAATGTTGTCAAGAATTAAAGCACTAGTTGAATTTATTATACTGATAGAGAAGTTGTCAATATTCGTATGTATTTAAAGAACACCAAGAAACGTGTAAGCCGGATATGGACTCGCTAGAGATGAAAATTTACGATGGAGTATTACACCCCGAGTTACAGATCTACGGAACTAGTGAAGAGCAGAACACCAGAGAACCGAACCATCGTAGAATTCAATTGATAAAACTCTCTCTAGCACTTGAAACTTTCTTTTCCTTTGGAACTCTTGAAAATTTTGGAACTCTCCTTGGAAACCTCTAAACTAAACAGTGCGTAACAACCAAATAAAAGACAACTTCTTATAACAAAACGGTGATTTCAAGCAAACCGAATGAATCATTACAACTAGAATAAAAAAAGCAAGATAAAGGTGCAGGGCAAGGATATATTTTTTGCTAATTCATTAACATTGGTCATCAACACGAGAAGTCAAAAGTACTGGTGCAATGGTCGCTGAAAAACTTCAAATGTTAAAGAAGATGGGACATTAAGAAAAGACCGTAATCAATTACACAAAAAAATGCCCAAATTAGCATGTATCTTCATTTCAGGTCCACTCATAAGTTTAAGTTAGTCTTGCAAAAAACGCAAAAAAAAGATATGAAGCTGGGCCGACCAACAGGACGACGAATTAAACCGACGTCAGTGTACTTCCTTTCAACTGGACGACAAAAGCATACACTCTCTTTGTACATTCCCCTCCTAACATTGTTAATTCCCTGGTAATGTAGCCTCAGGTTTCCACACTGACTAGAACTAATTAAAAAAAATCAAGGACACGTAACTTGAAAAATTCAGGATCCTTATCCACGGCGAAGCCTGTCACGCGCTGTGGGATGAAATCCGCACGCCAACCGGCCTGTCAACTAGGAATACATCAGCTTACATTGACATTTTGCATGCATTAATTTTGAAGATAGTCCAGTTGAAAAGCCCCCATAAAACGAATACTAATTTTCAGTTGACAGAAACAAGTAAGAGACCAAAAATTAGCCTCATAAAACACATCACCGCTCTCAATAAAGATTTTAAAAAAGCTGAAGAAAAAAATTGTGAAACAATTAAATGAAATTCTTAATTTTGATAAGTTTGCCTCACTAAGATAACGACAATTATTAAAGTTTCACACTTTCAAAAAATTACAAATTGAATTAGAAAAAAGCTAATGACAGCTGAATATCAGACAATTTTTTTTCAAGATAATTTTCCTCAAAACTGATTAAGACAAAAAAATTTTCGGCATCTAGTTTGTACATCGTTTCCAGAAAACGGATTCTAGAGATACATTACTTAAAATTTTATGAAAGGTCGGGGCCCAACGAAATCAAAACAGAAACGTCGAAATTGTTTTAACCGGATTATTTCAAAATACCTCATGATATTGGGATGAAATATATCCAGGTTGCAATTCTATTTTTTAACAGGTGTTGAAACTCTGACATGCAGCGAACAGGACGAAATCGATGCCGTCGAGGTGTTAATTGAAGTGCTGCGGAAGACTAACAAAATAGACACATTCTTCGTGCCTTATGTCTTTACCATGGTCTGTCTGTTCAACTTGGCGTTTGGCACAGAGATAGAAGTAGGCGACTTGAGATTTATTATCAGCAAGCCTTTCATATTGGCCACTGCAGCCTTTTGCCAGTTCATCCTGTTACCTCCGGTAAGAACTTCGAAGTCATGAAAAACACTAACTATTAATTAAACCATTAACTATACAAATTTATGCCTCATTAGAAACCGATGACGATTGTCAATGTTGGGACCAAAACGATAAGAAAGTCATGAAAAACAATAACTCTGAACTCAAACCATTAACTACTGCCTCATTAGCAAAGATGCGAACTGTAATTCAAGAAATTAAGAAATAACACAAAAACTTGCAGACTAAAAACATTTATGCCTCATTAGAAACCGATGACGATTGTCAATGTTGGGACCAAAACGATAAGAAAGTCATGAAAAACAATAACTCTGAACTCAAACCATTAACTACTGCCTCATTAGCAAAGATGCGAACTGTAATTCAAGAAATTAAGAAATAACACAAAAACTTGCAGACTAAAAACATCACTGATAATTGGTGCAAACAAGGTGTGAAAAAGTAGTTAAAACCTTTATTAATTGAAAAATTACATAGCTTATATTACGTTTCATTTGAGAGCCAATGTAAGCAGTAATTAATGAGACTAAGAAACAAAAATAAAAACTCACTGAAATTGTTTTTAAAAGAAACAGTGTCCAATTCATACAAACCATTAACTGTGCTTTGATGAATTCAAAACACAAAATTGGGTACTATTAGAGCACACGAATGACCTATTATGACAATGCTGAATTTTGATTTGTTGAAAATGACTTTTGTGAATCTATACAGCACGAATTTATTATCTTGAAATTCAATCAGACTATTCTGCTCACTACAGTTCAGTTGGTTACTTGAATAATTGAAAAACTTTTAGAAGAAAAAGAGCGTTTTACCGGAACCGCGCTCCGAATAGCACTAAGCAAAAACCCGCAAACAGAAGCCGTTATTAGAAAGGAAATTGCAACGATAACTCAGTCTTCATACAATATAGAACTTGGCACTAGTACCTACATTGCAGCTTCTAAAAGATAAAAACTAAGCAAAAAAGCTATCATATGGCGACAGAGTTATTGAACGCTTACTTCTGCTACAAAGAGGACATAATTCGCAACTCAATGAATAAGCCATTAACGGAAAAACTTAAAATCTTCGAATCATCAGAAAAACAATTACTGGAATTAGCCTTTATTTTATCTCACAAGAAGACAATCAAACAGACATCAAACGGATCCGTATTACAAAGAACTCAGAACTTTACAATTTCTTTCAAAATTACAGAACTCAAGAAATTAACAACACTACAAGCACATAACAACCTTACCCATTCAAAATTATATGAGCAATCAACCTATTTATTTGCTAGAAAAGAGATAAAACCACGCAAGTTACAACAATACTTCTATGACACTCTTGGGAGGCTATCAACCTAGAAAACCGTTCGTATTCTTCAACGACAAAACAGTCAGTAGAAAAGTAAGTCAAAAACTTAAAGAGAAGAACAAAAAAGACCAACCAAACAGTCTAAACTGCATACTCTGACATAGCTAAATTGGAGAAGCTCAAAAATTGATCGTTCCACGAAAACACTTCACTAACAAACTGATTAAAACAAAATGGCAGACGAAAGTCCAACTCACGTACATCTGAAAAGATTCTCCGGACTGTCAAATGACAACTGGCCCGAACTTAAGGACTACTGAGTGCAAGCATGACGTATCTATAATTCTTGCAGCCAATCACCAACGTGCACAATATCTCCACCTACAATTAGCCCGTAATGCACTCGTATTTTCCAGTATTACCTTCGACTCGCCAAAAACACAAGAAACGACCTAGAAGACTCTTAAACAACTACGCAACCGATATGCTGGGGCAGACCAAAGAAGAAACTTCGAGCTCAACCTGCAATCAAGAAAGTTGGATCCGGTGAAGGAGCAACCAGATGACTTCCTCACAGATCTGCAGCGCCTCGCCAACAATCGTTGGCGACCCTGCAGCTCATAGACCGCACAGAAGAAAGAACAAGAAGAATAAGAGAACAATTCATACAAGGCATGTACAAGAAAATGTTGCTGGAAGAGAATGACAACATCACAGTAAACGAAATGTGCAAAATCATCAAAAACCGAGTCCGAAATTGATCAGATAAAATCCGAATCACAATATACCACCTAATTCAATACATTAAACGCATCAGGAAACCTCGCAGTAGCCCAAGGCATAGATAGCATATTGGCGGCAGGAATAGCATCAATGCAACTAGCACAGCAACGGCATCAGCGCGTGGAGAGTACTCAGTACCCTCGCTACAGAGGTGGAAGTAACTACAGGGGCTATAATTACAACAGACAAACATACCAATATAAAGGAAACCAAAATGGCCGAGGAAAAAGTATCAACTACAACTGCGGAAGACGTTAACCTGGAATCTTTCATAGCGATCGCTCAAATTATTCGAGAGAGAGGTCAAACTTCCAAACGACTGAAGTAATGTAGGTATCCCACGCCATCGAGAACAATTTGCAGAACATGTGCTAGCAATGAGCACACTGCACGTGATTGTCCAGAACGTCAACGAGCATACCGCGATGGAAATATGCCATTTAATCAGCAGTCAAAAAACTGAATAACCTGCATGTTCTTCTACAACATATTCCCGATTGCAAAACAAACTATAGCGAAAATGTATTTATAATACCTCTGCAATTCGAAACATTGATAAGAAAAGAAGTAGCAGACACTGGAGCATTGAGCACCGCCAGGTCAAAAAAAACATTTTCATAAAATAAGCAGAACTCTCTTACAAAAACCAGAAAAAAACAAATCCTGAAATGAACGTTTCTACAAATGTCCTACATCAATCACCTATTTTATTCACAGTCCAAATGACATTCGAAATTGGTCATTTACAATTTGAGGAACAGTTCATGGTGTTTGAAACACTTTCCGCTGTCCTTCTTGGCTTTCCCTTCTTTGACGAGAATGAAATTATCATTGATGCCCACAACAGACTACTTCAAACACCAGAACTCACTTTTCAGCTCAACCTTATGCACATAAAAGGCAACAACAAACAAAAACGTCTCAACAGCCGGAAAAAGATCATGCTAAAAACCAAAACAACTTAAAGCTCTCACCTGGAGAACAAAATTCTCTGGAACTAATCCCATCAGAGGAATCTGATACAGGAACCAATTGGACCAGTAGAGCCTATGTAAAGTTTGAAAAACTTGGCATTGGTCTAACAATCACGCTTGACAAACTTACAGAGAACCAAACTACCAACCTACTTAATATCAATACAACAGAAAATCCGCTTCACATTAGACAAGATTCTCCAGTGACAATATTTGCATTTATCACAAAAGCAAGCTCGCACCTGACACCAATTGAGCCGAAACTTTTCCTTTCCAATCAAGCGACCCAAAGAAAACAATAAAACAAATAGGAAAATCTATAGAAAGAACAGCAAAAGGCGAAATAAATCACAGAATAAAACACGAAAACTGATTCTAGTTTCCGATCCCAGAAACCAATCCCAAAACATCTAAAAAGATTGCACTTGAAAAACGCATATATGACCAAATCGTCAAATTCATTAGAAGAAATTCAACCACTCTTGAAACACGAAGGCAGGAATAGTTTTCTAAACTCGTTTAAGTTGAGCGACAGCGTGCTCTCTGACAATGACAAAGAAAGAACAGAACAGCTTCTAGTAGAATTCAATGACATATTCACAAGGCAACGCCTTGACATTGGCTACACTCACAAATTCTCAGTCAAATTGACACCAGACACAAACAGACCTGTATACTCCAAAACTCAAAGAACTTCATTCCATCTCAAAGACGATTTGTTAATTGAACTAGCACTTCTCCAACGATACGGAGTTATAACAACATAACAACGCTCCCATTAAGCCGCTACTCTTCTCCAATATTTGCTAAACGCAAGCCAAACGGGAAGCTCAGAATATAAGTAGATCTCAGAAAAATAAACCATCATTAGAAACGACTACAACAAAAACAACTTTCTGATAGCTATACTAGCAGATGCGGGCACCCACTTAGCCGGTAAGAAACTCTTCTGCAAAATGGATAGCAGCCATGGCTATTACTCTACACCAATGGCAGATGAGCAATCAGTACAGTTACTGGCCTTCAACTTCGCATCAAGAACATATGCTTTCCAAAGACTGGCCAAAGATATAAGCAGAAGCGTCTGCATCTTTAGCTCTCTCATGCGTCAAAATCTTTAACAAGTCTTCTACCGTTCTATTGTCTACTAAAGAAAAACACAATTTTCGTGATAAAAGAAGAACACCGCAATGCTAGAGAAGCTGAAAAATGAACTAAGGACAGCCTGGAACCTTCCACTCAGAATACCCAAAGTTGACCAGCAGTAAGTAATAATAGCCGACGCATCTTTTACGCAGCCGCATACGTACGCATGATAGAAGACCACACAACAAATAGAGATCATCCAGAGTTGAGAGTTTACGCACCCTTCATTTTTGGATCTAGAATTTTTGCACCCAAAACTTTCGATATATGCGAAAAATTCCCTGCAGTTCACTTTGACCTAGACACCATTGCCAATATTATATGGGGAAGCAAAAAACCTGTCCTTATATTAACAGACAACAGATCACTGACCAGATTCTTTCAAACACAAATCATACCGCCAACACTTTGGAATGCTCTCAATCACATACTCAGCTTCGACATCGTACTGGGACATATACCGGAAAAGATAATTTAGCAGCGGATTATCTTTCCATAATACACAAACTCGAAAGAGAAGCTCAAGCTAAGCATCCACTCACGTTTACCGATGCACGAAATCAAAATGAAGACACCAGCAGATACACCGGACAACTCAATCAGTTATATGAGCAGCTCAGAAGATGACGATACCCCAAAAACTATGAAAAAATACTTACCTCAGAGTAAATAAACCAACGGAGAAGATACTAAAATGTTCGAACCGACATTTCACCGCAAATTCTTGCAACTGCAATGCAACAAATAAACGGCATGCATGAACAAAACCCATTGAATGAATTCATCACTCGTGCGCATGGACCTTTAGACCACGTGCGTGCCGATTAACAAGACGAATATATCAAACGGGTTCTGTTCTGGTTTGAAAGAGGTTCACCGACTACAGGACAATATCTATTCAATGGCCTGAAAAAGTATCTCAAGCAGTTCCCAAGGGTAGCAATAACAGAAGGCGTCATTCATCGAAGGTCTATAAACACACTGGAAACCAATTTATTAAACAATATTGCGTCCCGTCGCACTCACAGAAGGAAGTACTCTACAGAATTCACAACAGTGATAGGAGTGGGCACAAAGGAATCTCACTGACAATAGCAGAGTTCAAAAAACGATTTCACTTCCCGATCTCACTGAACGCCTAACAGAACATATCAGAAAGTGTCTCACATGCTTGCAAACAAAACCAGCACCAATATTTGCACTGAAACCTCCATTACAACCAGAATCGTCACTATAAAACATCCCGGCAGACCTCTTACTTAGAGATCTGGTAGCAGAGATGCAGCCTTCTCCTTACACGTACATTCTCTCGCACTGGCACAGATACGTTGACATTGCAGTTTTCGTACCCAACATAACATTCTCACCATCTCTTGTTTGCACGCCATCTGACGTCTTTCAAGGCAGAACACCGATAAACCCTTTGGAAGGAACTGAGATTTCAAAACACAAAACTATGGGATTCTCATCCAAAATGCGATTGCATTTAAGAACTACAAGACAAAACTACGAACCTTTTCTAGCGTTAAAGACAACCTCATATCGTCTTCTTTGAAATACAAAAAGTACTATGACAGAAAAGCAAACGCTACACCACTAAAACCTAAATCATACTGCTTAATCCTTGACCCAAAAAGCTCAACACAAGTAGCAGTGATTAATAAAAAGCAAAGCAGGTGGATCCCATTTTACAGAGTAGAAAAGTTGCTCACGAATGCAAACTACATTGTACGCAAAACCAACACAAATTACACGCAACGTATTCATCGAATGAGACTTCGACCTGTGACACCACAATACCAAGTAGAAGATCTTGAACACGTAGAACCCAGAATTTCTGAAGCAGATCCCACCATACCAGAAGAGAACCACAGTTGTTCGACATTCAAGTCAGGCACCAAATTAACAAACACAATTTGCAGCTACCCATAACAACACCAGATATCTCGTCAGTTTCCTTCAACTCATTTAAACAGCACTCATTCAAAACATTTAAACAGCTAATTTTTCTTCCGAAGACCCACAAAACAATTTCATATGACACATGAACCAGCTTTTGACAAAGCTGCATTATTCGTGGAAGGTTCAGTTCCCAGCTTAAATACGCAGGAAACACCAGAATCAATTGATACAGGAGATTACGTCTTCCCAAAACGCTCAAACTTCTTACCATCTGATACCCATTTTGGCTCCAATTGACGATACAATCTTCACAGAAACGATCATCTGGCATTGGCCCAATAAAACTCGCTATATAACCTCTTGCAACCCCCAGAAAAAGAAAACGAAGAAGAGGTAGAAGTAATCACTTCTCACTTGACTACTTCCCAGACCTAAATCTGATATTTGATACAACAGAAACTGATCACGAGGAGAGCATTGCAGACTCACAAGCAACTAGCTCACAGTCGGGAAACCACAGTCTCACTGACTTCGTTTGAATCATCTGATGACGCTAATAGCCCCATCTAAACGCCCCCAATATTGGACTTCAAAGCCGAAACCTTATACCAGATCAACTCGATCAACGATATTTACCAAAACAATACCACCTTAAGCAATGATGTCCAACTACTGAGCTCCGACGAGAACAATGAGCGCTTCTTCATACGAGGCAAAATATAACAAATCGAAAAAACGATAGCAATAGTGTTATTGTCCAACACGAAAACACGAACATCTTCAACCCTTCCTCAAAGAGTATCAAACACAGAACTAGCGGACCTTGATCCAGTGCTTCAAAACAAACGAAGAAATGTTTCGCTAACACTTCACCGCCGGAGATCAACGGCAACCTTCACCTAACCTTTGGCTTCGAATATGACAACAAATAGCAATTAAGCATCAATTCTTTATTATACACACACATTACATATGTCACCAACCAATGAAAACACTAAAAAAATCTACATTAAAAGGAAAAAGACAGCCCAAATCTGTAGAAAGTTTTCCGCAACTTTCTACATCAAAATTGACGTAGAAAGTTTTCCGCAACTTTCTACATCAAAATCAATTGCCCAAAGACTTGAATTCAGTTTTACGAAAGAAGCCAGTTACCAAAATGCTCCCTATCGTAATTGGATTACAACTTTCACCCTTGATGAAAACAAACCAGCCATCAATGGCGACAAAAGATGGAGTATTATTCAACCTTCATCGAAAAATTCTACTGACTGAACAATTTGTGAAAATTGAAATCCTGGTCCTCTACCCAATATACAACAAAAGTGTGGAAGACAAACTGGTCAAACTGACAAAGGCGATACACAAAATGTAGACTTCAGAAAACTTTTTTAATGCCCACTAAAATTTACATGTATAACTGACTCGACAGCAGGCCTCCACTGGATAGCGCAACAAACAATGATAGAAAATTAAGATGGCAACCAACAGCAATTAAGCATCAATTCTTTATTATAGACACACATTACATATGTCACCAACCAATGAAAAAACTTAAAAAAATCTACATTAAAAGGAAAAAGACAGCCCAAATCATTTTCTGCAACTTTCTACATCAAAATCAGTCGCCCAAAAACTCAAATTCAGTTTCACGAAAGAAGCCAGTTACCAAAATGCTCCCTATCGTAATTGGATTACAACTTTTACCCTTGATGAAAACAAACCAGCCATCAGTGGCAACAAAAGATGGAGTATTATTCAACCTTCATTAAAAAATTCTACTGACTGAAGAAATTGTGAAAATTGAAATCCTGGTCCTCTACCCAATATACAACAAAAGTGTGGAAGACAAACTGGTCAAACTGACAAAGGCGATACACAAAATGTAGACTTCAGAAAAATATTAATGCCCACTAAACTTCACATGTATGACTGACTCGACAGCAGGCTTCCACTGGATAGCGCAACAAACAATGATAGAAAATTAAGATGGCAACCAACAGCAATTAAGCATCAATTCTTTATTATAGACACATTACATATGTCACCAACCAATGAAAACACTTAAAAAATCTACATTAAAAGGAAAAAGACAGCCCAAATCATTTTCTGCAACTTTCTACATCAAAATCAGTCGACCTTTAGACCACCCGCGTGCCGATTAACAAGACGAATATATCAAACGGGTTCTATTCTGGTTTGAAAGAGGTTCACCGACTACAGGACAATATCTATTCAATGGCCTGAAAAAGAATCTCAAGCAGTTCCCAAGGGTAGCAATAACAGAAGGCGTCATTCATCGAAGTTCTATAAACACACTGGAAACCAATTTATTAAACAATATTGCGTCCCGTCGCACTCACAGAAGGAAGTACTCTACAGAATTCACAACAGTGTTAGGAGTGGGCACAAAGGAATCTCACTGACAATAGCAGAGTTCAAAAAACGATTTCACTTCCCGATCTCACTGAACGCCTAACAGAACATATCAGAAAGTGTCTCACATGCTTGCAAACAAAACCAGCACCAATATTTGCACTGAAACCTCCATTACAACCAGAATCGTCACTATAAAACATCCCGGCAGACCTCTTACTTAGAGATCTGGTAGCAGAGATGCAGCCTTCTCCTTACACGTACATTCTCTCGCACTGGCACAGATATGTTGACATTGCAGTTTTCGTACCCAACATAACATTCTCACCATCTCTTGTTTGCACGCCATCTGACGTCTTTCAAGGCAGAACACCGATAAACCCTTTGGAAGGAACTGAGATTTCAAAACACAAAACTATGGGATTCTCATCCAAAATGCGATTGCATTTAAGAACTACAAGACAAAACTACGAACCTTTTCTAGCGTTAAAGACAACCTCATATCGTCTTCTTTGAAATACAAAAAGTACTAGGACAGAAAAGCAAACGCTACACCACTAAAACCTAAATCATACTGCTTAATCCTTGACCCAAAAAGCTCAACACAAGTAGCAGTGATTAATAAAAAGCAAAGCAGGTGGATCCCATTTTACAGAGTAGAAAAGTTGCTCACGAATGCAAACTACATTGTACGCAAAACCAACACAAATTACACGCAACGTATTCATCGAATGAGACTTCGACCTGTGACACCACAATACCAAGTAGAAGATCTTGAACACGTAGAACCCAGAATTTCTGAAGCAGATCCCACCATACCAGAAGAGAACCACAGTTGATCGACATTCAAGTCAGGCACCAAATTAACAAACACAATTTGCAGCTACCCATAACAACACCAGATATCTAGTCAGTTTCCTTCAACTCATTTAAACAGCACTCATTCAAAACATTTAAACAGCTAATTTTTCTTTCGAAGACCCACAAAACAATTTCATATGACAGATGAACCAGCTTTTGACAAAGCTGCATTATTCGTGACGAAGAGGTAGAAGTAATCACTTCTCACTTGACTACTTCCCAGACCTAAATCTGATATTTGATACAACAGAAACTGATCACGAGGAGAGCATTGCAGACTCACAAGCAACAAGCTCACAGTCGGGAAACCAGAGTCTCACTGACTTCGTTTGAATCATCTGATGACGCTAATAGCCCCATCTAAACGCCCCCAATATTGGACTTCAAAGCCGAAACCTTATACCAGATCAATTCGATCAACGATATTTACCAAAACAATACAACCTTAAGCAATGATGTCCAACTACCGAGCTCCGACGAGAACAATGAGCGCTTCTTCATAAGAGGCAAAATATAACAAATCGAAAAAACGATAGCAATAGTGTTATTGTCCAACACGAAAACACGAACATCTTCAACCCTTCCTCAAAGAGTATCAAACACAGAACTAGCGGACCTTGATCCAGTGCTTCAAAACAAACGAAGAAATGTTTCGCTAACACTTCACCGCCGGAGATCAACGGCAACCTTCACCTAACCTTTGGCTTCGAATATGACAACCAATAGCAATTAAGCATCAATTTTTTATTATACACACAAATTACATGTCACCAACCAATGAAAACACTAAAAAAATCTACATTAAAAGGAAAAAGACAGCCCAAATCTGTAGAAAGTTTTCCGCAACTTTTTACATCAAAATTGATGTAGAAAGTTTTCCGCAACTTTCTACATCAAAATCAATTGCCCAAAGACTTGAATTCAGTTTCACGAAAGAAGCCAGTTACCAAAATGCTCCCTATCGTAATTGGATTACAACTTTCACCCTTGATGAAAACAAACCAGCCATCAATGGCGACAAAAGATGGAGTATTATTCAACCTTCATCGAAAAATTCTACTGACTGAACAATTTGTGAAAATTGAAATCCTGGTCCTCTACCCAATATACAACAAAAGTGTGGAAGACAAACTGGTCAAACTGACGAAGGCGATACACAAAATGTAGACTTCAGAAAATTATTAATGCCCACTAAAATTCACATGTATGACTGACTCGACAGCAGGCCTCCACTGGATAGCGCAGCAAACAATGATAGAAAATTAAGATAGCAACCAACAGCAATTAAGCATCAATTCTTTATTATAGACACACATTACATATGTCACCAACCAATGAAAACACTAAAAAAAAATCTACATTAAAAGGAAAAAGACAGCCCAAATCATTTTCTGCAACTTTCTACATCAAAATCAGTCGCCCAAAAACTCGAATTCAGTTTCACGAAAGAAGCCAGTTACCAAAATGCTCCCTATCGTAATTGGATTACAACTTTTACCCTTGATGAAAACAAACCAGCCATCAGTGGCAACAAAAGATGGAGTATTATTCAACCTTCATTAAAAAATTCTACTGACTGAAGAAATTGTGAAAATTGAAATCCTGGTCCTCTACCCAATATACAACAAAAGTGTGGAAGACAAACTTGTCAAACTGACGAAGGCGATACACAAAATGTAGACTTCAGAAAAATATTAATGCCCACTAAACTTCACATGTATGACTGACTCGACAGCGGGCCTCCACTGGATAGCGCAACAAATAATGATAGAAAACTAAGATGACAACCAACAGCAATTAAGCATCAATTCTTTATTATACACACATATTACATATGTCACCAACCAATGAAAACACTAAAAAAATCTACATTAAAAGGAAAAAGACAGCCCAAATCATTTTCTGCAACTTTCAACATCAAAATCAGTCGCCCAAAAACTCGAATTCAATTTCAAGAAAGAAGCCAGTTACCAAAATGCTCCCTATCGTAATTGGATTACAACTTTTACCCTTGATGAAAACAAACCAGCCATCAGTGGCAACAGAAGATGGAGTATTATTCGACCTTCATTAAAAAATTCTACTGACTGAAGAAGTTGTGAAAATTGAAATCCTGGTCCTCTACCCAATATACAACAAAAATGTGGAAGACAAACTGGTCAAACTGACGAAGGCGATACACAAAATGTAGACTTCAGAAAAGTATTAATGCCCACTAAACTTCACATGTATGACTGACTCGACAGCAGGCCTCCACTGTATAGCGCAACAAACATTGATAGAAAACTAACAGGCCCAACACAGCGTAAACCTCAAATTGGAAATGAACACATTACTCAGAGCAAACCGTCAAACTTCTACAACACTGCAAATATGAAGAAGTGGTGCGGCTGCCGCAGAAGCAGCCACTGCACTGCTCGGAATTCGAATAGGAACAAGCCTCAAAATACCATGATTCATCAAACCAGTGTTTGGAGGATGAGACAGAAGAGTGGATAGAAACCAGACAAGTATCAGACAAGCAATGGCTAATCTTCAATGCCTAACCGATCACAATGAACAAATAACAATCCAAAACAATGAAAAACTCTGTATCAGATGAACTGAAAGCCATCAAAGAAACCCAGAACGAAATAAAAAAAAAACAGGAACTGGGAACTTGCTGAAGGTCAATTTAAGGCGTTGCGACAAAACGTACACCATAGGAGAAACTGCATCCAATACTTATACGTTAGAGAACAAATGAATCAACATAGTCTTGTTCTTAGCAATATTTTTCAAGCAATACTTGCTAACATCAGAACATACCGATTGGCACTTCACACTTTTCGAATCAATATAATGAATACCTTGACGCCTCTCATGAATTAGCTATTACCAACGTCACTAGTTCCAAGGGAGCTAAATTCTTACGATTGTTCAATTGCAGCAAAATGGACAACAGGATCGATTATATCTAGCCGTTCCAATTCAAGAGATTCTCTCGTATTATGGGACGAAACTAGTCTCACAAGTAGAAGCAATCCTACACTTGCAATCCCAATGAACTCAGAAACTACAGTTATGAACGTATTGCATGCCACTCCCATCCCAATGCCGGACGGGGATACGGGTAAAGCTTTAGTTTGGCAACTTGAGGCCAAATAAATGGCCGTTTCAGACGACGGAGAAGAACTATGGTTTATCGATGAAGATGAGCTAGCAAATTAAGTCGGATCCCGAAAATGCGCAATAAGCCATTCCTACAGATCAGACTTATCAGTCATGTATGGCTTCTTTACATTACTCCTTCACTTCCTCCGAAACACTACCCGCAACTCTCCTTATTGGCAATTGTGTACTCTTCAAACCTATTAAAATTTTCTTTGCGGTAGAAACTTGGAAATTATTCCAAAAATTTAAACATTCTCCTCACATCTATATTTTTACGTTTTCATTATTTTAAACACTTTATATTGAATCCAGTATACCATTTCAGAATTAAAGCTGAGCCGCGCATTAACACTACATTTAACGGCCAACCAGCTTATATTACAGAATATAGCATTGCCTTTTTTACAGATCGTGAAGCGAAAATTAGTATTAATATGCAAAAGGACAATATTGTCAACAATACTTATTCAATTTCTTTTATCCCCCTTACAGTTAATGAGACATCAGCCGTATGGCAAAAAATTATGCAATGCATACAATCGGGAAATGATTATATTAAAGTCAATTTTCATCTTAACTCTGGAGGAGAACCAGTTGCAGAAGAACCATCGCAACCGAACATTTCGGAAAATACCGAAAGCCCCGACCCTATATCACACCACGATTCTGTTGATTTAAATTATATTCAAGTTTCTCCTCCTCCACAAATTCCATTCTTCAATGATTTCCTGCAGCTCAAATAGTTGCATCTTTTTTTTATTGAAAATTTTATCTTATGTCTCATCCAGCAACCCCAACTTTCACCACAATTGAGCAATCAGAAGACACCATCCCTTACATTTCTCCAATTCCAACCCAATTTTCACTTTATACTCATTTTCATACTGACATTGATATCAAACTTGCAGTATTTTGTGAATAATTCATATTCACCTGCAACACCTTATGCTTCTGGATTAAATTCCTGGATAGAAATCAAAATAAAAGAATTACTTTGGAACCACATCATCTAACCTTTCTTACCTTTTTGAACCTCTTACAAAACACCAAAGAAGAATTCTTAGCAGGCGAATTTGACCTCCTTTAATTTTTTTGAAAGCTTATTTTTTCCTTGATATTTCACATCTCAAAATCTAGTGCCTCACCAATTCGTCTTTCTTAACAATCATGACTACAAGCATTTATGACCAAATCTAAAACTACGTCAGCCCAAAAGACATCGCCCCACAACCAGATACAAACCACAACATCAACGTTTGCGTGAAAGTCGGCATCCAGGACAATATTGTCAACAATACTTATTCAATTTCTTTTATCCCCCTTACAGTTAATGAGACATCAGCCGTATGGCAAAAAATTATGCAATGCATACAATCGGGAAATGATTATATTAAAGTCAATTTTCATCTTAACTCTGGAGGAGAACCAGTTGCAGAAGAACCATCGCAACCGAACATTTCGGAAAATACCGAAAGCCCCGACCCTATATCACACCACGATTCTGTTGATTTAAATTATATTCAAGTTTCTCCTCCTCCACAAATTCCATTCTTCAATGATTTCCTGCAACTCAAATAGTTGCATCTTTTTTTTATTGAAAATTTTATCTTATGTCTCATCCAGCAACCCCAACTTTCACCACAATTGAGCAATCAGAAGACACCATCCCTTACATTTCTCCAATTCCAACCCAATTTTCACTTTATACTCATTTTCATACTGACATTGATATCAAACTTGCAGTATTTTGTGAATAATTCATATTCACCTGCAACACCTTATGCTTCTGGATTAAATTCCTGGATAGAAATCAAAATAAAAGAATTACTTTGGAACCACATCATCTAACCTTTCTTACCTTTTTGAACCTCTTACAAAACACCAAAGAAGAATTCTTAGCAGGCGAATTTGACCTCCTTTAATTTTTTTGAAAGCTTATTTTTTCCTTAATATTTCACATCTCAAAATCTAGTGCCTCACCAATTCGTCTTTCTTAACAATCATGACTACAAGCATTTAGGACCAAATCTAAAACTACGTCAGCCCAAAAGACATCGCCCCACAACCAGATACAAACCACAACATCAACGTTTGCGTGAAAGTCGGCATCCAGTACAGGGAATGTTTTTTCAATGAATGTAATATTACACAATGGAACCAACGTGATCTGGGCACAATCTCATAAGGCATCCTCACGAAAAAACGTTAACACAACCTGGGAATATTACACTTATGTATACCACTTCATTACATTATCCCAAGGTCCCCAATTAACCCACCAATACTGGTAATTCGTTCAAATGACAAAGAACGACCTCATTGAGTTTGATCCGGTTGGCATCCGTGAATTCAATTAAAATTGCATACAATTTGTTTTCTATCCAAAATAAATTTTTTCTTATCTCAGCATTTGACTCATGAGTTGCAATTGATCTGATGTAATTTTTATTTTACCACCGCAAATTATTAAAGGGTAACACGTCCTCTTCTTATTTTCGACTTCTCACCAACTTTAATTCTTACTTCTATGACGCCGAAAAAACTACTCGTGGGTCATAACTCGTGAGCAAAGCGACCACGCACCCCCAACAGAGCAAACTATTTCCAACATTTACCAACAAAATCCTAGATCCCAACATCATATCACTTCGAAGCGCACGCGATTGAAGGTCAAAATATTAATCAACTGCTTAAACTACAAACGACTCCAAAACTAACTACTCATCAATTTTTTTCCGGAACACAATCAAACTAATACAGACAGGACGCTAACCGATTGCTCAGTACCAACAAAAAACAATTCTTTCAGCATAACTTGAAATGGCACCGACTCGAAACAACCAAACCTCAAAAAAATAGCAAAAAAGCTGACAGTAAAGTTCAACCCTGATAAATAAATGAAAAACTCACTCATTCAGTTAAAGGATCCTTTGGAGGAAGAAACGTATACACATCGCTGTCGATCGACTCAGTTTTTTTCCCGCTTCCCCACCCCAATTTTCTTCGATTACCTCGTTTATTATTTGCTTTTAAAATTATACAACTATTAGCAGAACTCTGATATGCTCAGTCACATCACTAGCACCATCAGTTGATATTTCCCTTTCTTTAGCCAGTCCAATGCTGCCTTTTTAATTTTATTCGACATTACAATTTCTCACCAATTCCTTACGCATACCGTAATCAAACAATCCCAAAGTCCGATCGACAACAACTTGATTCGACTGATCACGCACCCCCCAGCAAGTCGACAACGACAAACCTTGTGTAAAAGTCAAAACAGCATGCGCACACAACGAAGGCTGGCACAACACATTATCTTTTGTCGGAATGAAAAACCAAACATCCTTTCCCAAACCACTTGCACACGGGTCCTTTCGCTATGAAATCCAAAAAATGCTGCGGAGTACCCATAACATAATTAAAATCCCTTGAAGTCTGATAACTTCTACAAATCAAACAATTTTACCCACAGGGCGTTTTCGAAACAAGTTTCTTCGCATCGTAGTAGTGATGTTTGAACTTTTTCACTTCGCTTAGCAAATCTTGTCTACATCGTGTCGTTCTAAACACGATAAATTTGTTTTGGAAAAAAAACATAACAAAACACATTATTGCTATCTTATCAAATCCTAATTTATTATTAGTAATTAACGAATTTTTTAGTGTCTTTACATGATAGCATAGAATATCCGAAGTCTTTATGAAATATCCGATAGTCGAAGAATAACTCGGCTATGAAAGCTTAATCTCATCGCAGTAAACGTATTTTGAATTACTTCATCAATAGAGCAGTCAATCACATTGTTCTCAATTTACTTTCCTCCGAAAACTCCATTAGTGGCTGTCATTTACTGCCATGCCGAGGAAATTACTTCCAAAAACTCCATTAGTAACTGTCATTTACTGCCATGCCGATTCAATTACTTTATTATTTGACCTCCACTCATTCCGTGGAGCAAATGGCGCTCTAACACTTGACAGATCACTACTACATTAATCTCCCTTGGAAAACTGCATATGAACCCAAAAGATGAAACAATCAACTACATCTAATAACTCGCATAAATCTCTGTTGATCAAAATCAGTCAAAGTTACCAATACGCACTGTCCAACCATTTAAATTCAGAATTCAGTCATTATCATACACATCATGCCTGTTCTCTACACAGCAGATCCCACGCTCCCTTTCAGCTTAAATCACACAATGGCGCTCCTAAAAAAATCGTAGTATCCGACAACCGCAAATACTCAAGCTATTACATTGTGGAATACATCTGGCCAGGGCAACCATACAACCTGGACCTGATTGCACGGCTCGTCTTTGTCCTCAGGAGGAGTGAAGAGGGACAAAACCTCGAAGATGTATGCAGGGGACGACCACGCGCCTTCAGAATAAACCTCATACGGGAGAGGAATCAATAAATCAAACTATTTTTTAAACTGCAGGAATCTATTCTTCACACTATTTATTTTTCTACTGCATGCGTACTATGCCTGTCAACCCCAACACGAACATCACTACCAAATTTGGAATTACCCGGCTACAAAAATCTTCTATCCCTCTATCATATCATCAACAGGACATATATATGTGGCTGCGATATGGCACGAAACTCTTATCAACTTGGCCAACACGGAATGTAGCATTCTTTTCACAACATATAGCAGCCGCGTTACCCAGCTCAATTTCTTCAAATACATCCCATGAGAAAATAAGAGGACAAATCACAGCGAACAGAAAGTAAACTTTCATTATTTTGATCTGGAATACTCAATAAAAACTTAGAACAAACCACTATTGAAGTTGCTTTATATTTATACTTAATAAGTTTAGTAAATCTCTTAACTTTGACAATACCACCAATCAAGACCCACTTGGCAGAGCACACTAGGCAACCCTGTTTATAATCATAAGATTAAAGGTTCAAAACCCATCGCCAAAGCTTTTTCTAAAGAGCCGTAATATGACAATGATGAATTTCGATTGGTTGAAAGAATTTTGTAAATTTATACAGCACGAATTTATTATCTTGAAATTCAATCAGACGATTCTGCTCACTACAGTTACTGGTTACTCATTACTGGTTACTTGAATAATTGAATAAAAACTTTTAGCAGAAAAAGAGCGTTTTTACCGAACCCGCGCTCCAAATAGCACTTAGCAAAAACCCGCAATTAAAAGCCTTTATTAGAAAGGAAATTGCAACTCAGTCTTTATACAATATATCACTTGGCACTACTACATACATAGCAGCTTTTAAAAGATAGAAAAAGAATAAGCAAAAAAAGAGTTATCATAGCTTTTGAAACCATTAATTACAAAAATTGGGGGAAAAAAGCGCAAACAGCAGAAAATTGCCGCTCATGAAAAAAGTCCCCTTTCTACCGAAAACCTATTGAAACACCAAGTCTCATTCCAATTTAAAAGTAACTTTTAAAAATCAAACTTCACGACTACTCGCATTTTAGTTTCCTTTATTTATTTGACTTTTCATTGACCAGAAAGAGTCGAAAAGCTGTGAAGTCGAAAAAGGTGTGCAAAAGTCGAAACAAGAGTGAAAGACAGAGCATCAAAACAATTCAAAGTCTTTCAATTGTAAAAAACTAAAATATTTACACTATTCGGCTTTGATAACTGTTTATTCGGCAGCTTCGAAAACTGTTAACCAATCACTGCCAACTTTTATCCAAGCACTAGAAATTCCGAGACTTTCATTTCTCCAACTTTTCTCATTGCTTTCTGTCTCAAAAATAACTATTAAATAATAACTGTATAATAACTTTTGTATTCAAAAAGAACACTACAGTTGAATAAAATGTTACGGCAAATTCAACGTTAGTACAGACAAAATTGAGAAGCATGCGGATATGGCAACGCTTGATTAGTAAAAAAAAGTCTTCCGACTACTCGTACATCCGTCGAAATAGAAGTTCATCGTCCGTACAGACTGTTCCCTACAGGCTTCAAAATGTTGGCAATGTGTTTGGAGAACCTTGGTTCGTTAAAATTAAAACGGATGTAAAATAGAGTGACAAATGCGAATCACAAAAATCAGGGTCTCTTTCAATAATAGAGGTTCAGCTGCTGTTCGAAATAATTTCTGGTCTGATAGCTGAACAAACTCTCGGGCAGAAATTTACATGATGGATGAGACGCGTCGGAAAAGGACGAGCACATGCACATCATCAACTAATTAAAATTACTTTTCTGCATTTATTTGAATGAAACAATATCTTTACTATGCCACTTAATTTGCTACAAAATTAGGCTCAGGTTATTTCTTTCAGCTGGGGTTGGCATTGATCAAGATAATGGACTATAAACCAGACGTGGCTCTGGGTCTGTTGATGGTGGCGTGTGCTCCTGGTGGGGGAGACAGCAATGCAGTGGCCTATCTGGTTGATGGCGAACTGCCTCTCTCAATATCAATGACTTTTTTCAGCACAATCCTTGCCATAGGTAAGCTCACATTAAAACCTCCAGCCTGCAAATTTGTAATTAAATTCAAGCCTCATTTCGATATTCCCTCGACTCTCAATTGAATTATTAGCAAGCATGGAAATATCGGATCTTTTCCGTCTGTGCCCCTACCCCATTACAGAGCACGTCCCATCATATTTTAAATCATAAAGTGAAAATATGGCATGTGCACTTGACGGTAGCAAATAATATGCACTCACTAAAATTCAAAATATCAAATCTGCCTGTAGGTGGTAGAACTTTCCCCAAGTAGCACCTATCAACCCCTATATCCTAGCGCAGTTATAACGACAATATAAAAGAAGATACACGCCTTCCAACAGAAACTTCTTTGCAGCCCTATTAAAGTAGTAAAAAAGCATTTTTCTATCACTATTTTCAGACTCAATAGCTATTGGACGTGGTAATGACGAGTTTTAGGAATGATGCCTCTTAACTTGTTCATCTATGGTCGCTTCATAACAACTGATCCCAGCTGGAAGCCTCAGGATATCCCCTACCTTCAACTTGCCCTCACTCTTCTACTACTAGCTGTACCTGTCTGCTTGGGAATGCTGCTGAGAAACAGGTTCCCAAAATACACAGAACGACTTATGAAATGGGGGAAAATTGTCATAATTCTACTGCTCATCATTTTCTTTTGCTTGGGTTAGTCAAAATATCTCATCTGACGCAATTATTACAAATTCATACTATAATGAGGCATATAAAATGTAAAAAAAGAGCCACGATCATGTAGAAAATCCAACGATGAAAAACCAAACGTACCTTGCTTTTGATCTCATCCTTAAAATATTTATCTGACCATTTTTTGATCAGATACAACTAAATGCGAAGCTACCAAATCAATAAAACACAACCGACTAGCGTCGGGCGAATTGCTCTCGAACAACTGGCGAGCAGTTGGCTTCGTCAGTAGCTAGCTACATCTTAGTGAGGCTAACTCAAAACTCCCTTCACATCATAACTCCCACCCTTCAGAGTTGGACGAGAGGGGAACCTTATCGTTTTGGAGGAGGGTGGATGAAGGAGTGGAGGTGACAGGGGGTCAGATTTTCAAGACCAAGAACCGCCCTTCACACCTTGAAATTGTCTCAAAACAATTTCTATAAATCGCATACTTGGAGACCAGTAGACTAGTGAGCTGAAGGGCTCCAAGATTACTAAATGCCCTCTTGGCGCTACCTGTTATCCCGTTTTTGAGGACGAAACGTCAAATGGGTCAGACGACTAATCGGTCAAGCAAAAAGCTGCATAAAAAAGACCACCACAAGACATATAATTGCTGCAAACTTTATTTGAGAGCAATTAAAATAATTACAGTATTAAAGCACTCGTTACTTTCTGGTAGTATTCGACTAATTAAATTCAGGTGACCATTTGTTCTTAATTTCTAAACCCATATTGTATTGTCTCCCAAGTTTAAGTCGGTTTACATATCAATTGTTAAGAAATCACATTTTTTAAACATCATTATGTCTAAATTCTTCACAAAAATACCGTTTCAATCACAGCTGAACAAAATTTGGAACCATGTAATTAGTGGTAAAATCATTCATGTACAAAAAATCAACATTGTCGAAAGTTTTTAGACTAATCAAACATACTGGAACCTTAGCAACCATTGCCCGCTGAAAAAACTGACTATCATTTTTTGGCCAAACATTGTTGATGGTGTGATCTGTTAATTTAGAAACAAGACGGCTTGTCCGAGCCTGTTCATAGCACAAAATGTCCCAACATACCTCTCAAACCAGTCTAAATTTAGATTTGCTATTTAGGAACAGTTTTATGCGAAACTCCCTGTGCAAGTACTAGCAGTTCTTTCTATCTTTGTCAACTTTGTTCTTAGTAATTGTACGAAAAACTTTATCAATCAAGTTAAAAAAACATATAACGTATTTAAAAAAACAGCAACTACTTAATCACTCGACAAACACACGACTAACCATTCCAATAACTGAAAACTAAATATATTACCTCCGTCAAATGGTTTCAGAAAACAAAAACAGCTGTTTGGAATTTCAGCTTACGAAAACCATTGACTTCAGAAAGGTAAAATTTCAGTGTATTTTTCATCTTTAAGCATTAGAAAATCAACAAGACTCTGGCTACACTTGCTTAAACAATAATTCAAATTATTCGGTTAAAGTACGCAAAAACCAGCAAAAACTATTAGAGACCTCAAACGTATACTCAAATTGCGTCTAATACCGCAAAAAAGGTTTCCCACATATGAATTTCAAGAACTATTTAAAACATTATAGACCCTTCCAACTCAGAAAAATTATACTAATTAAAATCATCGTACTTAACTTACCTAATTCATCGTACTTAACTTACCTAATGACAATTTAGCATTAATTTCTCACATACAGCGGAACCTATTTTTGAAACATTCTCATGGAATTGAACGAGATCGATAAAATCAGGACACTGGGAGATGTCTCGAAAATAATTTGATATTTCGTTTCCTGCCTTTTATCTGGTATGTTTCGTCAAACAGTGGAATCTCTTTTCCTAATTTTTTGCATGAAAAACTCAGAAGAGATGAATTCAAAAAACAACGTAAACATTTGCCTCTAATATTTCAGATCCAAAAAAGAATATACTACATAAGATACATTTTAATTTCTTTTCAAAAAACTTTGCTTTTCAATTATATTTTGGAACCTAAAACGAGATGTTGCACCTTCAATACCAAAGCAGTTTTAGACAAACTGAAACGTTAATTCAAACATATCGAAAAAAATGATAACATTCTTTGCTAATTTTTTTCCATCCTTGAATTCATTCAATTTAAAAACTTTCTAATTTAAAATAATTAAAGGCAAGCTTCATAATAGAGGAAAAATTTAAAAGTTTTTGGAAACAGATTTTACTATAATGTTTTTCCGAGTAACAACTTTAAGTTTTAGAAGTTTCAATTTTTTTTAATAAACAGGAAGAAGTCTATTTTAAAAATAAGTTTAAATTCCTTAAAGAAAAAATTTTCCATCCTTGATTTTTTCTACTCCTTCAAACTAAACCTTCTATTTTAAGATGTTTGAAGACCAGCTTGATAATTATGAAAAAATTTTGGAAACAGACTACATTGTTTTTATCCAGTCCCTAAGCGCCGGTTTCAATTATAACTTCAAAGTTCAGAAGTTTCATGTTTTTATTAGTTCTTGTAAGATTTTTATTAGTCCTCGTTTTAAGTTTGAAAAAACGAAAGGGAGAACATTGTGAAGATAACTTTGGATAATTTTAAATTTCAAAGATATTAAATAAAGTTTGAGTTAAAATAAATTTCTATTATACTTTCCGCGAAATTTTTTCCCTCTCCTTTTTATAGATGCATGCTTGAGTTTTCTCTCTTCTAATAGCTAATACAAACTCTGTTGTGCCCAACAAGAGGCCTCAAAGTTAATACTTAAATGTACAAGATTAATCAAAAAGTTTGTTTTGTTAAAATTTGTTAGTTTCTCAAAACAAAACAAACAGAAATAATTTAAGTTGAAGTACAAATCTGATCCAGTTGGAAACTCCAAATCTAGGCTATTCAAAGCTCGAGCTCATGTCATTGGAAAGTCAAAACTGCTCCCAAATTACTTTCGGTGTCTTTTCCTGTTCAATTTTTACTTCCAAAAATTAAAGTGTCCACCGGTTTTAAATAATTAAGATTGAGTTTTTTATACGAATCAAAACTACTCTATTAGCTAAAAAGCGTTTATTTCTGACTCTACAATGCACAAACTAAAAAACTTGACTCAAACAAAAAAAGCCAGCCTCGCATATAGATTCACCCATTTTTGAAAAAGAAAATGTTGGAACAATACGTTACCAAAATATTGATCGTCTTTTTAATGGTATTTCAAGAATTACTCTACATTTAAATATCGACGAGAACATAACACCACCTGAGGTAAATAAAAGTTTTGAGTACTTTGTTGGGTGGAAACTATAACTGCCTTTCTTAATTCAAAAACAGATTACAGCTTGTTGAGGATAGTTCAGAAAACTTTGACTCTATGTGGTTGACAAAAACTAAATGAACTGCTCAAGTTATTTTTCTATGCTATATGACAGCGCATTTTCTCAATTTCAATTATTGGATTACGGGATAAACTTTTAGCGTCATTTGGAATGGAATTGTGTTTGCAGCTCTGGTGCGCAACTTATTCGCATTTGAGTTGGTGGGTTCAAACGAGGTGTTGGGTGCCTGTCTCTTCCCACTTTGTGGGTTCCTCATAGGTGGCCTAGTAGCAATCAGTGCCAAGCTCCGATTCTCTCAAGTGAAAACGATCGCATTTGAAGTGGGTACGTAATTCATCAAATTCATCTAACTATTTTTCATTATTCAAGTGAATGGTCATTCAAAGATTCAATACTGTTAAACACTGTCTTTGGGTAAAATGTTGATGTCCTTTTTGTAATGGACCAGATGGTAGTATACATGTACTAATTACATCACAAGCAGGTGAAACGGTAACATGGTGCCCATATCCATGCGCATTAGTAGCAATGATACCCAATTAAAATTTATGATTTCTATATCGCTCTGCATTGTGTAAAATGACACGTCATGGGACGGAGGATTGGAGGCGGAAACGTTTTGTGCCCCCCTTAGAAACCTAGAAACCAATTGAATAACACAGGCCGCGAAACTGAATTTCTGTCAGCTGCTAGGTTTAATTTATATAAATCATCAAATCTTGCAGAGGTTGTTTTAAATGTCCACTAAGGAATCCTGATTGACGCTCTCTATCTTGCAACAAATAATACTTGAATAGGTATGTCTAAAAGCAACACAATTTCAGGCATGCAGAACGCAGGCATTGTAATCGGGATGGCTTTATTAGCATTTGAGCAGCCGTATGCCGACCTCAATGGCATTCTGCCGATCTTTATGGCACTCACTGAGACCTTTATTGTAATTCCTTTCCTATTGCTACACGGAATATTTTACAATATATACCCGAAGTACCGCGAGTTATGCAAGAAGGACAAGGAAGCTCAAATGACGGAAAGGGAGGAATTTGAAAGACAGAAGCATGCTGTGGAAAACGAGCTGGGTATATTTCCGTCAACTCAAACAAACCGTCCAGATACCCGAGGTACAGACAATCCGAGCTACAAACCAGACTGAGGCTGACACAAACGGTAATTGTTACAGGCGAGAATGACCAAAAGTGTATTACCCAAAACCATTTATCTCGACAAAAGTGCTCAGTAGCGTAATTTCAAGTACATAACTGATTTATAAAACATCTTGAATCTTAATTGTTCCTGAATTTTATTTTCTTAAATATTGCGAGTCTCACGCATAGAACAACAACTAGGGGTAACTCTCAAGGTTACATAAACAACCAATAATTTCTGTCAGAAATACCTTTGGGAGTATCCGAAAGCAACTTATATGCATTGGGAAAAAACTTGTACTGTTTAAACCAAAAAATGCCGTATCTTTAGGCAGAAAAAACGAAAACACCTTGGCACATTCTAGAAAAAGTGTTGTTCGTAAAATTTTTTACATTTGATAGCTCAAGGTTCGTCACGTTCAATTCAGTTTTCTCATTTCTTTCTAAATAACTGGGTGTGATCTTTTTGAGGCAATCGTAAGGGTAATGGTAATTTTGGTATTCAATTTTGAAAGACTTTTTGACGTTTTTCGAAAAATGTCATTTTTGATGTCTCATGAGCATGAAGAAAATATTAATTATTTCAAAAAAAAAATCTCGCGGACGTGTTGATGAACGCAATTTTGGTTTTGAACAAATATAAAGCCAAAAAAATGTTATCTTTCGAATTTAAGAATTCTTGCAGTTTTTGCACTGCCTCAATTTTTTTCTAACATCTAAAAGAAACAAATTCTATTTCCTTCTCTCTCTCTCTCTCTCTCTCTCTCTATCTATCTCTCTTTCAGCCTCGCATAAAAAGCCAGCTTCGCATATATGTGCCACCAGATTTACAACAATTAATTAAATTGGTTTTCAGAAGCTAAGGACATGTTATCCAGTTAGCACAAACACATCACTCAAATCCAACAGGTCATCAATAGGCTTCAAAGAAATCTAGTCTGGTGATGTCTTGAAGCAGTTTAGCCAGAAATTCTTCTCCAGACATAACAAAAATTCACTATTTGACAAAAAACGGAATTAAAAACCAACAAAAACTTAAAGATCAGTAAAATTTTGAAAATACTTCAGCATTGCCTTGAATGTAACATTGGACACACACACAGATAAAATTTTCCCGTTTGTTTCTCTTCATTGCTTTATACTTTTTGCAAAGTTAGGATCGTACTTAAACATGTTGAGTAGTTTCCTCTCACTTACACCAATAGATTTAGAACTACAGCCCGTTGCGTTATCAGATGGTTTGATGGATGTACTTGTACTTCTTCTCGATTTTGAAACCTTCTCAAGTTCAACACAAGTTAATATTGATTTAATCTTCTTCAATGGGCACTCATTTCTCAAAGCAATTAATAATAACTTTAAGATTTCATTCAAATGCAGTTCCTTTACAGTTAGAAACTGATTGCGTTCTCTCACAGCATGAGTTGAAAGGCGTTTTCTCAAACCGCATATAACTCTAACCAAATGATTCAGCTTAGATTCCCGGGGCTCTAAATCCAAAAATTTGATTTTTGCTGGATTCTTCATTTCATATGACTTTTGTATTTTAGACGTTAGCATGACTAGAGCGCTGATCGTGAAAAATTTTTCTTCCGAAGCCGAAGCCGTATTGTTTTTGAGAAAGAACATTTTTGTCAAGAAAACTGCTTATTTGAGCGAACAAAATTATTTCAAATAATTTGCGGATTGTAGGGAGGATAGAAATAGGCCTAAAATTGTTTGGATCAACAAATTTTCCTAATTTATGGAGGCGAATAACTCTTGCTTTTTTCAAACATTCTGGGACCACGCCCTTCCTGATGCGGTCACTGAATAGTACTGTGAGTACAGGAACAAGCGAAAATTTTACTAATTTTTTCGAGGATAAATTTATTATCACAGTAATGATCTAGTGAAAACGTGTTCGGCAAATTCTGAATTATTTTTGCAAATTGTTTCGTTTACAAAGCTTATACCGTTGAGTTTTTTCTTCTATTTGATCTCATTATTTGGTTTTGTCTTGCGGAAGTAGGCGTTAACATAGATCCAACTGAAGAAAAAAATTATTGAACAACTCAACAGACCTCTTGTCGATGACTAAGGTCAATGAGTTTCCTTTAATTTCACGATTGCTTTCCAGTCAGCACAACACATCACTCAGTTCTAACAGGTCATCAATAGGCTTCAAAGAAGTCTACTCTGGTGATGCCTTGGAGCAGTTTAACCAGAAATTCTCCAAATTTAACAAAAACTCACTATTTGACTAACGAAATTAAAAACCAACAAAGAAAATTAAAGATCAGTAAAATTTTTAGAGTAGTTCAGCATTGCCTTGAATGTAATATTGGGCACAAATAGAGATAAAAATTTCCCAGTTTGTTTCGGTTCAATGCTTTTATACTTTTTGCAAAGTTAGGATCGTACTTAAGCATGATATTGAGTAGTTTCCTCTACCTTACACCAATAGACTTAGAACTACAGCCAGTTGCGTTATTAGATGATTTCATGGATGTACTTGTACTTCTCCTAGATTTTGAAACCTTCTCAAGTTCAACACAAGTTAATATTGATTTAATCTTGATCAATGGGCACTCATTTCTCAAAGCAATTAATAATAACTTTAAGATTTCATTCAAATGCAGTTCCTTTACAGTTGAAAACTGATTGTGTTCTCTCACAGCATGAGCTGAAAGGCGTCTTCTCGAACCGCATATAATTCTAGCCAAATGATTCAGCTTAGGCTCCCGGGGCTCTAAATCCAAAAATTTGCTTTTTGCTGGATTCTTCATTTCCCATGACTTTTGTATTTCAGACGTTAGCATGACTAGAGCGCTGATCGTGGAAATTTTTCATCCGAAGCCGTATTGTTTTTGAGAAAGAACATTTTTGTCAAGAAAACTTCTTATTTGAGCGAACAAAATTATTTCAAATAATTTGCTGATTGTAGGGAGGATAGAAATAGGCCTAAAATTGTTTGGATCAACAGAACTTCCCAATTTATGGAGGCGAAGAACTATTGCTTTTTCAAACATTCTGGGACCACGCCCTTCCTGACGCAGTCATTGAATAGTACTGTGAGTACAGGAACAAGAGAAAATTTTAATTTTTTCGAGGATAAATTTATTATCACAGTAATGATTTTGTGAAAACTTGTTCGGCAAATTCTGAATTAATTTTGACAAATTGTTTCGTTTGCAAAGCTTATACCATTGATTTTTTTGTTCTATTTGATCTCATTATTTGGTTTTGGCTTGCGGAAGTAGGCGTTAACAGAGATCCAACTGAAGAAAAAAATTATTGAACAACTCAACAGAGCTCTTGTCGATGACTAAGGTCAATGAGTTTCCTTTAATTTCACGATTGCTTTCCAGTCAGCACAACACATCACTCAGTTCTAACAGGTCATCAATAGGCTTCAAAGAAGTCTACTCTGGTGATGCCTTGGAGCAGTTTAACCAGAAATTCTCCAAATTTAACAAAAACTCACTATTTGACTAACGAAATTAAAAACCAACAAAGAAAATTAAAGATCAGTAAAATTTTTAGAGTAGTTCAGCATTGCCTTGAATGTAATATTGGGCACAAATAGAGATAAAAATTTCCCAGTTTGTTTCGGTTCAATGCTTTTATACTTTTTGCAAAGTTAGGATCGTACTTAAGCATGATATTGAGTAGTTTCCTCTACCTTACACCAATAGACCTAGAACTACAGCCAGTTGCGTTATTAGATGATTTCATGGATGTACTTGTACTTCTCCTAGATTTTGAAACCTTCTCAAGTTCAACACAAGTTAATATTGATTTAATCTTGTTCAATGGGCACTCATTTCTCAAAGCAATTAATAATAACTTTAAGATTTCATTCAAATGCAGTTCCTTTACAGTTGAAAACTGATTGTGTTCTCTCACAGCATGAGCTGAAAGGCGTCTTCTCGAACCGCATATAATTCTAGCCAAATGATTCAGCTTAGGCTCCCGGGGCTCTAAATCCAAAAATTTGCTTTTTGCTGGATTCTTCATTTCCCATGACTTTTGTATTTCAGACGTTAGCATGACTAGAGCGCTGATCGTGGAAATTTTTCATCCGAAGCCGTATTGTTTTTGAGAAAGAACATTTTTGTCAAGAAAACTTCTTATTTGAGCGAACAAAATTATTTCAAATAATTTGCTGATTGTAGGGAGGATAGAAATAGGCCTAAAATTGTTTGGATCAACAGAACTTCCCAATTTATGGAGGCGAAGAACTATTGCTTTTTCAAACATTCTGGGACCACGCCCTTCCTGACGCAGTCATTGAATAGTACTGTGAGTACAGGAACAAGAGAAAATTTTAATTTTTTCGAGGATAAATTTATTATCACAGTAATGATTTTGTGAAAACTTGTTCGGCAAATTCTGAATTAATTTTGACAAATTGTTTCGTTTGCAAAGCTTATACCATTGATTTTTTTGTTCTATTTGATCTCATTATTTGGTTTTGGCTTGCGGAAGTAGGCGTTAACAGAGATCCAACTGAAGAAAAAAATTATTGAACAACTCAACAGAGCTCTTGTCGATGACTAAGGTCAATGAGTTTCCTTTAATTTCACGATTGCTTTCCAGTCAGCACAACACATCACTCAGTTCTAACAGGTCATCAATAGGCTTCAAAGAAGTCTACTCTGGTGATGCCTTGGAGCAGTTTAACCAGAAATTCTCCAAATTTAACAAAAACTCACTATTTGACTAACGAAATTAAAAACCAACAAAGAAAATTAAAGATCAGTAAAATTTTTAGAGTAGTTCAGCATTGCCTTGAATGTAATATTGGGCACAAATAGAGATAAAAATTTCCCAGTTTGTTTCGGTTCAATGCTTTTATACTTTTTGCAAAGTTAGGATCGTACTTAAGCATGATATTGAGTAGTTTCCTCTACCTTACACCAATAGACTTAGAACTACAGCCAGTTGCGTTATTAGATGATTTCATGGATGTACTTGTACTTCTCCTAGATTTTGAAACCTTCTCAAGTTCAACACAAGTTAATATTGATTTAATCTTGTTCAATGGGCACTCATTTCTCAAAGCAATTAATAATAACTTTAAGATTTCATTCAAATGCAGTTCCTTTACAGTTGAAAACTGATTGTGTTCTCTCACAGCATGAGCTGAAAGGCGTCTTCTCGAACCGCATATAATTCTAGCCAAATGATTCAGCTTAGGCTCCCGGGGCTCTAAATCCAAAAATTTGCTTTTTGCTGGATTCGTCATTTCCCATGACTTTTGTATTTCAGACGTTAGCATGACTAGAGCGCTGATCGTGGAAATTTTTCATCCGAAGCCGTATTGTTTTTGAGAAAGAACATTTTTGTCAAGAAAACTTCTTATTTGAGCGAACAAAATTATTTCAAATAATTTGCTGATTGTAGGGAGGATAGAAATAGGCCTAAAATTGTTTGGATCAACAGAATTCCCAATTTATGGAGGCGAAGAACTATTGCTTTTTCAAACATTCTGGGACCACGCCCTTCCTGACGCAGTCATTGAATAGTACTGTGAGTACAGGAACAAGAGAAAATTTTAATTTTTTCGAGGATAAATTTATTATCACAGTAATGATTTTGTGAAAACTTGTTCGGCAAATTCTGAATTAATTTTGACAAATTGTTTCGTTTGCAAAGCTTATACCATTGATTTTTTTGTTCTATTTGATCTCATTATTTGGTTTTGGCTTGCGGAAGTAGGCGTTAACAGAGATCCAACTGAAGAAAAAAATTATTGAACAACTCAACAGAGCTCTTGTCGATGACTAAGGTCAATGAGTTTCCTTTAATTTCACGATTGTTATCCAGTCAGCACAAACACATCACTCAGTTCTAACAGGTCATCAATAGGCTTCAAAGAAGTCTACAAAGAACGAAATTATTTCAAATAATTTGCTGATTGTAGGGATGACAGAATTAGGCCAAAAATTGTTTGGATCAATAAAATTTCCCGATTTATGGACGCAAATAATTATTGCGTTTTTCAAACCATTCTGGGAACACGCGCTTCCTGATGCAGTCATTAAATAGTACAGCAAGTACAGGAAAAAGCGAAAATTCTATTTTTGGGAATAAAATTATTAAAATTTATGATCTTCTGAAAAAGTGTTCGGCAATTTCTGGATTATTTTTGACAAAATTGTTTCGTTTACGAAGGTTAATACCATTGAGTTTTTTGTTCTGTTTGATCTCATTATTTCGTTTTGACTTGCGGAAGTAGGTGTTAACTCAGATCTACCTGCAGAAAAAAACTATTGAACAACTCAACAGAGCTCTTGTAAATGACTAAGGTCGTTTTCGAATTTCTTTCAATTTCACGAATGTTATCCAGTCAGCACAAACACATCACTCAGTTTTAACAGGTCATCGATAGGCTTCAAAGAAGTCCAGTCTGGTGTTGCCTTGAAGCAGTTTAGCCAAAAACTCTTCAAATTTAACAAAATTCACCATTTGACAAAAAACGAATTAAAAGCCAAAAAAAATTTAAGGATCAGTAAAATTTTGAATGTAGTTCAGCATTGCCTTGAATGTAACATTGGACACAATTAGAGATGAAATTTTCCAGTTTGCTTCTGTTCACTAATTTTATAATTTTTTCAAAGTCAGGATCGTGATTAAACATGATGTTGAGTAGTTTCCTCTCCCTTAATTGTGAAAACTTGTTCAGCAACTTCTGAACTGATTTTGACAAAAATTGTTTCACCTACAAAGCTTAATGCAGTTGAGTTTTTTGTTCTATTTGATCTCATTATTTAGTTTTTGACTTCTGGAAGTAGGTGCTAATTCAAATCCAACTGCAGAAAAAAAACTAATGCAACTCAGCAGTGCTCTCGTCGATGACTAAGGTCAATTTCGAGTTTCCTTCAATTTGACAATGTTATCCAGTCAGCACAAATGCATCACTTAGTTCTAACAGGTCAGCAATAGGCTTCAAAGAGGCCTAGTCTGATGATGCGTTGAAGCAGTTTAGCCAGAAATTCTTCTCCAATTTAACAAAAATTCACTATTTGACAAAAACAGAATTAAAAACCAACAAGACAAAATAAAGATCAGTAAAATTCCGAAAGTAGTGCAGCATTGTTTTGAATGTAACATTGGATACACATACAGATGAAATTTGCCAGTTTGTTTCTCTTCATTGCTTTTAAACTTTTTGCAAAGTTAGGATTGTACTTAAGCATGATCTTGATAGTTTCCTTTGCCTTCCACCAATAGATTTAGAACTACAGCCAGTTTCGTTATCAGATGGTTTGATGGATGTACACGTACCTCTCGATTTGGATACCTTCTCAAGTTCAACACAAGTTTTTCTTGATTTAATCTCCTTCATATCAGATGGTTTGATGGATGTACACGTACCTCTCGATTTGGATACCTTCTCAAGTTCAACACAAGTTTTTCTTGATTTAATCTCCTTCAATGGGCACTAATTTCTCAAAGCAATTAATATTAACTAAGATTTCTTTCAAATGCAGTTCCTTTACAGTTAGAATCTGATTGCGTTCTCTCACAGCACGAATTGAATCGCGTTTTCTCAAACCGCATATAATTCTAACCAAGGGATTCAGCTTAGATTCCAGCCGCTCTAGAGCTGTTAAGCACGTCGTGCCATAAAAAAAGCACAGCATATTGCACAATCGGATGTACATACACCTTATAGTAAAATAATGAATGTGAAAAAGTCAGCAATTTTTTCAAGTGAAAAAAACGAACTGATAAATTTGTTGAACTTTTCAATTAGGTAAAACATGCTCGGTAAATTTCAAATGGTTTTCAAAACATCTCCTAGGTAGTTTACATACGGTTTTATTTCATTAGTTTCATCATATATTTTGATAGGTGGAATAGTAGCTTGATTCCTCCTCTTACCTCTATCTAAAAAAACTTCAACTGCTTTTTTTACAATTTACTGTTATGGATTTATTATTCAAACAACCGACAACGTCGTTTACGCGTTCCTGATTATGTATACTTTTGTTCATTTCGCTCTGCAGAAGAACTGTGTCATCGACAAATGGTATAATGTCAAGACAAATGGAACATTGAATGACCTCATTAAAACATAAAATGAAAAGAAGAGGCCCCAAAACTGACACCTATGGCACCCAACTTCAACAGTTTTCCATGATGATAGCTGATTACTCAATCTAACTCTCTCACTTCTGTTTGATAGATAGGAAGACATCAGTTCTTGTACCGGCCCTCTGAAGCCCAGGTCAATAAGTACATTAAGCAGGTGTTTATGGTTCACAGTATCAAAAAATTTTCGTAAATCCAAAAATGTTGCTTTTTGCCGGATTCTTCATTTCCCATGACTTTTGTATTTCAGACGTTAGCATGACTAGAGCACTGATCGTGATATTTTTTCTAAAGCCTTATTGTTTTTGAAAAAGAACATTATTTTTGTCAAGAAAACTGCTTATTTGAGCGAACAAAATTTTTTCAATTAATTTACTGATTGTAGGGAGGATAGAAATAGGCCTAAAATTGTTTGGATCAATAAAATTTCCCAATTTATGGACGCAAATATTTATTGTGTTTTTCAAACCATTCTGGGAACACGCGCTTCCTGATGCAGTCATTAAATAGTACAGTAAGTACAGGAAAAAGCGAAAATTCTATTTTTGGGAATAAAATTATTAAAATTTATGATCTTCTGAAAAAGTGTTCGGCAATTTCTGGATTATTTTTGACAAAATTGTTTCGTTTACGAAGGTTAATACCATTGAGTTTTTTGTTCTGTTTGATCTCATTATTTCGTTTTGACTTGCGGAAGTAGGTGTTAATTCAGATCTACCTGCAGAAAAAAACTATTGAACAATTCAACAGAGCTCTTGTCGATGACTAAGGTCAATGAGTTTCCTTTAATTTCACAAAAATTGCTTTGAAGAAGCTTTGTAATTTTCTTTCCGATGGAATTAACCTTTTTGATAAAAATTCCAATTTTTTTTCAACTGGTTTTTGCAACCTGTTTCGAAGCTAGTATACTTTAATTACTTGATTCAGTTTCGTCAAGTAGAAAAGTTTGGTAGAAGTTATTTTTCAGTGAAGTTTTTCACTTCGTTATCCACCCAATTTTGTTTGCAGTTGGTTTGTTTGGATAGTTTAGGTAGAATAAACTGATTTATGGTATCCTCCACGCGCCCATGAAACTTTATAAAATCAGCGTTCAAATCCTCTTCACAGAAGCGTTCAAAAAAATTCCTAAAACGTGAAATAATTTAAGTGATTTCCAAAGCCTCACAGTGAGGGGGTTTTCTGTATCCGATTGTAGTTTGCAATTGATTTTAACGTGGAATAAAACCGTGTTAAGGTCAGTGATAATATTCTTGATGATAGAGGTCTCAGTGTCATTACTACAATAAGCTACATCAAGGCTGCTTTTACTGGTGAACATTTTTTACAGCTATTGTTTTGCTGCATGGTTTGTTATGGTCAGTATTACGATCACCACATAGGAAATGGATATCAGGTTTAAATTCCACTTTTTCGAAGTAGTTTTGAAGTATTTCTAAAGTTTTAAATGGTTGTGTTTGGTTTCATGTAAGTGTTTGTGGTTAAGACACTCTTGTTTTTTACTTTAAATTGTACAGAAAAAAATCTGACAGAAACTGCTTCAGTTGCTAGATACTTTATGCCATTTGATAATCTTTTGTATACAGATTGCAACTCCTCCTCCTTTCGTTTCTCTGTTGCATGCAATTAGTTTTTGATAGCCATGTATTTCAAAACGATGTGTCGCAGTTGACATTGAGCCATGTTTCAGTTAAACATATTACTATAGGTTTAACGTCTAATGCTGACACCATTACAACAAAATCGTCAAAAATTTTACGTATTGATCAAGAGGAAACTTCATTTTATACGTAACGAAAAAGGCTGAACTCCTGCGTATATCATATGAAGAGAACCCCGCTACTCAATTAATTAAAAGTTAAAAATCGACCTAATAGACTAAAAAAATCTGAAAGAGAAAAGCTGCTTTCAGAGCAGCGGATATCGCACGATTTGAAAACAGACGCAAAATGATCATCCTCGATTAATTGTTTTAAAGTAATCAGAGAGGGAACAGAGTCAAGGCTCCACTTTAATGTAATCATTAAGTATTAAATTTATTATTGGAAGTTAGGGACAGACTGTAGCAAAATACAAATCATTATGTCTGTATTCATGTTACATTTTCTCGCTGTCTACTATTTATTCACTTTTTGACAAATTTCTTAGCCTCCGGTGACTTATTGCAACTTCTATCAGAGCCATCATCAAGACCAACTTCAGTCGTACATTTTCTTTTGCTTCCAATATGTGATTTCTCAATAGCTCCGGGGTCGACATTTTGTAATTTTCTTTCCGTTGGAATTAACTATTTTTTGACAAAAAATACCGTTTTTTTAACTAGTTTTTGCAACTTGTTTCGAATCCAATATACTTTAATTACTTGCTTCAGTTTCCTCACGTAGAAAAGTTTGGTAGAGGTTATTTTTCAGTGAAGTTTTTCACTTCGTTATTCACCCAATTTTGTTTGCAGTTGGTTTGTTTGGATTTTTTAGGTAGAATAAACTGATTTATGGTATCCTCCACGCGCCCATAAAACTTTATAAAATCACGTTAAAATAACGTGATTATTTTTTGTTTGTTTTCGCCGACAGCTAAGAACCCAATCTTTTTCATTGAAATGTATAAATTTGACAATAACCAAAGCCAACAATCTTTTGCCCCCAATTCCAGGGAGAATATGACCAGCTTGATTAATTCTATCTTCAGATAAATTAACTCCGAGATAACCATTAAAAAATTTCAGAGTGTTACCAAGAACATATCTTCTATCATTTGGGTCGAAGGGGGCGGGGTTGCAAATTCCCACTCAATCTTTGCTTGTATGACGTTCTTGCTCCCGTAGCCTCATTCATTTCATGTTGGTTTTCAAGTTTTTCGATTTTTTGTCTTGGCAAAAAATTTTTCGCAGCCAAACCTGTGATTTTTTCTACTAGGTCATCGATTTGCAGTTGAAAGCTTGAACTAACCACACCTGAGGAAACGCTACTGGATGATTGCACAGGGATGTTGCCCATTTGTTTTTTCTGAAAAAACTAACTTGCTGTCAGGTCAGGTTAAAGCTATAAACAAAAAGATTAAGCGAAGTTTGTCATAAGGAGATAAGAATGATAACATAGATGGATTTGGGGGATGGTTGTCTGAACACGGTTTTTTCCTTTATTCTGTCCTTACAGTACCTCATTTTCGTACAAGGCTTAAACGTTTTCTAGAAGGTTACGGCAAAAACTTTTGTCTTTAGTGAACTTTGAAACTGTATAAATTACGTATGTCAACGTTTAGATACGTAACAACGTTTTTTGTTCGTTGGTGACGTAAAAACGAAAGAATGTACGCAACCATTTTGAAACGTTCGACATTGCCGTGTGTGAAAAATGAACGAGTGAGCCGCAGATGTCGTATTGTCACCAGTATAGAACAGTGGTGTGACAAATTTCTAATTCGAAATCTCGACCGCGTATGTTATGAGCTAATAGAATATCAGTTTACAGAGTAACATTGACAAAAACATCGATTTACACAGTAAAGAAGGCAAAGATGGAAGAAAGCTGTTTTTCCGCAATTTCGATTGTCTCATTTCATCCCACGTTGCTATGCATAAAAGCTAATCAAGCTTTTCAAACAGAGCAAAATCAACTGAAGAGCTTGACGAGCTAAAGTTAGAATTGCCTGCAAGAAATTTTTAAATCTTTATCAAAAAAAGAATTTTCGACACGATGTATTGCACAACGTGTTGCAAAATTCCACAAGCTGAGAATTTTTTGGCACACATTTTTATTTGAAACTTAGTTTGATAAGTTCGATAAAAAGGAACTGCGTGACATTGAAAATCGGAAATTAGGCTACGAGATTTGTACCCTGCGATTCAGAAAATTTATTTTGCGGAATTCGGTTACTAATTTCCTTTCAAAATAGCCCTAGGTTTTGGATGTAACAAAATTCCGCAAAGTTTATGTCATTCTAATGTATTAACAAAGCAAAAATGAATTAAGTTACATTCTCGTCAAATTTGACCGAGTTAATACAGGTCTACCTTGACACTGCGGACCGGTGAGTAAAAACAGCTGCGCGCACTAGAAGCTGATGCATTTAAAAACTTTAATTTGAACTGTCAATTCTATTAATCTGAGGAAAAGCAAAAATTTAATAATTTTCATTAAATTACCATTTGTATATACAAAAGAAGCGGCGCAATAGCAAAGTCGTGCTGCTCAAAAGTTTGTGTGATAATAAGGTATAAGTAATAGTACGAATACTACTATTGTGGTAATACTTAAAAACAATCAATCAATAAATATCTGATTTGATTCATCTATAAACATATTTATTTAATTGCTGTTCCCAGTTGAGACATACATTCTTTTCGGGGAAGTGCACGATCCTTAGATTAAACTCAAAAAGCAACGCAGAAGGAAGCAGGAACACTTTTCACCATTACTAAACAGTGCAGAACCATTTATTTCTTGTCCAAACTGATATCTCAGAACAGCAAACTAATCTACTATTTTGGGAAATTCTGCTTTCGATATTTACCCTCACAGAAGTGATTTCTATCAACCACCAGGGTGTGCTCATCTATCCGATAAAAACGCCAGCAATATCGAAACAGACATTATCGGAACATTTATCAACCAAAATATTCTGATTCAATATTTCAAATGATGCGATGCAATTGAGAATTCAATGATTTGGGTTTTATAAAAGCATGAAACGGCTTTTCAAACACGCCAGGCAAAACAATTGTGTGAGTTGGTGTGTGTGCGCGCGTGGATGTATAAATAATTAAGCAACTACATACATACATACAGTAACTAAGGAAGAAAAAGAAAAACACGACACGGCTGACAAGTAATAACTACCGCTACTAGGAGGAAAAGTCAAATCAGTACAAAGGTTGTTCTAAATAACGTCATCAGAAGTATCTCATTAGGGCTTTTGCGTCACCCAATATGCCGACATTAAGATTCTGACTGTTGGTATTTTTTGTTCAATTACCAAACTTAGACTTGACTTTCTCATTAAAGTGATATCAATTTAATAACTAGAATCATCCGTGGAATACTTTGAGAATGAAAAATTATCAATAAATTGTTTGATTCAAAAGTATGAATAGCAGCAAAATGTGGACAATAAAAATAGTAGAATCAGGGTTTTTTAATCAAACAAACAATCAAAAGTGAGTGGAATGGGATGCGGGTCAGTTTCACAACTAGCAGATTGACAATCACTACTAGAGCGTGCTGTCATCTTTTTCAACCGGCACATATAAAATTTTGAATATTGAGCGGCGTGCGCTTTGGTAGAGGTGTGGGGGTTCGAGTAAGTTGAGAATGTTCTCTTGCGTATCTCTATGTTAACAACGGTTCCTGTTGTATAGTAATATTGTCCTGTTGTCGTCAGTGGTGTCTAGATGAATTATAGCAATAAGTTGAGGTCAGAGTGGCTATGCCCACAGTAGTGCCCATCATCAGACATCCACCACCATCTTCTTGTGCACGTCCATAGTTCCTACGACGGCACAGAACTCTTCATAAGAGATGCGACCATCACCGTCCGTGTCCGCGTGGAAGATGGTCTTGTCCACTATCTGCTGAAGCTGCGTATCCTTTAGGTTGTTTCCAACCATCATCTTCAGCACCTTCAACACACGCATTTTAACAATTCCGAATAATAACAGAAAAATAATTTTGAGCGAGCAATTTAACAGAGCGTGCGGGCATGAAACTGAACAATTAGCCAGTTTTTTTTTCTTTGAGCCTCAGTAAAATTTTGTTTTTGCATCTACAAAGTAAAATGCATATGCAGCTGATCAATAGGTCACCCTCAAGAAATAAATAAAAGGAAAGGAAACGACATAGCTACAAATTTCAAAGCTTATCACTTGTCATTAGATCCGTTCAGATATCCTCCAGAAGTTAAACGCTATCAGTCGTTCATAAGCAGCTAAGGATTGTTTAGCTGTTGTGTTTCTATTTTTTTTTCAAATTGATAAAAGCGCATCAAATGTGGGATGTAGATCAAGCTTGGCGGAGCGATTAAAAAACAATCGAAACGTTGAAAATGTGAAAAAACGTAGATTTCCTTTTGTGATCTATAATTTATACGAAAAAAGGTCACGAGTATACTTTATCTCAATTAGTGCGTATCTATCTTTCATCGATTGTCTTAATAATAATTAATTTTTATTATTCCCCACATTTCAGACTATTCTTTCTATGAGCAGCATTGCTCTTTTTTGGTGACTATAGTCACTTTTTTGCGTCTGAAATTTTCACGTGGTACTATCATTGCAGCCAACATTGGTCAGGCTATGGTCAACATGAAGCTATGGTTAAGTAAGAGCTCATCCTCACACAGACAGCTTCCCGGAGGCAGGGGATTGAACTCTTAATCATTGGCATGTGAATCACACACCTTACCTCTCGGCTATCACGCCATTTTCAAACATGAAGCTTACACAAAAACAGATAAGAAAATGAAAAAAATTTTCGAAACGTTTGTTCAACTTCATAAGATATTGTCATTTTTTTCCTGGACATAAATTTTCACATCGCCATGCAATTGCGGCCAAAAAATGGCTGTCAACATTAATAGAAGCAAAACAAAAAATGGCTGTCAACATTAATAGAAGCAAAGTCTCGGCAGAAAACGTACACTATCTGAAAAAACCGAAGCCGAAGGCTGATGAAAACTTATATAAAACTGATGCATTGATTTAAATGTCATCAATCTCAGTTAGGCAACATAACAATAGACTCTTCTTGCGACATGTAATTGACGCTAAAATTTGTAACTTAACGCTTATATTGAAAAAAGTTGAATGTTAAATCTCTAAAAACATTAAAATCAAAATCCGTTCGTGGTCTATCACCTCTGTCGACTAATTTTAAATGAACCTATCGATACGGCTCACCTCAAAAAATGGCAAAATATGCTTAAAAATGGGCAAAAAGAGCCGCAAAACTAAGCTTTAATTTTGAAAAGCTTTTATCCAAGAACGGATAGAAAACAGATAATCGCCAACTATTGAGTTGTTCTTCAATATTGGAAGGTCAGTCATTTAAACAGAAAAACCAAATAACAAAATAACCAACAAAATAAACAGACCGAATAACGTCCGACGCTAATTACAATATAGTACAAACTAAGCCACTATTAAAGTCCAATATTCCAAAATAGAGGTAAACGTTCGACAAGAAAGTCATAATTCATGAACACACTTGCTTCAGCTTGAAAAAACCTGTGCATTACACCAATACTCTTCAAGTCGTAAAAAGACAAACGTTAACAATATTTTCTTGAAACTTCGTTCAGTAAAAAATGAATCGTAGCGGAAAGTCGAGACTTAAAAACACTACAAATCTCTTTCAATACTAAAATTTGAGATAGCTGAGATTGGTGCCAATAGGGAAAAACCAAAAAGTAACAGAAAGAAACTGAAAAAACAGTGAAAAATTGCGAAAAAATCACGAGAAACAACACTTTAGAAACACGCTTCTGAAGAGAGAAACTAACAAGACCAATTTTGAATGAAGGCAAACAGGATGTTAATGATTATTTAAGAAAAAGCAATTGTAAAACTATATACTGAAGACGCTGGAATCGAGTTTCGAAGTAACGCAAGGACTATTTGAAAACTATATTTCCCACTATCTTCTAACTTTCAAGCTAGGCTCACTTTTTTCTTCACACAACGTTCAACACTCTTTCGATTTACATCATATCGTAGACTAACATGTAGGACAATTTTAAAGCTATCTGCAATTAGACTTATGATCCACAAAAGAATGCAAAGAGTTCCTCTTTTTAAAAAGTTGATGAGGCAACTTCCGTCCAAATTCTGGTCCAAATTTTTGCTTGCTTTAACTCTTTTCCTGCTCTTTTACCTTGTGAGAATTTAGTATTCAATCTAATTGAGCGATGTCCTAGCTGGTTGTTTTTGTCAACTTTTATGGGAAGAACTGCAAAATATTCTAAGCGTTTATTTCAAATTCCAAAAAAAATTCATTTGACAAAACAGACAAATTTTTCTGAGGTTTGAAGTCCATTTTGTTTGTTTTGAATGAAAACTTCATCGCAATCATAACTCTCCAAAAAAGTTTTTAGAACAAAGTTTTGCTTGAGTTTACGTCAAGCCGACATTTTCGCTTAACTACTGATAATTCAAACCTTATTAAATCAGCTTAGTCCTCTTTGCAGCTAATTCTTTTTAGGTTGTCATTATGTCATTATGAGTGAAAAAATTGGCTTAGGTGAGGGAGGAACTATATACTCAAATGGGGGTTTTAGAATCCAAGAATTGGATTGTATTGGTGCTGTCTTTTTTACGACTCGAGGAGAAGAATTGTTGGAACGTTTTTATCAATAACTTTTTGGACTGTATTTAATACAGGACGTAAAAGTCAATGACGCACGTGGAAACTAAATGTTTAGGTCAAATTCCTGAACGAATTGAAGATCAAAGAGAAGAGAGAGTGATTTGCAGATCATGCTGCGTTTTTGAGAGATAGAGAAAAAGTAGGTGCAAAAACTTTTGCCAAGCGAGCGAAATATTTCGGTCACGTGAGGCTTTTTCGCAACAGCATTTTATTTCTAACTGTACTTGTTCGGGTGAAATGGTTGCTCTACATCATATTAAGAAGTATTTGTTTGTTTAGGAGCATCTTTGAAAATCTCAATCATGTATGCTATTTTTTGTGATTTCGCTGTTCTGGACGTTTTAAGCGTTTTTTGTGCTTTTTTCTATTTTAGCGTCCGCAGCATTTTTTTGTTGCAATTAGTATTCTTGTGGGATTACAAGCATCTTTATTTTTGTTTTTTAAATCATTTTTAATCAAAAGCGTAAATTTTTGCAAAATTTGTCTGTTTCTAAAATATTTTTTAGCCTAATTACGGTTTTTTCTGCCGTTTTTATATTCAATTGTTTAATACAAGGTTGGTTTCAGGGTTATTGTTTCCAAGCGAAAACATAACCGATAAACGTTGGAAGAATTGCTGTCGAACGACTAGTGGGAGCTCTAATGAATTGCAGCCTGCTTCAGTCGGGGGGATTTGGGAGCCTAAATGGGACTAAGAAGTTCAATAATGGGCTTCAAATAACCACATTAGAGATTAACATACACCACTGTTAAGATTTAAAGTAAAAAATTACACCAGTTTCGGCGCACTTTTCATTTGACTTTTAGTATTAAATTGCCGCCAATTGAGTTCAGCTGCTTGAAATTGTGATCGAGAGAGAATTTTAGATCACGCGAAACGCAAAAAGTCAAGGGCGTAAAAGTCATTCAAAAAGTCAAGATTGTGAAGCGAAAATTTTGCATAAAAAAGAAACACGTTTACAATAATTGATATGAACTTCGTTCAAGAGCAATTAAACAATTAGAAGTTTGACAGCACAGTTTTTTTAAACAAAAAATCAATTCTGCAGGTTAAGTAGTTTTTGCTTCCCTCTCAATGTTTTAAGTGATTTCCAGTGCTTTTGGGCGTCGGGTAAGTGCTCAGCGAATAAACATAAACTAATTCCTTAAGTTTGGAAACATCTGCTGATACTCTACAAATTTTAGAGAACATTTTCAAAATATTTCACAGGTCTCTTTGATTTTGTCCTTCAGTTTTTTTTTCTTTTTCACAAGGTTCTTCTTGTTATGTTCTTATTTCCCTCTCTCATCTTCTCGGCCCAGTATTTTAGCGGTATTTTTTATTCTCCTCTGGGGCTAGAATACCTCCTCTAAGGTCTGATAAAAGGGTACTGCATAGCTTTATTGGCCAGATAATTGTTATCAACATTATAACATCACAAAATTTACAGAGTCTACAATTGTTACAGAGCATTTTCAAAATATTTCAAAGATTGCTTTGATTTTGTCCTTTAGTTTTATGCCTTTTTTGCCCCGTTTTTCTCCATTTTCGAGATGCATCGCTTGTTGTGTTTTTAATTGCCTACCTCATCTTCTCGGGCCGCTAATTTAGCGGCCCCTTTATTACTTCAAATATAAATAACCCTTTACCTTATTTCACAGCTTGTTCAACAATTTCAATGAAATCTTTTTGAGTTCTCTAGGCTAGTTTTATTCTTCGCCCATTCTTCTCACGGTGCTCTTAAACAGCAGTTACTCAAAAAAGCAACGTAAAATGAACGGAAGCAATATCGAAAAACGAAATCCAAAATAAAAAAGGGATAAACCCTTATATCCCAATTTCAGATGCCTGATGCTTGAACTTAGTTCCCACAAGTCTTAGTTACAATCTCTAATGCTTATTGGTTTTTATACTAGTCTCTGTATCCCAAAATTAGAAAACAGGAGTAAGAATAAGTACGGGCAATCTGTTATCAAAGTTTGTTATTAGAGTCGACACTTGTAGTGAGTCGCCAAGAATATAATTTCACAATTTATCTAAATTGTTTCCTCTATTCGTTTTTATTTTAAATTATGTCCCATAATGGAGTGAAGAGTTTTGCTAGTATACTTAGTGGTTGGCTTGGCTTGTGCGTAAAGCTAAGTTATCATTCGAGTCGACTCCGAAGTCTTCTGGCTATGTTTTTTTTGTAAGATGTTTTCACACACTTTTCATGATTTTGATCTTTCTAAATAGGATAGAAAAGTAAAAACCAGAGGGTATTAAATTTCATTAGAGGTAGAAAGCCGGACTTCAGGTGCTCAGAATGCCTTAAATCCAGGTTAAAAAGTCCTTTTTAAGAGTTTTTGAGCCCAAAATGGTACAGTATTCACAATTTTCTACTGTCATTTGTTATAAGTCTTGATTTGACGTTTGTTAAACTTGAGAGGTCCTTTGCAAGATATATTTACTTGTTATGGCCATTTTATGAGCTATATAACTTGGTAATGCAACCGAACACGAAAAATGAAACAAATTTTTGCAATCTGCTAGTTTTTGGGCCAAGAAAACTCCTCTAAGGTCTGATAATATGTTACTGCTAAGTTTTTAGTGGCAAGAGAATTGTTATCAACATTTAAATACCACAAAATTTGCCAATTTTTTCATAAAATTTGCAATTTTCTTCAAGAAATTAAAAAATTGTCTTCTGTTCAGTTTTTCTATCGGCGGCTATGTAACCTCCTCTAGATATTAATAGTATGTTACAGCATAGTTGCTAGGGTCAATGGAAAGACAATCGAACTTTTTATCACGAATTCTTGCATTTTTCAAACTTTCTTAAAATGATTATCAAGTTCCGTGTCTCGATCTTTATGCGCCAGTGAAAAACTTTTAGGCTCTTAATTCGTTGGTTGGATATTTTCTAATCACAATGAAATGGTTCTGAAGACATATATATAACGAATTTTAGCAACATTTCAAAAAAATTCGCAGTTTTTAAATTTTTGAAAATTTTTTAAATCATTTTTGATCTTATAGAGTTTATCGCTCTTCAAGGGCCAATGCAACTTTTTTAGGTGTTGCATATGGTTTGCTGGACAAATACGAGAGACAAAAAATGGTCGTAAAAAATTTAAAATTGAGAATTTTACGAAACATTAAATTGTGCAGCTTTTTTAAAAAAAAAGTATTTGTCAATTTCTCGAGTTTTTCTATCTTTATCGTCCAATAAACCGATTTCAATACTTATGCATGGGTTAACAGTTGCATTTTAAAGGATCGATTTTGGCATTCAGGTCTAAATCTTCAATAGTTGTTTCAGTGATTCTTTTTTGTTTAGTTTGTTTATTTTAGTCTTTCCGAACTTCTAAGACGTAGGGTATTTCTGTCAGGCATTGTCCAAATGATCTGCTGGCCAGCTACAGTATTTCTATGCTTTGAATTCAATTATTCGGATTGTACTTCAGTAATTGCTCCTCTGTTTTTCTTGTTCAGTCAATTTTCGCCGATCGATATCTTAGAGGATTGAGTGGTATCGTTAGAAAGCCCGTCCGGCGTAGAACATATAAAACAATTTTTTTAAATTAAAATTTATCTCCACAGAGTTATCGAGGTTTAAAATTTTCCGTGTTCACATTTTCCGTATAGAAAAGCAATTTTCTTTGCCAATTTTGCTTAAAAAAAGTTGAAGTTTGTAAAAATATATTAACGAAAGTTAGGTAACGGTATTGTTGGTTTTACCTCTAAAAATAAAAAAAATGTTGTTTCAATTTTTTGGCTAAAACTTTTTCAAAACTCAGCCTTTTCATCAAAAATGGCATGAAACAGGCTTCTTTAGCCAACTTTCTTTAAATTTGCCGGACTAACACACCGGCCACGAGTTTTCACAAAAAATTATTTACTGGACATTTTTCAATCATTGATTTTCTTTTTCTGTCTTGTCACAATATTGACAGGTCCGATATCACACTATTGGCGCCTTTTGGGTACTTTTGAACATGGGGTACTTTTGAACACATCAGTTTTTCGATGAATAGATTTATGATACCCTCTTCTAGCGAGATTAATTGAAATTTATATTTGTCTTTAATTGTCGTTCTTTTTGTGGTCGTATGATAGATTTTGGATAAATGCAGGTCTTAACGGTTGAATTAATGATCTCGGTTGATAGCTAAAGTTTTTCATAATCAAATGTTTTTAAAAAATACAGACGAATTTTTAAATGCTCCTTTTTGTCTACTATTTACCTAGTCTCAAAGATGAAAGTTCGGATATCAAAACACTGGCGTTAAAATAGGCAAAAATTGGAAATATTTAAGGTTTTTAGCACACTACTTATTGTTCTAACGGCTTCTATACCTGTTTTTCGCAAAAAAAATAACTTCATTTTTGATTGTTTGCTCCTTTTACTTTGACTTGTATATTTATCGCTTTTTTCGCAGACGTATGAAATATTCGGAACAATGACAGATCTATTGTTTTTTTGAAAAACAAAAGAACCTAATTATTGATTTCAATTGACAGCGATTGTTTTAATGACTGAAATTAATTGTTTTCGACAAATGTTTTTCTCACCTTTTCCCTCTTCATTTTTTACTACTTGTTAACTCGTCGCATTATTCAAACATCACATATCTGATTATTGGCGTGTTCAATAAAGTTTTCTGGCAAAATTTGAATTTTTGTTTTACGACACATTCTTTATAATGACAGGTCTCAATTTCGTCATTTTGGGGTTTGAATAAACATTACTAACATATTTAAAGATTTCAATTGATATCTAATAGTTTTTATTAAGTATTTTTTTCAAAAAACACGTTTTTTTGACGTTCGCCCTCTTTATTCTTTTTTGTCTACTTGTAACCGAGACCCATTAAGGATTTTTCTACTGACGTATAAATTATTTTTGTTTAGTGCAGGTTTTTTTTTTACTCTTGTTCGTTTTCGTTGTCATGTAATGTATACTTTTTCAAAAGACGTTGAGTTTCGGATGTAAATGTTTGTTGTTAATTGATTTTTTGTTTGTCTTGTCTCGTAGTCTTAATAATGACAGCTCTAGTCGACCCTCTATTTTATTTTCTAATAATTGGCATTGTTCATTTTACAAAGTGACCTGAGTTGGAAGCAATTTACTTTCATACACCAAATACTTTCGAAACAAAAATTGAATTTTGGACAGTTTTCTATCTCTTCATCATTTGGTAGCCAAAATTGTGGACGAGCGGGGTCGGAACATCATGTGCTAACACATATTACCAAGCCTCCTTGTTTAGTTCTTTGCATATGAGCCCTTTGCTTCAATGCTGCGTAGCTTCAAATTGAAGATATCAAAAAACGGCAGTTTTCTAAAAATTTTAAATGATTCTAATTTTTTTTGTCCAGATTTGATAGTAGACATTGTACGATCTGTCACGATTTGATTTTTTTTGAGCAACTTACGTAATTCTGTTTTTAATAACAGCATTTTTGAGGGGGGGACACCGTCGTCAATAATTTTCCAAGTTAGCCAAATATAATTTAGTAATTTTAGTTACTGTTGTTCTTAAATTGGTGTTCGTAAACTGTCGTTAAAAACTCTTTTAAGCATCTCATTTTTGCAATATCAAATGACTTCCTCATATTGTCTCAGTGTTATATGTTATCTCATGCTATATCTCATTGTTTTGAAATGTTTCAGTTAGAAAAATGACCTTCAGTTGGAGAAAAGCTTCTGAGGAACTTTAATTTTTAAAGTTAGCTGCCTAATTCAAAACCAATAATCATTGATCAGTTTTCCGACATTATTGAATAGAATCTCTCGATTACGAGAGATTGAATATAATCTTTCATTATTTGATCTGAGATATTTTTATTCTTTTTTGGTGCCCCCACCCAAAGAAACGGTTAACAAATGAACAAACAAACGAGATATTATTGCTATTGAAGACCCTACATGTTAGACTGAAATTCCAGAAACTCGAAGATTGCGCGTCTGCACAAAATGCGTTGCTGGCATAAATCAAACACATTTTTTAATGTGGAAACAATCTTAGATACTCCACTTTCAGCCAGAAATTTTACAACAGTTGAATTTTCAAAACAAATACTCAACGAAAAGCGGATAAAAATTAACCAAACGAGAATAATCGAGTTATTCCCAGTAATTCAACTTTGAACAAGAGGCTTTGAGATTTCGGGAGCATATATGGTCACCGAATAAATCTCGAATTATTTATCTATATATCTGGAAAATGGGGCAGTAGATGACAAGACGTCACAATTTTTGAGGAACGCTTTCTAACGTTCTAAGGCACATTATTACAATTATTGCTTCAGACTTCTGAGAGCAATTAACAACTGGCAACAAGAGAAAAGAAACTACAACTTGCTCCCGACAAAACTTGAATTTTTTTGACATCGAATTTTAAGCCCAGCCACCCCCCCCCCCCCCCCCACCCCACCCCCGGCAGAAAAATAGATCCATTCCTATTCTAACAATTCGTAATTTTAGTATAATGTTAGTATTTATAAGTTGCCCATTACTTCGCTAAGTATTTAGTTCGCTTCAAGAAATAGAATTAAATTTTAATAGTTGCTTACTTAATTCGTTTAAAAAAACAACTAACCTGAAAGAGTTCACCGTTGGAAATGTAACCATCCTTGTCCATGTCGTAAATTTTGAAAGCAAATCTTAATTTTGAGTCTTTGTCACCTGAAACACAATAATTTCTGAACAGAGGTCCTTAATCAAACGTCTGTACGTAGCACCAGCATTGATCCTTATATCAATACTGGGGAGAAACCCTGGATAGAGAAAATGCAATCAACTTTATAGAAATACAAACCTTTGACGCTAAATTGTGAGATTCCTTCAATGAACTCTTTAAAATCAATCTCCCCATTTCCGTCTACATCAAGAATATCTATGACCCTCTGCACTAGCGGATTCTGCTGCAACTCCGGCAAGGACATGAACTCATCTACGGATAGTGAACCAGAATTATCCAGATCCAGCTTTTTAAACCTCTTTCCGAGACGTTTGATTTCCTCGGCGTCAAACGTAGAGCACAATTCCATCGGCAAAGAGCTTTCGTTTCCCATTTTGAGGTAATGTTGTGATCTAGTAACAAGTTGAGATGGCAGTACTACGCTACAGGTACCAACTGATCCACTGCCGTAAACTTCAGATGACGAATGGTACTTATTCCGCTCCTGCTGTTGATTATGAACAGCCTTCTGTTCTTCTTTGTACCGTACAGAATATGGTTCAACTTGAGCGTAAGACTCCGATTTTCCGGCCGAACTTGCAGTAACTGTTTTAGTGGCGTCTTTAGATTCAACAGATTGCACAGACGAAACTTTCACTTTAACTTGCTGGGAATCAGCCGATTTAGGAACTGTTGTTACTGCTCCTGCTGTTAATGTATAGCTCTTCCTATATAATTCTCTGCCGCCAACACTACTTTGCACTCCTTCACTTTGCTTACTCCCACACGTTACGTCTGCAAACGAACAATGCGGCTCGTCTGATTGCGCAATACGATGATCAGACTCTTTGTTATGACTACTGTGTGACTTTGAGTCGTTGGTCACGTTGGTTGCTGAAGTAGTACTGCTAGAGCTCTTGCTATATTTAGGCACCGAAACCGGATATCTAGAGGTCACACTATCAAGATCTCTATCTAAAAAGACCAACAAACAAATAAGCATTCTGGTGAAATAATTACAAAAATATTATGTTTCAGTCCATGGCTATATCACTCGTAGTTACATTAACTTCTATTTTCAACATTTATCGTTTATTTTGTTGAGTAAGTAACTCACTAACCGTTTTTAACGGGTTTGTCCATCCTGAAATCAGCCACACAGGCAAATGAGAAAAACTTGAAAAATATTCAGAATCACGCGGCTTGCAATTGAGCGCAATTTCAATCAAATATCAGCCTTCAAGCATGGGGTGCGTGCGACAAGGATAATAAAAGAGTGGATTAATTCAAGCAGCCCAGTAAAACTGCAGCGGGGTCAAGAATTAACTGGCATTACACTTTGCGGAGAGCGATGGATGGCCGGAGGTAAAATAGGGCATATCATGTCGGATGCGAAGGGAAGCTGTAACAGGCTCATTAGCTAATTCAACTGAATTAATGCCCAATGATAGACACAAAACCTGGGGGGTAGTCTTAACACGCAATTATTTTAATCCCCCTCCTCCTCGGCAAAACTACTGCTGCTGTCTTTCTTATCCTCACACCACACTCAACAGCAGTAGCACCACCACCACCGCCACCAGTAGTAGTAGTAGAAGTAATGGCAGTGGCACTAGTTTCTTCTCTATCAAATAAGGCAGGAAGAAGGCAGGCAGGAACAGTGGCTGTTAAAGAAGCGAGAGCAGAAACAGTAGCGCTAATCACCTTCATAGCCATCTAAATATATCTAACAATCTATATATCTACCTCTTATTATCTATCCATCCATCCACTAATCCGTCTAGTGCTGCTGTCCCCCTTAGTAACAGGGAACCAATCCTAGCCAATGTATTGACTATTGCTACACTCTTACCACCGCCACCACCATCATAATCATTATTGCTTCTACTACTGCGTTCCTGTTTCTCTCAACTTGAATCGATAGCTTTTTGACACAGATAAAGGAAACAATTACCGTCCGATGCCAATAAAGCTGCATTGTCTAAGACAGGCATAGCAGCAGCTAGTGCCCAAACAGAAGGAATAGAGAGGTTCCGCTGCAAAAAGTTGAAAATCAAATCTACCCTCAATTGATCTATCTACGTTTCAAATTTCCCTCAAAGCAAAGAAAAATCCACAAATTTAAGCGCCTCAGATGGAAATTGAAACGCCAAGCTAATTAGCAAATTCTCAACGTATTCTAAATATTTTCTGCAGATTAAACCAGCAAAGAAGGACTGATATTCAAAATTGGTCATTATCCTGATTGCTTAACCATTCAAGCAATCAGTGCATAAAACAATCCGCGAAGCATTCACTCGCTAATATCTCAACAGAGAACATTTTGAAGCAACAATGTTAAATAACCCAAATCATAACATGAGTTGTAGAGTACACGGAAGATCGGTACTGTGTTTACGCAATAAATTCCAACCAGTCAGATCTCAAATACCACATTAAAAGTTGAGACATTAGAGATTGCTAACGATTAGAGGTTAACTTAGAGTCTGGATTCGAAATTTAATGGTACACTGCCGCCGAAGATTGAACGCAAATGCATTAAGGTTTGCTGGGGGGGGGGAGGTGTCTTTAGGTTGGATAGAGGGAGAGACTGTTATGCGAAAACTTCTCACAATAACCTTTTAACCTTTAATTTTACCGGCACTTCATAATTAATATATTTAAGTATGTAAGCTCCTGTTAAGGTCCAATGTCCGCAAACTTGTTTCACTGAAAAAACTCATATTGAACAGAAATAAAGAAGAATACCTGCCTAAGGAAACTATAGGAAGTATTTTAAAAAAATGATAAATAGAGGTTTAGTTCGGGGATTCGGTGTCGGGCCGGGTGTAGTTAGTAGGTAGAGCGAAAGGGAAATGGGGAAAGGGAGGTAGCTAGGTTTGGGGGTAGGTAGATTAGCGTGAGGTGGTTTTAGGCGGGGTTAGGGAGCAGTTGGGGGAGGTCGAGGTGGGTGAGTTAGAGGTGGGAGGGGATGAGTTGGTGGTGAGTGGAGGCGGGGTGCTGCTGAGATAGAACGTGGTGTCTGTAATTTGGATACCGAGGGGGATTGTTATGGGGACAAAACTCATCAAAATCAAGGTTCGACCCTATGTATTAGTAACTAAGCTACAGTTAAAGTCCAATGTTCGAAAAATAAAGTCAAAAGATCATTAAGAAAAAATTCGCTTCAGCTAAAAAAAAACTGGAAGACCAATACTCCTCTCTTCGAGTCGTACCGACCTGAAGAAAGGCAATAGTCTTCTTCCAGTCGTAAAACATGTAGAATGCCAATACTCCTCCAAGAGTCAAAAAGGACACACGCGTACAACAATTGTATTAGACTTTGTTTGATAGAAGCTAAAAATAACGAGAGATTATTTGTTTTGACAATTTTCACCCTGAACCATCGAGTTCATATTAAACATAAAATTTCCTCTAGTCTATCCAATATTTAAAAACGTTACTAGGGTAAAGGCACTCAAGAAAGAAAGAAAGAAAGAAAGAAAGAAAGAAAGAAAAAATTTCTCCAAATATTAGACAGCAAATTAAATCAATTTAATTAAAACATTTACTTAATCATATAACATAACAACAAAACGTATCTCGGAGAGGACAGATAGACGGGGTTATTAAACCCACCTAGTATCTGCCCTGGCTAAAGTTAAATAGTTACAGTTAAATATTTAACATTCCATGACCAGGTCTATCTACGTTTCAAATTTCCCTCAAAGCAAAGAAAAATCCACAAATTTAAGCGCCTCAGATGGAAATTGAAACGCCAAGCTAATTAGCAAATTCTCAACGTATTCTAAATATTTTCTGCAGATTAAACCAGCAAAGAAGGACTGATATTCAAAATTGGTCATTATCCTGATTGCTTAACCATTCAAGCAATCAGTGCATAAAACAATCCGCGAAGCATTCACTCGCTAATATCTCAACAGAGAACATTTTGAAGCAACAATGTTAAATAACCCAAATCATAACATGAGTTGTAGAGTACACGGAAGATCGGTACTGTATTTACGCAATAAATTCCAACCAGTCAGATCTCAAATACCACATTAAAAGTTGAGACATTAGAGATTGCTAACGACTAGAGGTTAACTTAGAGTCTGGATTCGAATTTTAATGGTACACTGCCGCCGAAGATTGAACGCAAATGCATTAAGGTTTGCTGGGGGGAGGTGTCTTTAGGTTGGATAGAGGGAGAGACTGTTATGCGAAAACTTCTCACAATAACCTTTTAACCTTTAATTTTACCGGCACTTCATAATTAATATATTTAAGTATGTAAGCTCCTGTTAAGGTCCAATGTCCGCAAACTTGTTTCACTAAAAAAACTCATATTGAACAGAAATAAAGAAGAATACCTGCCTAAGGAAACTATAGGAAGTATTTTAAAAAAATGATAAATAGAGGTTTAGTTCGGGGATTCGGTGTCGGGCCGGGTGTAGTTAGTAGGTAGAGCGAAAGGGAAATGGGGAAAGGGAGGTAGCTAGGTTTGGGGGTAGGTAGATTAGCGTGAGGTGGTTTTAGGCGGGGTTAGGGAGCAGTTGGGGGAGGTCGAGGTGGGTGAGTTAGAGGTGGGAGGGGATGAGTTGGTGGTGAGTGGAGGCGGGGTGCTGGTGAGATAGAACGTGGTGTCTGTAATTTGGATACCGAGGGGGATTGTTATGGGGACAAAACTCATCAAAATCAAGGTTCGACCCTATGTATTAGTAACTAAGCTACAGTTAAAGTCCAATGTTCGAAAAATAAAGTCAAAAGATCATTAAGAAAAAATTCGCTTCAGCTAAAAAAAAAACTGGAAGACCAATACTCCTCTCTTCGAGTCGTACCGACCTGAAGAAAGGCAATAGTCTTCTTCCAGTCGTAAAACATGTAGAATGCCAATACTCCTCCAAGAGTCAAAAAGGACACACGCGTACAACAATTGTATTAGACTTTGTTTGATAGAAGCTAAAAATAACGAGAGATTATTTGTTTTGACAATTTTCACCCTGAACCATCGAGTTCATATTAAACATAAAATTTCCTCTAGTCTATCCAATATTTAAAAACGTTACTAGGGTAAAGGCACTCAAGAAAGAAAGAAAGAAAGAAAGAAAGAAAGAAAGAAAGAAAAAATTTCTCCAAATATTAGACAGCAAATTAAATCAATTTAATTAAAACATTTACTTAATCATATAACATAACAACAAAACGTATCTCGGAGAGGACAGATAGACGGGGTTATTAAACCCAACTAGTATCTGCCCTGGCTAAAGTTAAATAGTTACAGTTAAATATTTAACATTCCATGACCAGGTCTATCTACGTTTCAAATTTCCCTCAAAGCAAAGAAAAATCCACAAATTTAAGCGCCTCAGATGGAAATTGAAACGCCAAGCTAATTAGCAAATTCTCAACGTATTCTAAATATTTTCTGCAGATTAAACCAGCAAAGAAGGACTGATATTCAAAATTGGTCATTATCCTGATTGCTTAACCATTCAAGCAATCAGTGCATAAAACAATCCGCGAAGCATTCACTCGCTAATATCTCAACAGAGAACATTTTGAAGCAACAATGTTAAATAACCCAAATCATAACATGAGTTGTAGAGTACACGGAAGATCGGTACTGTATTTACGCAATAAATTCCAACCAGTCAGATCTCAAATACCACATTAAAAGTTGAGACATTAGAGATTGCTAACGACTAGAGGTTAACTTAGAGTCTGGATTCGAATTTTGATGGTACACTGCCGCCGAAGATTGAACGCAAATGCATTAAGGTTTGCTGGGGGGAGGTGTCTTTAGGTTGGATAGAGGGAGAGACTGTTATGCGAAAACTTCTCACAATAACCTTTTAACCTTTAATTTTACGGGCACTTCATAATTAATATATTTAAGTATGTAAGCTCCTGTTAAGGTCCAATGTCCGCAAACTTGTTTCACTAAAAAAACTCATATTGAACAGAAATAAAGAAGAATACCTGCCTAAGGAAACTATAGGAAGTATTTTAAAAAAATGATAAATAGAGGTTTAGTTCGGGGATTCGGTGTCGGGCCGGGTGTAGTTAGTAGGTAGAGCGAAAGGGAAATGGGGAAAGGGAGGTAGCTAGGTTTGGGGGTAGGTAGATTAGCGTGAGGTGGTTTTAGGCGGGGCTAGGGAGCAGTTGGGGGAGGTCGAGGTGGGTGAGTTAGAGGTGGGAGGGGATGAGTTGGTGGTGAGTGGAGGCGGGGTGCTGGTGAGATAGAACGTGGTGTCTGTAATTTGGATACCGAGGGGGATTGTTATGGGGACAAAACTCATCAAAATCAAGGTTCGACCCTATGTATTAGTAACTAAGCTACAGTTAAAGTCCAATGTTCGAAAAATAAAGTCAAAAGATCATTAAGAAAAAATTCGCTTCAGCTAAAAAAAAAACTGGAAGACCAATACTCCTCTCTTCGAGTCGTACCGATCTGAAGAAAGGCAATAGTCTTCTTCCAGTCGTAAAATATGTAGAATGCCAATACTCCTCCAAGAGTCAAAAAGGACACACGCGTACAACAATTGTATTAGACTTTGTTTGATAGCAACTAAAAATAACGAGATTATTTGTTTTGACAATTTTCACCCTGAACCATCGAGTTCATATTAAACATAAAATTTCCTCTAGTCTATCCAATATTTAAAAACGTTACTAGGGTAAAGGCACACAAGAAAGAAAGAAAGAAAGAAAGAAAGAAAAAATTTCTCCAAATATTAGACAGCAAATTAAATCAATTTAATTAAAACATTTACTTAATCATATAACATAACAACAAAACGTATCTCAGAGAGGACAGATAGACGGGGTTATTAAACCCACCTAGTATCTGCCCTGGCTAAAGTTAAATAGTTACAGTTAAATATTTAACATTCCATGACCAGGTCACCGGTGCCAACGCCTAGGCAAACAAACCTCAGAACGCTGTCATAGAGACATGAACAAGGAACAATGCTTAATCGGAAGAACGACTAACACTGTGTCTTTGCCAACGAGAGAGACGTTGATTCCTAGCTACTATGTATTAAATAAAAAAAACATTTCTGCAGTTCGATTTTCTTCGTCGATTTTCTATGTGTAGACTTCGTTATTTTGCAAAAATAATACCATTTTTGAAGTAAGTGCCGGAACAATTTTTGACAGGAGTTCATGGAAAAAAAGAGAAAAAAAACATTTAAAAATATAGGATACTAGTTCCTCATTATTCAGCAAGTAACTTTCTTTGAATTTATGATAAAATTGCGATATTTTTTGCCAATTTTCGTCTTCAATATTTTGTGCTGGAACTTCATTCTTTCTCAGTATGTTAAATAACCTTGCACAACGATATGAAATAGAGGATCGCTCAAACTGCTTTTTAAAGGAGGGAATTTTTAGGTAATTTTTGGTAGACCTTCTAGTGTTTCTGGTACTATGCTCATATTCAAAGAGTTCATTTAGATAAGTTTCGCTATGCATCTTTTTCAATGATTTCAGGACAATTTTCAGCAGCTCATATAAATGAAACTCGAATACTGTTAGCAATTTATTAGAGATAAAAATGTCGGAACTACCTGACAATTTCCTGAAGTAAATGAATTTTAAATTTTTTTTCTGCAGATTGTAGATAGGTAAAAGCGACGAATAACTGCAACAGCCATATACCAAAATACCGTATTGAATTATTGGGTTAACATTGCTTCGGTAGTAATCAATTAACTGTTTTCGGGGTACATAGTGACGCAGCTTACATATAATACCACACTGTTTTGAGAGTCTTTTCTTAATATACTCTATATGTGATTGAAAACTTAACTTACTATCTACCAAGATTCCGAGATACTTACAAATATTTCCAACTTCAATAAAAACATCATCAAACTTAAACACTGATTCAGAAGCACTATTTTTGTTCCCTATATTCATTTGTACGGTTTTTTCCATATTTAGTATTAACTTATTAGCAATCAACCAATTATTGATGTTCTGCAGATCTTCTTGAACTGAATTATTGTCTTTATTGATTGCGGTGAGGTTTGTATCATCCGCAAATAAAATAACATCAAGAGATTTGCAAACTGTTGGCAGATCATTGATATAAATGAGGAACAATAACGGACCCAAAATTGAGCCTTGTGGAACCCCACAAACTATGGAATTCCACGATGAACAGGCCCCATTAACAATAAACCGCTGCTGTCTCCCATTTAAGTATGATGTTATCCAAGTTAAAGCTGGGCCCCTTATACCAGTGTTTTCGATCTTTTTTAATAAGATATCGTGCTCAATGGTATCAAAAGCTTTTTTAAGATCAAGAAAGAAACTGATAGCTTTTACATTTTGGCAATTCAATCTTATTTTTTCGACTAATTCAACAAGAGCGTCAATTGTACTGTGTTTGGCACGAAACCCAAATTGCTTATTGAAAAGCAAATTATGATATTCCATGTAGGCATATATGCGAATGAACAAAGCACGTTCTATAATTTTACTCCAAACAATTAGAAGAGAAATTGGTCTGTAGTTATTTTCATCTAGTTTTGATCCATCCTTGTGAAGGGGAATTACTTTAGCCTTTTTCAGATCGTCGGGAAACATTCCTATTTCAAATGATTTATTGATTACCTGAGTTAGGTATGGAATCGTGATATTTGATGATAACTTTACTATGACATTAGAGATATCATCATCACCGGATGAAAATTTATTGTCTAGATTTTCAATGATTTCTCTTACCTCGTCAATGGTTATTGGTTTTAGATACATGGAGTGGTAAACTTCGTTCATCTCAGGTAAAGGAACATGTTTGATTTTTTCTTTCGACTTCGGACCAACATTGGTGAAGAATGTGTTAAACTGCTCAGCAATGTCAGCGCTGCTGGAATCAGAGCAACGTTCACTTCATGAGTTTAGCGCCGGTACTTGCGAACTTTTGCGATTAGTTCCTTTTATATCATTGATTAACTTATATGTTTGCCCTGAGTCTCCCATACATGATTCAAATTTTTGTCTATAAAAATCTTTTTTAAGCTTTTTTGACACATGTTTCAAACTTGTTGCGTAATAATTTGAATTTTGTCGCTGCCTCATTATTTTGCGGATTTTGTTTCATGTTTCGATGTGCTATATTTTTTTTGAAGCGCAAGTTTTTAAGTGAGTTGGTAAACCACTTCGGTACCTTGGACCTTTTATCGTTCAAGCATTTCAGAGGAGCATACTTGTTAGTGGTTTCCAGGAAAACGTTGTTGAATTTAATATAATTCATTGGTACTATCAGAATCTAAAAAGTGACATCGATTCCTTAGGCTCCAGTCTAAGTCAATTAAGTAGTTCGACAGTTGCTCTTGGAAGAACAGATTTGATGAACGAAGCATGAAGCGGAGTTTTCATTATCAGACAAACGCAAAATTTTCTCAACGACAATTTCACTTTAACAAAATTTTAGTTTCAATTCTGTCACGCAGCTTACTCATAATAAAATTTGCATTTTCATATCAAATATTTGACACACTAAAGGCCTCCCATAGCAAAGCTTTAGTTAAATTTTGGTTACAAAGACAAAAATACAGCACTTGATGCATTCCATTTTTTTTCCAATAAGTCACAGAGAACTTTTTGGAGTATCTATAGTCTGTCCCATAAAGTTGAAATAAGCGAACTTCGAAAAACACCAAAAACATGCAAATGAGCATCAATGTGCTCATTTGAATGTCAACGTTTTCACCATTAAGTTTACATTCATCAATTTTTTCTACATGTTTTAAATTTGAACTTCGAACTCTTACCTGTGGCTTTTAAAACGTTCGCTTATTTCAACTTTATGGGACGCGCTATAGTATCTAGACAAAATGAGAGAACTGCAAATTGGAAAATCGAGCCGAACAAAAAACAGAAAAACAAAGTCAATGACAAGTAAAACAATATCAAGTTGTTTGAAAGGCATCTAAACGTTCTCTCCGAGCTGAATAGCGGCCATGCTTTCTCATTTGATACCCGACAAAAAACGAATCTTTTGTGATTTAAAAGCCTGAAATCAAGATATGATCATTTCTTAGTATGGCTTCAGTTGCTACTAAATACGCTTGAAAATGTTTGTTAAAAATACGCTTGAAAAACAAACTGCATTCGGACAAAAAAAAATAATAGGGAGTTTCAATTTGCTGAGGTTGAGTATTTTGGAGACCAGGATGAAACAGATAAAAAAATGGCAACAATAACGATTTGCTATTAATAATTTCATTCCGATTTACTTCAAAAAGGAATGCCTAGACGATATAAAGAGACAAACAAACAGATTGTCAGGACCTTTGTCTATTCATGCATGGGCAGTACTTGACAGAAAAACTGGGCTACTTGAAGCCTCAACGTATTTAATTAACCTCTGATCTCAAATAAAAATTTCCATCTGAAGAAGCAAAAATCTAAATGCAAAGTTTAGCTTCAGAAAATGGTTTTCAACAAAGGATACTCTACTATATGCAGAAACTCCATGTTTCAATGTTGCGTTTCTTTAATACCAAAACTACCAAAATTGTATTTTTCAGAAAGCGCCTTAGTAGTAACAGATTCTTTTCTCAACAATCGACAAGAACGCGTTAGAGTCAACAATGTGTTCTCTAATTTGAATTATTACTAAACAGGGCGTACCTCAAGGGTACAGTGCTTGGAGCTCTACTCTTTCCTTTCTATATAAATGATGTCTGGTTAAAAAGATGGCCGTTGTTCAGTATGCTGATGACACGATTCTTTACACGAACAATCAAAATTTTAGCCTAATTGTTGTCCATGATGATCAAACCGCTATTAATGTCACTTTCGGATCAGTACCTCAAAGTGTGATAGGAAAGCCACAAGCAAGTACTCCGCTTTGCGTAGGAACGTCCGTTGGGAGTGAGTCTTTTATAAAAAGAGATTTTTCACTAAAAGTTGCTTTTTGAAATCCTGACTTTTAATCGGCTTTTTTCATTTAGTCTACGCTTTAAAAGTTGTTTCAAATTCTTATCTTCGTCGTTCTGCTAAGCAATAGCCCTCAATCTTAAAGCGCCTAAATCCACATTCTTAAAGTTTTACTCGCCTAGCAGTACCAAACCTAGCATTTTACTTTTAATCAACCCTTTAAACGGAAAAAAAAACTTGGCCAAATTAAGTCTTATTAGAGAACTTTTCGAGAAGTCAGAGCCTCTTTAGAGAACTTTTCGAGAAGTCAGAGTTTTAAAATGAGACAAATTGAAAGGCTTTTATCTGAAGCCAGAATGACAGCCGACGAAACAACACAAGATGAAAACGATTTTAAAGAAGTGCGAAGTAAAAGAAAAAGGTTCAGAAAACAAGCACAAATTCCAATCACCAACGTTAGACCTATTGTTGTTTCTATTGATCCAAGGCCATCACAAATACAGTTTGCAAGAGCAATCAGATCGAACTTTCCAGTGGTCAATATAAAGCACATAAGAGAGTTAAAGAACGATACTGATTTTTTTTATTCAACCCGAAGACCTCGCTTCCAGAGAATGCCTAATGCTGTCTCTAAACCTAACTAAAGCCTTTCCAAATGCCACTGTGAATGCCGGAAACACGCTTTCAAAGCCAAAAACCAAACCCAGTTTCGTAATAGTAAATGTTCATCACAGCATCAGTGTTGATGAGAAAAAAGTTGAACTCCTAAACAACAATGCAATGAATGTCAACAAAGTTACACGAATAACAAGTCGAGCAACTGGCCAACCAACAAAATTGATTCGAGTCATAACTGATTCCAATAACCATGTTAGTGCAGCTCAAAAACATGGTGTCAAAAAAGGTTGGCAGCTATACCGATGTGAAGCAAGCCGTGAACCACCCCATTTAATGCAATGTTTCAAATGAGAAGAAACGATAAATGAGAATAAATACTCTACTGCAGCGAAAAACTTAAAACCGCAAACCAACATTGAACTGCCGCCGCAAACTGAAAAATAGCTGTTCTTGTAGCCGAAGTCTTGAGCAAAATACGAACAGTTCTAAATACTATGTCCTATAGTGATATAATAAACATTGTCTCTAACAGCGACTCAAGCCTCTTCAATGAAAAAACTGATGGTCAAAAAATACATGAGAGCATTACGAGTGCAAATGTAGTCCTTGTTAATTCAATGCCGCCTAACAACATAGCAAACAGCCAAAACTTTAACCAAAATGGATAAGCTCAAAATTTTGCAATGGAACTGTCGAGGTCTAAACAACAAAATAAACGATCTCATTTTATCCTTAGCCGAAAATGACATAGACATAACTTGCGTGAATGAAGTGAAAAAATGGCAGAAAACAAGCCCTCTTCGTAATTATATTGTTGCAACAGAAACTTATACCAACAGTTATCATGGCTCTCTTATTTTAATAAAGAACAACATCGTCAAACCAAACAGAACCAGCTGAAAAAGAGAACGATTGCAGCGGGAAAACACTGGAAATACTAAAATTATGCATCACGCTACCGTATTTTGGAGACTTTTGGATAATATCTGTTTACAATTCACCTGGAAAACCACTCACTGGAAAAAGTATTCTCAGAAAGTATGTCAAATGTTTTTGTTTGTGGTGACTTCAATTCTCCCCACCAAGAATTAAACTGCTCCTATGATTCTGAAAACGATGAGAAACTCCTGAATCTAATAGACAACGGTCATTTTAAACTGCTAAACAACGGTCACCACACATATCAGTCGTTCGACGGTAAAAGTAAAAACATGCTCGATCTACACTTTTGCGATAGAGCTGTTTTTACGAACTTTAGCAATTTCGAAGTCTCAGAGGATCTGGGTAGTGAACATAGAACCACAATCACAACGTTTAACCTCAAAATAAACAAAATATTTGAATTGAAATCGGAAATTGACTTCAGACAATTCAGAGAGAACGCTAGAAAATCGAATAGATCATGGGACCTTTGGCCTGCGCAGTATCCGGGAAAGGATGAACTAAATGAGTTTAGCAGCAATCTGGTTGAAATAAAACACAAATCGTTGGCAGACTCCTATTTCAACCAAAACAAGCTTCCTTACAGTATTGAGACACAAAAATTGATAGAACTGAAGAGAAAAAAGCGAAGAGAACTCAAAGGTGCAGTTGACGATGAATTTAGGTCTGTAAAAACCGAGATAAATTATCTGCAAAACGAAATCAAACGATCAATCAGGCAATCAGAAGAAAAAAGAGCTAAAATTTTGGAACGTGCAAGAGACAAGGGCAGCAAAGGGCAGAGAGCAATAAAAGAACTGACAAATGACCACGAGTCAAAACAAAAACTGGCGACTATCCCGATTTAACATATAAAGAGTCGAAGGCAGTCAAAGATCATGAAAAAAGCGAGCTTTTCAAACATCTCCTAAAAGACACAATGAAAGACCACACAACAGTTCCAACAGAAATTGCCGAACACTGCGAGGAAATCGAAAAGGAAACCAAAGAATTTCTAAGTACAAACGTCGACACCGAGGAACTTTGTATTGTGATTACAACAAAAGAATTCGATGAAATATTGAGAGTATCGAGAAACATACCCAGGACCAGATAAAATCAGCTACAAAGTGCTCAGTGAGTTACCACGGAGTATAAAAGGCCTAGCCTGCCTCCTCATTTCTAGTTCAATTAAGAACTCGTATGTTCCAGTAAATTGGAGAGAATCACAGATAACAATGATCCCAAAGCAAGATAAAGACCGATCAAAGGCTGAAAACTATCGACCTATTAGTCCAACAAATTGCCTGGCCAAAGTTTGCGAAACTGTTGTGAAAAACATTCTCTTAGAACATTGCGAAAGTCTAAATGTATTTGGCGAAACTCAGAGCGCTTACAGGAAACATCGCTGTACCACAGACAATCTTATCAAACTCACTGAGCACGTTAGTGAAGCTTTCCAATGGTCTGAAATGGTTTATTTAGTTTGCTTGAATGTTGAAAAAGCATTTGATGCCGTACGGCGTCTAGGGTTGGTCCACAAATAAAATTCAATTGAGCTAAAGATCCAAATCATTAAGTGAATAAATTCATTCTTGTCACAAAGGAACGTTTACGTAAAGATAAAACCTACTGTTAGCGCCAGTTTCTTCCCGACAACCGGTGTGCCCCAAGGCAGCGTAATTGCTCCCATTCTCTTCGATATATACGTTAGCCGATTGCCAAAAATGAAAGCACAGATTTCACAGTTCGCTGACGATTTTGCCCTGTACTACAGATCTCGCTCAACACAACTAATTCAAAACAATCTGCAATCATCACTAAATAGCCTTATAGACTGGTGTGATCACTTGAAAATTAAAAATAAATCCTAACAAAACTCAGTACATGATTTTTAAAAATCCATCTAAGAAAAAGTCTGAGCTCAATTTAAAAAAAGGCGTACCCGTCGGAAAAACACAGTCGCTAAAGTTTCTGGGTATCACTCTCACTCCTCATCTCAAATGGAACGATCACTGCAATAGCCTAATAGAGAGCAAACAGCAGATTATTTCAATTGTGGAGACTTTGCAATCTAAACAGCAACGAAGAGAGTCTTTTATTGGTATACAAATCTTGGATACGGCCTCTTTTTTTGTACTCAAATGCCTGTTGGATTGACCAATCCCAAGCACTCATTAATAAAAAACAATGTGTCCAGAATAGAGCCTTGAGGATCTGCTTACGAAAACCTAGATTTTACAAGGTCCAAAAACTTCATGAAGAAGCAAACATGCAAACAATTAGAGAAATTCAGATTAAACTAGCAAACGGGTATATTAGTCGGGCAATCAAACACAACACACAGTCTGTAGTGGAAATAATTCACAAAAAAGTACTATCGATCACCTTCAACAATAAAAAATGACGAACTGTTGCACTATAGCCATCCGTCGTAGATAGCAGCCCAAAACATTGATGAATGACAGAATGAGGATCGAGCCCCAGTGCATCCCCAGTTTCAAGGCCATAAATTATTTTTCCAAGAAAGATCGGCAGCCCGACTGACATCAGTGGAAAACTTGGGAATTGAATAAATGGGAATACGAAGACAAAAACGGGAAAACAAGGAAATGCAACTTTATATTGAAATCTCAGCGAAAAGCATCACACGAATTTGATGACTAGCAAACGAAATAAGACAAATTATAAGCCAGCAGCGCAATTGTGAGGAGCAACGAACACAAAGATCTCTATACCTAAAACTACGGTTCGATTCCAACTTTGTTTATTTATCACTATGTGATTTTGTTTCTTTTTTTCATATATCAGTCAAAGCGTTTAGTACCTACAGCCAACTCAAAACGATTTAGTATAATTGTTGAAGCCAAGCCAATTGGCTCAGCGGAGACTTACGTGTACACGTAACTAACCAATCAAACCAATAGCAATTCGAAGCCGAGAAGTGTCACCTTCCTATTTTTCCCTCTCTTAATTGTTCTTTTACACATAGCCGTCTTTTTATCCGATCAGAAATATTACGAGTGTATGGCCAGCCGCTCGCTTAGTCAATTCGGGGCCAGATACAACTTATTTTTAATCCACTTCATTCTTTTCATTATATTCAGCCAGCCGCTCGCTTAGTAAATTCGGGGCTGAACAGATCTCCAAAAACATCAAAACATAAGCTAATTACAGCAACTATCAATTTAATTAAGCTTCCTTTCCTTTTGAAATCTTTATTTCAGTCTTTTTAACCATCGATTGCATACTCCACTGAATTAAATTAAACAAGAGAAACACTTAATCATCTAGCTTTGTGCTGCGCGCGGTTTGGTTTCAGTGGTTTTATGGTTAGGTCAGCGTAGCACTTTTAATCAAGCACTTCTTATTTTTCGTCAGTTTTGATTTTTTTTTATTCACTTTTCTTTATGAAATTAAAACAAAGTTAAATTTAACTTTTTAAGTCCTTCCTTTTCGAACAGAAAATTTAAGCATTTGTTCTCCTTAGACTGACGACTATTATATTATACGAAATAAGATCATTTGTTTTATACTACCTATCTGCTTTAATTGGTTGAAAGTTAATTCGTATTGCGATCGAAAAAGTATAAGTTGAAAATATGCGCCATCCAACATGGAACTTAGCGCGGTCAGCTAACTCGATGTTAACAATGCTCGCGTGCGTTCGAGACTCAGGATGAGCCAATTTCATCCGTCTCAATTTTTCAGACAACTCCAAAATGAGAACAATGAAACTATGATGCGAAACACCTCCAAATACATAAGAAAACTTAGTGCAGTGCACTAATATCGATTAAAATTCTGACATCCACACAATGAGGTTCGAGTCTCACCAACGTCATCATACTTTTAATATCCTGAAAATTTATTTTTTTTTCGTTTTAATTAATTAACAGTACTTGTTACTTACCTTGTGATAATGAAAATTGCCGATCACATCATCTCCTACGAGGCTAGCCATGTATCCGATCCATTATCTTTTTGAAATGCCAAGTTCAGCCAGTAGAAGCCCTCCATGGTGCTTGAGATGGCTGAGTGCGCCGGAGGCAGAAGAAGTCTTTAATACAACAGGAACAGAAACTCAGTTTTAACGAGAATTTTCTTCTTCAATACTTCTTTTTAAACTGAAACTCTTTCTTAATATGTATTAAACTTCTTTTAACGAATGGTTGTACATAAATTTTATATTGGCACACGAACATTCAAAATTTTGACTTTGCAAAACAATGAGAATGGGGACTATGAAACTTAAGAATTTCTTCGATGGGAAAATTATCCTTGAGCCATGCAAAAACTGAATACATGATTTTTTGCTGGGTTCACAAGAGAAACCATTTATTTCTAATGAAGATAAAATCGAAAAAGTTGGAATAGGGGTTTAAGAGTCGTCTTCGGTAAAATAGGCGTTAAACTAGACCATTCTCACTTTTTATGGAGACTTTTACCTATCGAATTGAAGTCAGAAAGCCTACTATATACCAAAATCGGTTAATACTTGAAAAATCATTTTACCGCTTTTTGCATTTTATCTCCTTTTTCAAGATGGACTTGAGCTGGGAGGACTTCAATATTGGAAGTTAATTCTAACTTTTTTTTTGCTTATATACTTGGTTTCTTTTTGCATTGCCTGATCGTACACTATGTATATTTGTATTCAATCCCGACATGCGGTTGCCAAGTTTGAGAGTGATATGAAAAGCATATAACTTCAAAATTATGTCGCAGGTTATGAAGGTATACTTTCTGAACATACTTAACTCACAATAGTATGCTAAAGAGAAATAGTATCATCTATCGCCCAAAAAACATGACGCACTTGCAAAGAGAAGACTTTTGCAAAGAGAAAACAAATGATCAGTATTGGAAAATTCTCCGGAAAAAAATTAAAATAGGCTCAGTTTTGTAATCAAATCCTGTTTCACAAAATTCTCAAATGAATTCTCAAATGAACGACAGATCAATAAAAGAATTTTTGTCTTGATGGTCTTAGTCATAGGAAAATAATTTCGTAGATTTCATTTCCTAGTACTTCTTATTCTGTCACTGTTTCTCCTTGGATTGACATACTTTACACACATGGAAAATATAAAAGATTACACAAAAGCTTACTGAACAAAATCAATATTGAAGATAGAAAACCAAAGTTTTGTAAATTGCAGTAAGTATAAAGCTAAGTGTTTGTGACCAATGGAGTAGTTGAGATACTTGATAAAACTTATGTTTCGCAGTGGAAACAAGTGGTATCAATAACCCAGGTGATATTGCCACAGAACAATAATCGTCGACGAACTTCGGAGAAATGAGTGGCTCACTGGGCAGGCCAGGTTGAAACTAGCAGAGTGAATAACCAAATCAAGTGAATCTAGTCTTCGCCTCAGATAAGAAAAAAATATCTAAGTCAGTGTTCACGAGACTAGCTGCAGAAAACTAATCCAGTGGGACTGATTTAACAGCTTTAACAGGCTAGTGAATATAATGCCACAAGAAGTGCTCATTGAGCAAACAAACCAGCAATTCTAAGGGATTGTTGGAACAGAAAAATCTAAAACAATCAGTTTTATGTTGCTACAACAACAACAACAGTTTGCCGTAAAGCTAAAAAGTCAGAAAGTCACAAAAAACATTTGTGCACCTACCTTGATAAGGGACTTACTCGCGACAAAGGCAGAAAAGGAAAGAGTCAACTGAAGATCAAAGCAAAGCATCAAGGCTGATACACAGCAAGCCTCATGGCTTTGAAATATTCTTGTAAGAGGAACACAAAAACAACCAAAATAGGGTTCTGAGCATGTAGGAAACACAGTAAAGCAAAAGATAAGGATCTTTGACAAACGAAAGGCGTTGTGCTCAAAAAATAATTGTGCAACCTGCAGATAAGGCATAGCACAAGAAAACAACCGTTATACCAAACTCCCACAAAATGATTAGATGCTTCTACGGTATTACAAACGAAGAAGCATCTAAGCTAGATACAGATGGTTGTCTCAAAGCAATTATGCAGTTCATTGTTCAACGAGGCAAACCATAAGCGACAAAGGTTCCAAATTTGCTGAAGCTGAACGAGAATCTGTAGAGTATGCTGCGGCATGGATCAACGAAGCAGTCGAAGAATATCCGACTCAACCAGCGATAAGGTGGAAGTACAAACCACCCACTAAAACTCACTTTCGAGGCGTATGGGATAGTTTGATTAGAATTTGCAAGTAAACAATGTACGCAGTGCGCGAGAATAAATAGGTCACCGAATACGTTCTATCAACTTCTATGTGCATTGTTGAGTAAACATACGAAGGTTCGTTGAAACCAGTCAAATCACGATTTTATGACTTAGATGCATTGAGACCTAATCACTTTTTGCTTGGCAACAAGCTAATTTGCTTTCCCTATCTACCAGGCGCAGAATTTTTTAATTATTGAAAGATATGACAAACTCAGGCCAAAAAAGCTGTGAAATTGGATAGGCTTTGTAAAGCATCCGTCAACTTTGAAAAATCGACAGAAAAGATCACTGGCAACGGAAAGCCAACAAGAAGGCAATCTCGTATGGTTGATCGAAGAGAGCAATACGCGGGTATATTATAACTTGAGTCGAGTTACGGAGACCATCGAAGGGTCTGAAAGTGTGAATCGATCAGAGAAATATCGAGCAAGCGACAGAGTTTACAAAAGTCAAGTAGTTAAGTTCCCTCCTGTTTTACCAAACGGAAATGATATTTTCACAATTGAAAACGGTTGGCAAGTTGATGCCGGCCTAACGATTTATCCACATTTGGCAGAATACTCAATTAGCATCCATTATTAGTACCTATATATTATACAAGAACTGAAACTCGTACTCAAACAATATCACTGTCAAAATGACAGTGCGACGTATGTTTAGTATAAAATAATCAGCCAAAGTTCCACACAGTTAAAAACCCTGTAATGACATCGAGCTTACACCAAAAAGTCACTTTAGGGAAAAATGATTAGATTTTGTCAAAATCATTGTTCAGCGAATCAAAGATGAAATGTTGACATACAAAACCACGTGATTAGTAGTAACAATCAGAGCTTGAAAACAAAACGAAATCAACTTTTCCATTCTGTTCAACATAACTGACACAGAGTGCGAACTCAGCCAAATTTCCTAGCCAATAAATTACTGGTTACAACGCCTGGTTTCAGTAAATTGCGTCTGGTTTCGGTAAATAATGTAAATATTCATTGTAACCAGCGACTGAAGTTTGTTAAGCTGAAATTCAGATTAACTTTGACGTTCTCAATCTTTCTTTCAGAGGAACCAAGGTCCTGAAATTAGAATATTTTGATATTGGTTTTACTGAAGCCAAATGAAAAACCAGAATTTCGGAATTGCATTCTGAGGGCTCCCATATGAAGGAGAACTGATGGAAGCTATTAATTTGGTCTATATTTATTGAGAGACATAAGGAATAATTTATTATGAGCCAATCAACTAGTTTGGATTTGTAGCTTGAGTTAAAAACCAAAACTGAAGGCAGGTCTGATTCTTTCAACTTGAAAATAATCTGGTTTTCTGAGCGAAACAAATGTGTTGATCAGCAAAGCTGAACGATTAGTTATGGGTATACATCAGTACCAAGTATTACAAGGGTAACCTAAAGGATGGCAAATAATGCAGTTCACAAAAGCTAACTGCAAAAACGTAAAATCCGTAAAGATTTAAAACCTCAAACGAATTGGGCGGTGGACACCTTTTTTTGTCATTGGTAGAGAGCAGCCAATACAAAACCGATTAGAGATTTAATGTCGTCGGGCTCAAGCCAGCGAAACAAGATACTCAAGCGAACGAAAGAACAATCCGGCAGAAAACAGTGAGGAAAAAAGTTTGCATGAAAAGACAATCACAATTATAATAAAAATTTAAAACAGTCCAGTGGCAATTATAAAGATAAACAGACTACGCTCGGCTGAATTGCTCTCAGACAAAATTCGTGGTCAATCTAATTCAAGGGTATAGCTAAGTTTTTAATGGTCGCAGAAGCCCTGCCTCCGTACGAGTTAAAAACCATAGCTTGCAGGATATCAGTGTGACATCATAATTATTTAAAGCGTGAGAAAGTCACTACGGAAGTCAACTGAGGTTTTATAGCAAAAGTGCAAAACGGTATTGCAAAACGGTATTACATAACACGCACGTTTACAAAAACTGCCTCAAACTTCGTTCGAAAGCTATGTATACAGCGTTGTGGAATAGATAATTCACCCAAGACGTTCTATCGACTACTATGTGCAATGTTGAGCACAAATTAAACCCAGCTCCATTAGCACCAGTCAGTTCAAAATTTGATGGCTCAGAAGCATTCACTACCAATCACTTCTTGCTGGGCAACAAGAGTTTGCATTCTCTATCTATCATACGCAGAACAAATTGCCCATCATTGAAAAATCGGACAAACTCAGGCCAATAAAAATCTGAAATGGGTTAGTTAGGCTTTGTAGAGTAATCTAAAACTTTGAAAAGTCGACAAAAAAGATCTACGGCAACCAAAAAATCACCAAGAAGGTGATCTCGTATGGCTGATCGAAGAGAGCAATAAGCGAATATATTATGATGTGAGTCGAGTTACGGAGACTATCGAATGGACTGAATGTGTGATTCGATCAGAGGAAAATCGAACGAGCGACAGTTTACAAAGGACAAGAAGTGAAGCTCGCTCATGAACTACTAAACGGAAATGATACTTTCAAAATAAAATACTGTCGGCAAGATTGAAGGCGTCCTATCGTTTCATCCACGATTTGGCAACACGGTAAATTAGCATCTACTAATAGAACGTTTAAATTATACAAAAACTGAAACTCATACACGAACAACCTCACAGTCAAATGATATTGCGACGTACGTAGAACTTACAAATCTATAACAACTTAAATCAGGTTCCTCACGATTGGCAACGACTCAAGTTGTAAGACTTTTCGTTGCTGAAGTTAGAATTAACCTTGACTTTCATTCTTTTTGAGGAAAAGATCCCAAAAACGTACATAGTATACCGTCAGTTTTTTACTGGCTTTGACAAAGACTAGCATAGTATCCGTAACGGTGTTATTGAAGTCTATTGAAAAACTAATACTTCACAATTACATTCTGAGGGTTCCCTTATGAAACTCCAAAGAGCTCCAAAACTTTCTCTAGTTATTCAGAGACTTAAATACGAAGCTATGGTGAGCTAATCTACTGGTTTCGATTTCTAGCTTGAGTTATCATTCAAAACTCGAGAAAGGTCTGATTCTTTCAACTTGAAAATGTTCTGATTTTTTGAGCGAAACGAATGTTTTGATCAGCGAAGCTGAACGATTAGTTATGGGAATAAATCAGTACCAAGTATCACAAGGGTAACCTAAAGTATCGCAGATAATGCAGTTCACAAAATCTAACTGCAAAAATGTAAAATCCGTACAGATTTAAAACCTCAAACGAATTGCCGGTGTACACCTTTCTTTGTCATTGATAGATAGCAGCCATTACAAAACCAATCACAGATTTAATGTCCTCGGGCTCAAGCCAGCGAAATAAGACACTCGAGCGAGCGAAAGAACCTTCCGGTAGAAAACAGTGAGACAAAAACTGCAGCAAAACAAGCACGTCTACAAAAAAAAATTAAAACTAAGTCCAGTGGCAATATTAAACATAAACGTACTAAGCTCGGCTGAATTTCTCTCAAACAGTCGGGGTCAATTTATCTATAAAGTCTGGGAGTATAGCCAAGTGTTTTACGGGCTCAAAAACACCTGTCTTCATGCGGGTAGAAATCTACGAACTCCACGGATAGCAGGTTGGCATCGTAACCATTTGAAGCGTGAGAAAGTCACTTCAGAAGTCAACTGATGTTTTAGATCAAAAGCGCAAAGCGCTAATGCAAAAATTTTAAATAAAAAAGACATACTTATCCAATAATTGCCTCAAACTTCGTTCGCGACAAAAATACAGCAAAACAGACATGACGTAAAAATTTACTGCAAATAGAAATAAAATAGGAGCGCAGTAATAACCGACTGGCATGACTGGCTATCCAAAAACATTTTGAAAAGGCGCATTATTTGAAAAGTTTTTTCGTTAGGCAGACGTGTTTTACATGTACTTTTCTCGCGCTCCGTAAAATGAACATTACCAATTTTTGCTAGGATTTTGAGCGGCCGGAACGATATGCAGTGGTGGAGATTAGGGGGGAGGAGTGAGAGGGGTGGTTTGAAGTGGAAAAGGTGTGAATTGGGGGATTAGGGTGGGGGATGGGAGGGGGTCAAACTCTCCGAACCACCCTCCATACCATGAGTATACGTCTCCAAAATCGTTTCTGTGAATCGCATACTTGGAGACTAGTAAACTGACGAGCTCAAGAAAATTTAGTGCTCTCTGGGCGCTAACTGTTTATCCCGTTTGTGAGGACGAAAAATCAAATGGGTCAGACAAAAAATTGGTCAAGCAAAAAATCGCATAAAAAAGACCACAGGACTATTATAATTGCTAAATTTCGTTAGAGAGCAATTAAAAAAGACCTAACAAAAACAATGATCTTTTTTGAGTCGCAAAGAAACAAGGATATCGATTACAGTTTCGTTATTGCTTTGCGGCTAAAATCAGAGAACAGTTTCACTATTAGTCTGCTTTTTCTGAAATTGCTTTATGATGCTTAGGTGAAAATCTGATAAATACAGAGACTACTTTTCTTGTCTTCCAGAATATTCTCACTTCTCTTATCTGAATCTCTATGCTTTAAAAACTGTTTTCAACTGAATTTTTTGTTTGCAGTCAATGTCAAAAGCTAAGGTGACGTCTTGGTTGAAAATCGGACCACCAAAGCAAATATTCTTTTGACAAAACTCTTGATTACAAGCAGTCGCTTCAAGAGAGCTTCATTTCTCAATAAGGCGGTTTTTTGGATTTTCGCTTCCGGTACTTTACTGCCTTGCCTCGATCCATGTCGAAGATCAACTTCTTCGAGTTGTCCAGAATACCTAAAATTGTTCTCATCTTAAAGTTGCGCATTCGGAATTCGATATCACCAAACACGCTGCTCAAAAAATCAATGCACACATTAAGTTTAAACTGAGACGAGAAAAGCATCTAACTTTCACTTGCAACCATCGCCTCCTGGTCTCTTTTCACGTAGTCGTCACAAAAAACCTTCATGAGTTTGTGACAGTCCTCAGAGTCGAGCAGGAAGTAGGTAAAGCAGTTGGGATTCAATTTCAAATTGATTTGAATCCACTTCTTGTACTCTTCCTGGCTCATTGAACTAACATCTTTTCTCAAAAGGGACATCTGCTGTTCCTTCTCGTCCACAACTTCCAATTCGGGACTATCCGGTTTGTCATCATCTATACTTTCGCACGTTTCTCTTGGAGGCGGAACTGATCCTTCAAGGATTACGCTCTCACCGGCCAGGTCTATAAGATCGTCAAAACAACAGTTCACATCAAACGCTAACTCGGACGTTAGTAACTCAAACGAGCCGCCAAACATGTCAGACGAGCTCGTGGTTGTAGATTCCGGTCTCAGCATGAAGTCGTCGCTCCCTCTCGATCGCGGAACTTTGCGTACGGGCTGCTCAAACTGCACAAGAGGCCTGGGCTCTTTCTTGAATACAGACGGCATTAAAGCGTACAACGGGAGCAGGGAACTTGCCTGCTGCGTAGAATTCGACAAATTGAGTCCACTCCGAACTGGACTCCACGGAGCCACATTCCCTGTGTCACAACAAATAAAAGGATTCAAAGTCTGGCAAATTTCACCTTAAAACTTTCCGATAGGAATAGGAAAAGTGTCGCATTTAAACAACAGAACAGGAAAACGGTCACTAGATAAAGAGAAAGTGCTTGAAAAGAAAACTTTCACAGTACATTCTCTGCAAGAAAACAATACGATTTCCCTATCTACCACCCGCAGAAGAATTTGCCGATCATTGAAAGATCTGACAACTCAGGCCTGCGCAAATCTTAATTGGGATAGGCATCGTAGATTCGTCAACTTTGGAAAATCAATAAAAATAGCAATCTACGGTCAATTCCGATCTTACAATCGATTTTAATTTAGCAACCATCTTTCAGAGTGAGAGCAATTGAGAGAAAGCGTTCCCGAACAAAAGCACAAAAACGGTCAAGCGAAAAATTTGCATAAAAAATACGCACACGTTTAAAATAACTGCCTCAAACTTCGTTCGAGAGCAATCAATCATTTTGCCGCTTTGGGATCGAATCACTTCACCGATCAACAAACCATACCACGAATTAATCCTGTTAGGAACACTACAGGACAACTTTATAACATCGAGTGGATTTTGAAGTGCATCTTAAGTGTTTTAGTTTTTGAAGTGTTTCAACTGCTGTTCTGATTTCCACAAAACTTCAGGAATTTTGCCAACAATATTTTAGCCAGGATTATTGAAACAGTACAAAAAGTGACAATAAAGATATGTTATATCAACACCTGGAAACGCAAAGCAAAGCAAATGGTTGGATTAAAGGTAAACCATCACAATTGAAAACAAGGAAAACCAAAAATGATATACAACAGTTAAAGATGTTTCGCACTGAAAACCCGAGTCAATTGCTATTGAACCCTAATTGAACTATAAATTCGATTAAAATGAACAATCTTTGAATTGATTAACTGGTTTAAGCATAGCTCCCGATCACCAGAAAAACGTAACCGAAAAACATCGGGCGTATTCCTCTCAAACGACTGGCTTCGCCAGTAGTTAGCTGTCGTTTTAAGGAGGCTAGCTTAAGCTTAATTGAGGGGGAGCTCAAATTCCACAAATATTTAGTTCAGGATTTTCGCCGAATGGCGACGAACATTTTGTTCGTCTAATCGAGTTTTCGCCTGAAATCCCTCCCCTTTTCATAGAATATAATTGACGAAAAATTTTGCAACAAAAATTGAACAATGAAAATCAAATGTCACTCACGTTAATTCAGTTTCAGGGCTGCAGAAATACCTGAACAACTACCGGATTTCTGAAGAGCAAACAATGGATTGGAAAATGTGGACCGATATGAACAACACTACCAAAAGTCAATGTTACAATTAATAGCAAATTTCAGCCAGAAGATAAGAAGAAAACGTAGACAGAAAAATCAGTTGATCGCATATTGTTTTTTTTCTCAGCTGTATTGAAACTATAAAAATCTACCTCGAAGGGTTGAAAATTTGATCAAAAGTGCCTTTATTGCCTAATTTTAACGAAAAGCTTTATCAGATGATTTTTACCTATATTTCAATGTTGATATTCGTCATTAACGCGACTGTGCATTTTCCATTTGCCACCCTTGATCAGAAGAGAAACAAATTAGTTATTTTTTACATCTAACAGTGGTCTTCCGCAAAATACAGCAAAAATTTTTGATGAAAAAATGTGTATGCATGAGGATTGCGCAGTAAAATATGAAATAAATGAGTTTACTGACAAATCAAAGAAAGCGAAATCGATAAAAGGAAAGTTACAAAAACTTGATGATTAAAGTTTCACAGTGACTAATCCTCGATCAAATTTACTCGCAACAATAGATGACATTGAAACAATACAAAAAAGTGACAATAAAGACATTATATCAATACCTGAAAACGCAAAGCAAATGTTTAGATTGAAGGTACAAAAACACAATTGAGCAAGGAAAGCCAAAACTGATATACAACAGTTAACGTATTTCTAAAGCTGTTTCGCACTGAAAACCCGAAAGAATTGCTATTGATCGCTAATTGAACTATAAATTCGATTAAATTGAACAACCTTTGAATTGATTAACTGGTTTAAGCAGCTCCCGATCACCAGAAAAACGTAACCGACAAACATCGGGCATATTCCTCTCAAACGACTGGCTTCGCCAGTAGTTAGCCGTCGTTTTAAGGAGGCTAGCTTAAGCTTAATTCAGGGGGAGCTCAAACACCAAAAATATTTAGTTCAGGATTTTTGCCGAATGGTGAAGAAAATTTCGTTCGTCTAATCGAGTTTTCGCCTGAAATCCCATCCCCCTTTCATGAGAATATAATTGACGAAAAATTTTGCAACAAAAATTGAACAATGAAAATCAAATGTCACTCACGTAAATTCAGTTTCAGGGCTACAGAAACACCTGAACAACTATCGGATTTCTGAAGAGCAAACAATGGATTGGAAAATGTGGACCGATATGAACAACACTACCAAAAGTCAATGTTACAATTAAAAGCAAATTTCAGCCAGAAGACAAGAAGAACACGTAGACAGAAAAATCAATTGATCGCATATTGTTTTCTTTCTCAGCTGTATTGAAAATATAAAAATCTACCTCGAAGGGTTGAAAATTTGATAAAAAAGTGCCTGTATTGCCTAATTTTAACGAAAAGCTTTATCAGATGATTTTTACCTATATTTCAATGTTGATATTCGTCATTAACGCGACTGTACATTTTCCATTTTGTTTCAGGATATCTGCCACCCTTGATCAGAAGAGAAACAAATTAGTTATTTTTTACATCTAACAGTGGTCTTCCGCAAAATACAGCAAAAATTTTTGATGAAAAAATGTGTATGCATGAGGATTGCGCAGTAAAATATGAAATAAATGAGTTTACTGACAAATCAAAGAAAGCGAAATCGATAAAAGGAAAGTTACAAAAACTTGATGATTAAAGTTTCACAGTGACTAATCCTCGATCAAATTTACTCGCAACAATAGATGACATTGAAACAATACAAAAAAGTGACAATAAAGACATTATATCAATACCTGAAAACGCAAAGCAAATGTTTAGATTGAAGGTACAAAAACACAATTGAGCAAGGAAAGCCAAAACTGATATACAACAGTTAACGTATTTCTAAAGATGTTTCGCACTGAAAACCCGAGTGAATTGCTATTGATCGCTAATTGAACTATAAATTCGATTAAATTGAACAACCTTTGAATTGATTAACTGGTTTAAGCAGCTCCCGATCACCAGAAAAACGTAACCGATAAACATCGGGCATATTCCTCTCAAACGACTGGCTTCGCCAGTAGTTAGTCTTCGTTTTAAGGAGGCTAGCTTGAGCTAAATTGAGGTGGAGCTCTAATTCCACAAATATTTAGTTCAGGATTTTCGCCGCATGGCGACGAAAATTTCGTTCGTCTAATCGAGTTTTCGCCTGAAATCCCATCCCCCTTTCATGAGAATATAATTGACGATAAATTTTGCAACAAAAATTGAACAATGAAAATCAAATGTCACTCACGTTAATTCAGTTTCAAGGCTGCAGAAACACCTGAACAACTATCGGATTTCTGAAGAGCAAACAATGGATTGGAAAATGTGGACCGATATGAACAACACTACCAAAAGTCAATGTTACAATTAAAAGCAAATTTCAGCCAGAAGACAAGAAGAACACGTAGACAGAAAAATCAATTGATTGCATATTGTTTTCTTTCTCAGCTGTATTGAAAATATAAAAATCTACCTCGAAGGGTTGAAAATTTGATAAAAAAGTGCCTGTATTGCCTAATTTTAACGAAAAGCTTTATCAGATGATTTTTACCTATATTTCAATGTTGATATTCGTCATTAACGCGACTGTGCATTTTCCATTTTGTTTCAGGATATCTGCCACCCTTGATCAGAAGAGAAACAAATTAGTTATTTTTTACATCTAACAGTGGTCTTCCGCAAAATACAGCAAAAATTTTTGATGAAAAAATGTGTATGCATGAGGATTGCGCAGTAAAATATGAAATAAATGAGTTTACTGACAAATCAAAGAAAGCGAAATCGATAAAAGGAAAGTTACAAAAACTTGATGATTAAAGTTTCACAGTGACTAATCCTCGATCAAATTTACTCGCAACAATAGATGACATTGAAACAATACAAAAAATTGACAATAAAGACATTATATCAATACCTGAAAACGCAAAGCAAATGTTTAGATTGAAGGTACAAAAACACAATTGAGCAAGGAAAGCCAAAACTGATATACAACAGTTAACGTATTTCTAAAGATGTTTCGCACTGAAAACCCGAGTGAATTGCTATTGATCGCTAATTGAACTATAAATTCGATTAAATTGAACAACCTTTGAATTGATTAACTGGTTTAAGCAGCTCCCGATCACCAGAAAAACGTAACCGATAAACATCGGGCATATTCCTCTCAAACGACTGGCTTCGCCAGTAGTTAGCCGTCGTTTTAAGGAAGCTAGCTTAAGCTTAATTGAGGGGGAGCTCAAATTCCACAAATATTTAGTTCAGGATTTTTGCCGAATGGTGAAGAAAATTTCGTTCGTCTAATCGAGTTTTCGCCTGAAATCCCATCCCCCTTTCATGAGAATATAATTGACGAAAAATTTTGCAACAAAAATTGAACAATGAAAATCAAATGCCACTCACGTTAATTCAGTTTCAGGGCTACAGAAACACCTGAACAACTATCGGATTTCTGAAGAGCAAACAATGGATTGGAAAATGTGGACCGATATGAACAACAATACCAAAAGTCAATGTTACAATTAAAAGCAAATTTCAGCCAGAAGACAAGAAGAACACGTAGACAGAAAAATCAATTGATCGCATATTGTTTTCTTTCTCAGCTGTATTGAAAATATAAAAATCTACCTCGAAGGGTTGAAAATTTGATAAAAAAGTGCCTGTATTGCCTAATTTTAACGAAAAGCTTTATCAGATGATTTTTACCTATATTTCAATGTTGATATTCGTCATTAACGCGACTGTGCATTTTCCATTTTGTTTCAGGATATCTGCCACCCTTGATCAGAAGAGAAACAAATTAGTTATTTTTTACATCTAACAGTAGTCTTCCGCAAAATACAGCAAAAACTTTTGATAAAATGTGTATGCATGAGGATTGCGCAGTAAAATATGAAATAAATGAGTTTACTGACAAATCAAAGAAAGCGAAATCGATAAAAGGAAAGTTACAAAAACTTGATGATTAAAGTTTCACAGTGACTAATCCTCGATCAAATTTACTCGCAACAATAGATGACATTGAAACAATACAAAAAAGTGACAATAAAGACATTATCAATACCTGAAAACGCAAAGCAAATGTTTAGATTGAAGGTACAAAAACACAATTGAGCAAGGAAAGCCAAAACTGATATACAACAGTTAACGTATTTCTAAAGATGTTTCGCACTGAAAACCCGAGTGAATTGCTATTGATCGCTAATTGAACTATAAATTCGATTAAATTGAACAACCTTTGAATTGATTAACTGGTTTAAGCAGCTCCCGATCACCAGAAAAACGTAACCGATAAACATCGGGCATATTCCTCTCAAACGACTGGCTTCGCCAGTAGTTAGCCGTCGTTTTAAGGAAGCTAGCTTAAGCTTAATTGAGGGGGAGCTCAAATTCCACAAATAATTAGTTCAGGATTTTTGCCGAATGGTGAAGAAAATTTCGTTCGTCTAATCGAGTTTTCGCCTGAAATCCCATCCCCCTTTCATGAGAATATAATTGACGAAAAATTTTGCAACAAAATTTGAACAATGAAAATCAAATGTCACTCACGTTAATTCAGTTTCAGGGCTGCAGAAACACCTGAACAACTATCGGATTTCTGAAGAGCAAACAATGGATTGGAAAATTCGGACCGATATGAACAACACTACCAAAAAGTCAATGTTACAATTAATAGCAAATTTCAGCCAGAAGATAAGAAGAACACGTAGACAGAAAAATCAGTTGATCGCATATTGTTTTCTTTCTCAGCTGTATTGAAAATATAAAAATCTACCTCGAAGGGTTGAAAATTTGATAAAAAAGTGCCTTTATTGCCTAATTTTAACGAAAAGCTTTATCAGATGATTTTTACCTATATTTCAATGTTGATATTCGTCATTAACGCGACTGTGCATTTTCCACTTTGTTTCAGGATATCTGCCACCCTTGATCAGATGAGAAACGAGAAACAAATTAGTTATTTTTTTACATCTAACAGTGGTCTTCCGCAAAATACAGCAAAAAATTTTGATGAAAAAATGTTTATGAATGAGGATTGCGCAGTAAAATATGAAATAAAAGAGTTTACTTACATATCAAAGAAAGCGAAATCGATAAAAGGAAAGTTACATAAACTTGATGAGTTAAGTTTCACAGTGACTAATCCTCGATCAAATTTACGCGCAACAATAGATGACATTGACACAATACAAAAAAGTGACAATAAAGACATTATATCAATACCTGGAAACGCAAAGCAAAGCAAATGGTTAGATTGAAGGTACAAAATCACAACTGAGCAAGGAAAGCCAAAACTGATATACAACAGTTAACGAATTTCTAAAGATGTTTCGCACTGAAAACCCGAGTGAATTGCTATTGATCGCTAATTGAACTATAAATTCAATTAAATTGAACAATCTTTGAATTGATTAACTGGTTCAAGCATAGCTCCCGAACACCAGAAAAACGTAACCAACAAATATCGGGCGTATTCCTCTCAAACGGCTGGCTTCGCCAGTAGTTAGCTGTCGTTTTAAGAAGACTAAATTAAGCTTAATTGAGGGGGAGCTCAAATTAATACTTAGTTCAGGATTTTCGCCGAATGGCGACGAACATTTCGTTCGTCTAATCGAGATTTCGCCTGAAATCCCTCCTCCTTTCATGAGAATATAATCGACGAAAAATTTTGCAACAAAAATTGAACAATGAAAATCAAATGTCACTCACGTTAATTCAGTTTCAGGGCTGCAGAAAAACCTGAACAACTACCGGATTTCTGAAGAGCAAACAATGGATTGGAAAATGTGGACCGATATGAACAACACTACCAAAAGTCAATGTTAGAATTAATAGCAAATTTCAGCCAGAAGACATGAAGAACACGTAGACAGAAAAATCAATTGATCGCATATTGTTTTCTTTCTCAGCTGTATTGAAAATATAAAAATCTACCTCGAAGGGTTGAAAATTTGATTAAAAAGTGCCTTTATTACTTAACTTTAACGAAAAGCTTTATTAGATGATTTTTACCTATATTTCAATGTTGATATTCGTCATTAACGCGACTGTGCATTTTCCATTTTGTTTCAGGATATCTGCCACCCTTGATCAGAAGAGAAACAAATTAGTTATTTTTTACATCTAACAGTAGTCTTCCGCAAAATACAGCAAAAATTTTTGATGAAATGTGTATGCATGAGGATTGCGCAGTAAAATATGAAATAAATGAGTTTACTGACAAATCAAAGAAAGCGAAATCGATAAACGGAAAGTTACAAAAACTTGATGATTAAAGATTCACAGTGCCTAATCCTCGATCAAATTTACTCGCAACAATAGATGACATTGAAACAATACAAAAAAGTGACAATAAAGATATTATATAAATACCTGAAAACGCAAAGCAAATGGTTAGATTGAAGGTACAAATCACAATTGAGCAAGGAAAGCCAAAACTGATATACAACAGTTAACGTATTTCTAAAGATGTGATCGCTAATTGAACTATAAATTCGATTAAATTGAACAATCTTTGAATTGATTAACTGGTTTAAGCAGCTCCCGATCAGCAGAAAAACGTAACCGACAAACATCAGGCATATTCCTCTCAAACGACTGGCTTCGCCAGTAGTTATCCGTCGTTTTAAGGAGGCTAGTTAAGCTTAATTGAGGGGGAGCTCAAATTCCACAAATAGTTCAGGATTTTCGCCGAATGGCGACGAAAATTTCGTTCGTCTAATCGAGTTTTCGCCTGAAATCCCATCCCCCTTTCATGAGAATATAATTGACGAAAAAATTTGCAACAAAAATTGAACAATGAAAATCAAATGTCACTCACGTTAATTCAGTTTCAGGGCTGCAGAAATACCTGAACAACTACCGGATTTCTGAAGAGCAAACAGTGGATTGGAAAATGTGGACCGATATGAACAACACTACCAAAAGTCAATGTTAGAATTAATAGCAAATTTCAGCCAGAAGACATGAAGAATACGTAGACAGAAAAATCAATTGATCGCATATTGTTTTCTTTCTCAGCTGTATTGAAAATATAAAAATCTACCTCGAAGGGTTGAAAATTTGATAAAAAAGTGCCTTTATTGCCTAATTTTAACGAAAAGCTTTAATAGATGATTTTTACCTATATTTCAATGTTGATATTCGTCATTAACGCGACTGTGCATTTTCCATTTTGTTTCAGGATATCTGCCACCCTTGATCAGAAGAGAAACAAATTAATTATTTTTTACATCTAACAGTAGTCTTCCGCAAAATACAGCAAACATTTTTGATGAAAAAATGTGTATGCATGAGGATTGCGCAGTAAAATATGAAATAAATGAGTTTACTGACAAATCAAAGAAAGCGAAATCGATAAACGGAAAGTTACAAAAACTTGATGATTACAGATTCACAGTGCCTAATCCTCGATCAAATTTACTCGCAACAATAGATGACATTGAAACAATACAAAAAAGTAACAATAAAGACATTATATAAATACCTGAAAACGCAAAGCAAATGGTTAGATTGAAGGTACAAATCACAATTGAGCAAGGAAAGCCAAAACTGATATACAGCAGTTAACGTATTTCTAAAGATGTGATCGCTAATTGAACTATAAATTCGATTAAATTGAACAATCTTTGAATTGATTAACTGGTTTAAGCAGCTCCCGATCAGCAGAAAAACGTAACCGACAAAAATCAGGCATATTCCTCTCAAACGACTGGCTTCGCCAGTAGTTGTCCGTCGTTTTAAGGAGGCTAGTTAAGCTTAATTGAGGGGGAGCTCAAATTCCACAAATAGTTCAGGATTTTCGCCGAATGGCGACGAAAATTTCGTTCGTCTAATCGAGTTTTCGCCTGAAATCCCATCCCCCTTTCAGTAGAATATAATTGACGAAAAAATTTGCAACAAAAATTGAACAATGAAAATCAAATGTCACTCACGTTAATTCAGTTTCAGGGCTGCAGAAATACCTGAACAACTACCGGACTTCTGAAGAGCAAACAGTGGATTGGAAAATGTGGACCGATATGAACAACACTACCAAAAGTCAATGTTACAATTAATAGCAAATTTCAGCCAGAAGATAAGAAGTACACGCAGACAGAAAAAACAGTTGATCGCATATTGTTTTCTTTCTCAGCTGTATTGAAAATATAAAAATCTACCTCGATGGGTTGAAAATTTGATAAAAAGTGCCTTTATTGCCTAATTTTAACGAAACGCTTTATTAGATGATTTTTACCTAAATTTCAATGTTGATATTCGTCATTAACGCGACTGTGCATTTTCCACTTTGTTTCAGGATATCTGCCACCCTTGATCAGATGAGAAACAAATTAGTTATATTTTTTACATCTAACAGTGGTCTTCCGCAAAATACAGCAAAAATTTTTGATAAAATGTGTATGCATGAGGATTGCGCAGTAAAATATGAAATAAATGAGTTTACTGACATATCAAAGAAAGCGAAATCGATAAAAGGAAATTTACAAAAACTTGATGAGTAAAGTTTCACAGTGACTAATCCTCGATCAAACTTACTCGCAACAATAGATGACATTGAAACAAAACAAAAAATGACAATAAAGACATTATATCAATACCTGGAAACGCAAAGCAAAGCAAATGGTTAGATTGAAGGTACAAAATCATAATTGAGCAAGGAAAGCCAAAACTGATATACAACAATTAACGAATTTCTAAAGATGGTTCGCACTGAAAACCCGAGTGAATTGCTATTGATCGCTAATTGAACTATAAATTCGATTAAATTGAACAATCTTTGAATTGATTAACTGGTTTAAGCATAGCTCCCGATCACCAGAAAAACGTAACCGACAAACATCGGGCATATTCCTCTCAAACGACTGGCTTCGCCAGTAGTTAGTCTTCGTTTTAAGGAGGCTAGCTTGAGCTAAATTGAGGTCGAGCTCTAATTCCACAAATATTTAGTTCAGGATTTTCGCCGCATGGCGACGAAAATTTCGTTCGTCTAATCGAGTTTTCGCCTGAAATCCCATCCCCCTTTCATGAGAATATAATTGACGAAAAATTTTGCAAAAACTGAACAATGAAAATCAAATGTCACTCACGTTAATTCAGTTTCAGGGCTGCAGAAATACCTGAACAACTACCGGATTTCTGAAGAGCAAACAGTGGATTGGAAAATGTGGACCGATATGAACAACACTACCAAAAGTCAATGTTACAATTAATAGCAAATTTAAGCCAGAAGATAAGAAGAACACGTAGACAGAAAAATCAGTTGATCGCATATTGTTTTCTTTCTCAGCTGTATTGAAAATATAAAAATCTACCTCGAAGGGTTGAAAATTTGATAAAAAGTGCCTTTATTGCCTAATTTTAACGAAATGCTTTATTAGATGATTTTTACCTAAATTTCAATGTTGATATTTGTCATTAAAGCGACTAAGCATTTTCCATTTTGTTTCAGAATATCTGCCACCCTTGATCAGAAGAAAAACAAATTAGTTATTTTTTACATCTAACAGTGGTCTTCCGCAAAATACAGCAAAAATTTTTGATGAAAAAATGTGTATGCATGAGGATTGCGCAGTAAAATATGAAATAAATGAATTTACTGACAAATCAAAGAAAGCGAAATCGATAAAAGGAAAGTTACAAAAAAATGATGATTAAAGTTTCACAGTGACTAATCCTCGATCAAATTTACTCGCAACAATAGATGACATTGAAATAATACAAAAAAGTGACAATAAAGTCATTATATCCTTACCTGGAAACGCAAAGCAAAGCAAATGGTTGGATTGAAGGTACAAAATCACAATTGAGCAAGGAAAGCCAAAACTGATATACAACAGTTAACGTATTTCTAAAGATGTTTCGCACTGAAAACCCGAGTCAATTGCTATTGTACCCTCATTGAACTATAAATTCGATTAAAATGAACAATCTTTGAATTGATTAACTGGTTTAAGCATAGCTCCCGATCACCAGAAAAACGTAACCGACAAACATCGGGCGTATTCCTCTCAAACGACTGGCTTCGCCAGTAGTTAGCTGTCGTTTTAAGGAGGCTAGCTTAAGCTTAATTGAGGGGGAGCTCAAATTCCACAAATATTTAGTTCAGGATTTTCGCCGAATGGCGACGAAAATTTCGTTCGTCTAATCGAGTTTTCGCCTGAAATCCCATCCCCCTTTCATGAGAATATAATTGACGATAAATTTTGCAACAAAAACTTAACAATGAAAATCAAATGTCACTCACGTTAATTCAGTTTCAAGGCTGCAGAAACACCTGAACAACTACCGGATTTCTGAAGAGCAAAAAATGGATTGGAAAATGTAACCGATATGAACAACACTACCAAAAGTCAATGTTACAATTAATAGCAAATTTCAGCCAGAAGATAAGAAGAACACGTAGACAGAAAAATCAGTTGATCGCATATTGTTTTCTTTCTCAGCTGTATTGAAAATATAAAAATCTACTTCGAAGGGTTGGAAATTTGATAAAAAGTGCCTTTAATGCCAAATTTTAGAAGCGCTTTAGTAAATGATTTTTACCTAAATTTCAATGTTGATATTCGTCATTAACGCAACTGTGCATTTTCCACTTTGTTTCAGGATATCTGCCACCCTTGATCAGATGAAAACAAATTAGTTATTTTTTACACCTAGCAGTGGTCTTCCGCAAAATACAGCAAAAATTTTCGATGAAAAAATGTTTACGCATGAGGATTACGCAGTAAAATATGAAAGAAATGAGTTTGCTGACAAATCAAAGACAGCGAAATCCATAAAAGGAAACTTACAACACTTGATGACTAAAGTTTTACAATGACTAATCCTCGATCAAATTTACTCGCAACAATAGATGACATTGAAACAATAAAAAAAGTGACAATAAAGACATATTATATCAACACCTGGAAACGCAAAGCAAAGCAAATGGTTGAATTGAAGGTACAAAAGCACAATTGAGCAAGGAAAGCCAAAACTGATATACAACAGTTAACGTATTTCTAAAGATGTTTAGCACTGAAAACCCGAGTGAATTGCTTTTGATCACTAATTGAACTATAAATTCGATTAAATTGAACATTTTTTGAACTGATTAAATGGTTTAAGCATCGCTCCCGATCACCAGTAAAACGTAACCGACAAACATCGGGCGTATTACTCTCAAACGACTGGCTTCGCCAGTAGTTAGTTGTTGTTTAGGGAGGCTAGCTTAACCTTAATTGAGGGGGAGCTTAAATTCCACAAAATTTGAGTTCAAGATTTTTGCATAATGGCTACGGATATTTCCTTCGTCAAATCGAGTTTTCGCCTAAAATCCCATCCCCCTTTCATGAGAATATAATTGACGAAAAATTGTGCAAAAATTGAACAATGAAAATCAAATGTCACTCACGTTAATTCAGTTTCAGGGCTGCAGAAATACCTGAACAACTACCGGATTTCTGAAGAGCAAACAATGGATCGGAAAAAGTACCGATATGAACAATACTACCAAAAGTCACAATGTTAAAAAAATAGCAAATTTAATCAAGACGATAAGAAGAACACGTAGACAGAAAAATCAGTTGATCGCAATTTGTTTTTTCTCTCAGCTGTATTGAAACTATAAAGATCTACCTCGATGGGTTGAAAAATTGTTTAAAAAGTTCTTTTATTGCCAAATTTAACAAAACACTTTATTAGATGATTTTTACATAAATTTCTATGTTGATATTCGTCATTAACGCGATCTGTGCATTTTTTACTTTGTTTCAGGATATCTGCCAACTTTGATCAGATGAGAAACAAAATAGTTGTTTTTTGATGTAAAAATTTTGATGTAAAAATGTTTATGCGTAAGGATTCCGTAGTAAACGCATGTTGTGGTAAAATTTTTGAAAAAAGACGACGTTATCAAACAGATATCGAGGTTCGAAACGAAAGAACTGTAAGCTCAAGTCAAAAACAAACTTGCTACAGCTAAAAAATAAACGGTAGAAAACATGAAAGCTTCGACGAGTCGTGCTATATAAACTTTTAACAAACATCACTTTCAAAAGTATCACAGAAAAATGACATAAACCGAAAGTAGACCACCCAATAAAAATGTGATTCATTGATGATTAAAGTTTCACAGTGACTAATCCTCGATCAAATTTACTCGCAACAATAGATGACATTGAAATAATACAAAAAAGTGACAATAAAGACATTATATCCTTACCTGGAAACGCAAAGCAAAGCAAATGGTTGGATTGAAGGTACAAAATCACAATTGAGCAAGGAAAGCCAAAACTGATATACAACAGTTAACGTATTTCTAAAGATGTTTCGCACTGAAAACCCGAGTCAATTGCTATTGTACCCTAATTGAACTATAAATTCGATTAAAATGAACAATCTTTGAATTGATTAACTGGTTTAAGCATAGCTCCCGATCACCAGAAAAACGTAACCGACAAACATCGGGCGTATTCCTCTCAAACGACTGGCTTCGCCAGTAGTTAGCTGTCGTTTAAAGGAGGCTAGCTTAAGCTTAATTGAGGGGGAGCTCAAATTCCACAAATATTTAGTTCAGGATTTTCGCCGAATGGCGACGAAAATTTCGTTCGTCTAATCGAGTTTTCGCCTGAAATCTCATCCCCCTTTCATGAGAATATAATTGACGATAAATTTTGCAACAAAAATTGAACAATGAAAATCAAATGTCACTCACGTTAATTCAGTTTCAAGGCTGCAGAAACACCTGAACAACTACCGGATTTCTGAAGAGCAAACAATGGACTGGAAAATGTGAACCGATATGAACAACACTACCAAAAGTCAATGTTACAATTAATAGCAAAATTCAGCCAGAAGATAAGAAGAACACGTAGACAGAAAAATCAGTTGATCGCATATTGTTTTCTTTCTCAGCTGTATTGAAAATATAAAAATCTACTTCGAAGGGTTGAAAATTTGATAAAAAGTGCCTTTAATGCCAAATTTTAGAAGCGCTTTAGTAAATGATTTTTACCTAAATTTCAATGTTGATATTCGTCATTAACGCAACTGTGCATTTTCCACTTTGTTTCAGGATATCTGCCACCCTTGATCAGATGAAAACAAATTAGTTATTTTTTACACCTAGCAGTGGTCTTCCGCAAAATACAGCAAAAATTTTCGATGAAAAAATGTTTATGCATGAGGATTACGCAGTAAAATATGAAAGAAATGAGTTTGCTGACAAATCAAAGACAGCGAAATCCATAAAAGGAAACTTACAACACTTGATGACTAAAGTTTTACAATGACTAATCCTCGATCAAATTTACTCGCAACAATAGATGACATTGAAACAATAAAAAAAGTGACAATAAAGACATATTATATCAACACCTGGAAACGCAAAGCAAAGCAAATGGTTGAATTGAAGGTACAAAAGCACAATTGAGCAAGGAAAGCCGAAACTGATATACAACAGTTAACGTATTTCTAAAGATGTTTAGCACTGAAAACCCGAGTGAATTGCTTTTGATCACTAATTGAACTATAAATTCGATTAAATTGAACAATTTTTGAACTGATTAAATGGTTTAAGCATCGCTCCCGATCACCAGTAAAACGTAACCGAAAAAACATCGGGCGTATTACTCTCAAACGACTGGCTTCGCCAGTAGTTAGTTGTTGTTTAGGGAGGCTAGCTTAACCTTAATTGAGGGGGAGCTTAAATTCCACAAAATTTGAGTTCAAGATTTTTGCATAATGGCTACGGATATTTCCTTCGTCAAATCGAGTTTTCGCCTAAAATCCCATCCCCCTTTCATGAGAATATAATTGACGAAAAATTTTGCAAAAATTGAACAATGAAAATCAAATGTCACTCACGTTAATTCAGTTTCAGGGCTGCAGAAATACCTGAACAACTACCGGATTTCTGAAGAGCAAACAATGGATCGGAAAAAGTACCGATATGAACAATACTACCAAAAGTCACAATGTTAAAAAAATAGCAAATTTAATCAAGACGATAAGAAGAACACGTAGACAGAAAAATCAGTTGATCGCAATTTGTTTTTTCTCTCAGCTGTATTGAAACTATAAAGATCTACCTCGATGGGTTGAAAAATTGTTTAAAAAGTTCTTTTATTGCCAAATTTAACAAAACACTTTATTAGATGATTTTTACATAAATTTCTATGTTGATATTCGTCATTAACGCGATCTGTGCATTTTTTACTTTGTTTCAGGATATCTGCCAACTTTGATCAGATGAGAAACAAAATAGTTGTTTTTTGATGTAAAAATTTTGATGTAAAAATGTTTATGCGTAAGGATTCCGTAGTAAACGCATGTTGTGGTAAAATTTTTGAAAAAAGACGACGTTATCAAACAGATATCGAGGTTCGAAACGAAAGAACTGTAAGCTCAAGTCAAAAACAAACTTGCTACAGCTACAAAATAAACGGTAGAAAACATGAAAGCTTCGACGAGTCGTGCTATATAAACTTTTAACAAACATCACTTTCAAAAGTATCACAGAAAAATGACATAAACCGAAAGTAGACCACCCAATAAAAATGTGATTCATTTAAAAAATATTGTCTTTAATAATGCCCCCAATTTTTATTTAGAGCGTGCGGGCAGTTTTGGGTAAGGGACGTAAGCAGAGTATGCTTTGAAGGTTGCAGGTATGAGGGAGGGGTTAGTATTTTGGGCGTTAGCTTTTGGTCGTTAGCTTTTAGTCAGAAAGGTGGCTGACGAGTGGCGCGTGATGTCTACAGTTTGGATGGTAAAGAATGTGATGGTATCACTCAAAACGGCCTTTTAACCTTGAATATTGGACAGTTCGTTATTGCTATACAGGAAATACTTTGGAAGTCCAAAGTTCAAAAAAATTCAACAAGAAGAAAGAAGTCAGAGTTCAGGTAATGCACAAATTTTCTTCAGATAAAAACACATAGCCCCTACAACAACGGAAGCGAGTTGGAGAGATGCGCAACGAACTCAAAACAAAGCTCGACTAAAACAGAACTACCATGACAAAAAAATAAATGGACAACAAAAAATTAAAACATAATTACCTAATAAAACAGCCACTACAATAACGGAAACGACTGGGAAAGATGCGCAACTAACTCATAAGACAGCTGGTCTAAACCAGAACTTTCAAGACAAAAACCAAATGAACAACAAGAAACCAGAAGTTAACTGCCTAAAAGAAACTTTTAAAAGATGCAGACAAAATTTATTAGTTTGAGCAGTGGGTACGTGGGGGGGTAGATAGGTGGTGGTCGGCGAGTATTTACGTGGGGTAGAATTCTCATGTTTGCATAGGGAGGACGAACTATACTGAAATCAAAACGTTTAGAATTGCCTTTCTATCATTATTATGGGTTAAAGCATTATTTATATAACCAAAAAGGGCTGTACAATAGAGTTCTCAGAACAAACGTTTTAAACTTCTTTCTGCAGGCATCTTATCTTTTGGATGTTATAAAATTAATTTCAACGGGTAATCTATTCCGTTCGTGCCCGATTGCAAAAACAATGATCTTTTTTCCGAAAGTGCCCTTCATAGCGGATAGCGAGAGTTTGGAAATTTTATTCACAACATCTCTCTACACAATTCCAGATAACAGCAAACTCAATCTAAAATCCTATTTGGATGGTGAGCCAAACAACGAATTTAAAGAAAACTTTGAAGAGTGCGTTCTTTACAGGTTACCAGAGCAACTTTTTAACAAAATACAACATTGGTGATAGTCGAAAGATTTGTCTGGATGCACAGTTCATTTTCAGTTGTAATTTCTGGAGAATGTGGTTAATAATATAGCGAATTACAATAGTCCAGCCTAGTGAGAGTCGGCCTTAAGTGTCCCGCCTAATGATGGAGCGGTTAGTATTTTGAGCGTTAGCTGTTGGTGAGGTAGGCAAAAAGGTTGCTGGCGGGTGGCACGCGATGTCTAGACTTGATGGTAAAGGAGAATGTAATGGTATCGCTCAAAACGGCCTTTCAACCTTGAATATTGGACTGTTCCTTATTGCTATACAGGAACTACTGTGGAAGTCCAATGTTCGGAAACAATTCATTGAGAAGATAGAAGTCAGAGTTCAGGTAATGCACAAATTTTCTTCAGATAAAAGCACATAGCTCCTAAAATAACGGAAGCGACTCGGAGAGATGCGCAACAAACTCAAAACAAAGCTCGTCTACACCAGAACTACCATGACAAAAAAAACAAATGGACAACAAAAAATTAAAAATTAATTTCCTAATAAAACAGCCACTACAATAACGGAAACGACTCGGAAAGATGCGCAACAAACTCATAAGGCAGCTTCTCTAAACCAGAACTTTCATGACAAAAAGCAAATGGATAACAAGAAACTAGAAGTTAACTGCCTAATAAACTATTTAAAGGATGCAGACAAAATTTAATTCGAGCAGTGGATATATAGGGGGTAGATAGGTGGTGGTGGAGGGCGAGCGTTTACGTGGGGTGTAGTTCTCTTTACCTTGCATAGACAGGAGGAACTATACTGAAATCACAACGTTTAGAATTGCCTTTCTATCATTATTATTGGATAAAGCACTATTTATATAATCAAACGGGCTGTACAATAGTTCTCAGAACAAAAGTTTTTATTTTCTTCCCGAAGGCATCTTATCTTTTGCATGTCACAAAATTAATTTCAATGGGTAATCTATTCCGTTTGTGACGGATTGCAAAACAATGATCTTTTTCTGAAAGTGCCCCCCATAGCGGATAGCGGGAGTTTGGAAATTTTATTTACATCAAGTCATTTTACCACTTCCAAATAATAGCAAACTCAATCTATAATCTTCTTTGGATGGTGAGCCAAACAACGACACTAAAGACAACTTTGAAGAGTGCGTTCTACACAGGTAACTAGAGCAACTTTTTAACAAAATACAACAATGGTGTGCCAGGTGATAGTTGAAATATTTGTCTCGATACAGTTCATTTTCAGTTGTAATTTCTGGAGAACGTGGTTAATAATATAGCGAATAGCAATAGTCCAGCCTAGTGAGAGACAATGCACTCACTTAATGAATATTTTGGAATGGAGTCTGATGGATTAGATTTTAAGTTATAAATAGTATCAACATGTAGAGACAAACAATTTGCTTGCAAAGAGAAAGTGACCTCTAATAAACTATAATCTCAAATATTCTCTAAGAATATTGAATCAATAGGAAGTTGAATATCACAGTCGACTAGTTGCGGCACAACGTTTAAAAATTCTGTTGTATTTATGTGTTGAAATTTCGCACCGTTAAACGATTTCTGCAGTGTGCACAAAAATGAATAAAAAAGTTCCTATGTCAAAATGTAAACAAAGTAAGCAAGCCTGTAATTATCGTTGACATGACGGTTTACATTTGGTATAGGCTGTAAAGGTAACAGATAGCAAGTGAAGAGAGCCGGAAACGGAAACGACTAATTTCGACTGCAATGGTGAAAAAGTACCGTCAGCAAAAATTTTGTGATCTACCGCAGAGGTACCACCTTAGAAACCTGAGAACACGATGCTCAATTCCTTGATTAGTTTTAAGATAAGGTCAAAGTATACAATATGTTAACAGGTTCAAATGCTGCTGAAATTGAGGCCGATGAAGACGCGCTTTTTCTATGGTTAATAGAATATGATTGGTTTACCTTTAGGACAGCAGTTATACTTGAAGAGAAATTTCTTTAAGCACTTTCGAAATATCGTCATCTTCCAGCTATCAATTGCTGTAACAGATTCAATTTAGCACAATAATAAGGCAAAGTCTTCACAATGTCTACCCAAAACAATGTCCGGTCTCAATTCACAATTAATAACACAGAAAGCTGAAACGAAATTAAATATCCTGCCAGTTGCAAGCTGAGACTATTTAATAAAATTATACCAATTTGGCGATCTAGGTATCACCTGTTGATCTTGTATTTTACCGACAGTTTCTAATAACTGGACATTTGCTTTAGGTAATAAAAACTTAAAAACCAATGCTCCTCTTCGATACGGAAAACCTATAGAATAATAAAACTCCTCCTCGAGTCATAAAAAGACAGGACTAAAATAATGGCAAAACTTTGTTCGGGAGGAATTAACAATCACGTATTGAAAAACGTCCAGCCGAAAACAGGTAATTTGGCAAGTTACTGAAAAAACCAATTTCGAGAAAAACCCCACCTAAAGTGACACCAATAGATACGCAGGGAAAGAATCTTGTAAAACTTCAAGATTGACAACAGCCAAGAAGCTTTCAACAGTCACAAAGCTTTCGCTACTGTTTGGTATATCACATACTGCTAGTTTTAAAATTTTGTCCACAAGAGCTGCAGGTTTAAAACAAGAAACTGAGTAGCAAAAAAGAATCGGAAACAGTACATTGATATAGCAAACATGTAAAAACAAAAAGTAAAAAAAGACTACCTCTCAAAAGTAAATTGAGATCCCAGAAAAATGGAAACCAAAAAATGATCTTTTTGCTTACCAAACGACGAGGCGAACCCAAGATCTTGACTGCCTTAGATAGCGTGATAACAACCCTGAGGTAATTAATGTAACTCTCATTGTGATTACAACAGTTCCATGACTGTATGCCACAAGCCACTGAGATGATCAGGCCACTTTTTCCAGCACCCTCGCAACCCTTCATATAGCAACAGAAGTGAGAACAGAGTGGCTTTGCAGCTTTTCATAGTAATTATCGGGCACTAACAAGTCAATTCACAAAGTTATACTCCAGTAGTTATCGCAACGAGAGTTTATCAAAACAAGTAGAATTGAAGAAAGTGGTAAGAAAAGGTCCGAACATTCGACATTTCACATACCATCTTCGAAATTTGAAACAGGATGTACTGCGCTTTATAATGATGTCACTAACTTTTTCCGAGGTTCTTTTCCATAATTAGAACATACCAGAAAGTTCCCGGATCAGCTGCGAAATAGACGCGTACCGTACCACAAAAATAGAAGTAATTATAGAAATGAGTTGAAAAAGTTATTGACGCCCCTTTAAAAACTATAAACACAATTTTCAGTGATATAAAGAGGGTACGTTCGTGGAGTGGTGTGGTGGTAGGTTTGTGTGTGTGTGTGTGTGGGGGGGGGGGGCGTGTGTTAATAGGGACCTAATTACTATGTATTAGTAACAGAGCCCTTGATAAAATCCACAGTTCGAGAACAGAAGTCAACGCTAAAAACAGAAGTCATGTTCGAAAAGAAAGAAGCCAATTTCATGAACTTGCTTTTGCTAATAAAAAACAGTACAATGCCAATACTACTCTTCGTGCCGTAGAAGTCTGGAATATCAATAGTCCTCTTCGAGTTTAAAAACTATACTCCTCTTCGAATAGGAAAAACCAACAAAACCGCAATACAGCTACGCTCAGCCTATAGCTTTGCAGCAATAAAAAGCTATACAATCACCATGGTCACAATTACCCTGTAAGACTGGAACAACCGTCAAGCAAAGGAAAAAACTCGACTACACAAATAGACCACCTGCAGAAAACTGATTCTGAGAGGCCATTGAACCACAGCCACTCCGCTGCATGCTTTCCATCTCTTTGACATTATGGAGCAAGTCTTGAGCGAGTGGGTCCTCTGAGAACGGCAGCAGAATGCCACCGTGTCTCATGGTCAACTCTTGATCACGCATTGTCAAGTGCACAGAGACAAAATGCTGCTGCAACTTAGCACCGCTCGGAAAGACAGCGAAACACTGCGAGCATGTGACTAGTTCTCCCATCGCCTCAGATGACGCACACGTTTTGTCCAGATAGTGCATAGTTTGATTGAAATCTTGACTGAACAGGTCAAAGTCCGATGTCAACTGAGCTTTCTTGGAACTTCCCCGCTGGTTCAATTTTTTCCTCGATCCCGACCCTGAATTAACCCACTCATTGCCCGTAATGCCTTGTTCAAAACTCAAAGCACCCATTCGATAGCCACTCCTTCGCCCAAATGGCTGCGACCCATCCAAAAAATTAGCCGAAGAACCATCATAACTTTGGTGACTAGAGGCTACTCCAGCGCTTTGCTCTATGCCCACGTATGGTACAGAGGTTCTTGATTTGCGACCCGGAACAATCATTCCTCGGTAACTTGAACCTTGATAGCCAGTAAAATTATACTGAGACGAGTCCATTGCAGCCGCTTTAGATTAAGGAGCACTGAAAATGAACTAAACTATTAAGGAGTCAGCAGCAGAAAGTAGCAAGCAAGGGATCCCTAATTTCAGCATTAGTTTTTCGTGGATAGAGTTATAAAAACCGAGAGTTGAAGAGGAAAAAAATGTTTACGGAGGAAAACTATCAAATGATATATTCGAAAATAAAATTTCTATTGTAATCTACAGTGGTAATTTGCATAAACTAATTCGTAAATTAGGCCGAAGACGATAAAGCATCCGACTGTTTCGATTCTTCCGTCCCAACACCTTCCTGGCCTGAGGTCATTGGCTCTAAAGCAGTTCCCAGTTGGATACACGTGGATGGTGGATTACACTTGGCTTTCTTCAGTTTCTGCTTTGTCAACTGCAGCTCCTTCTGTATCTCTGAACTGTTAACAGCGGCCCGCTCTAAACTCTGACTCTTATACATAGCTTCAATTGCTTGAATCCGCTGCTCTTGGACGGAATCATCGACAACGACACTCCTCTTCAAGTCTTCTAAGTGATCTATCGGAACCACTGGTGTCAGCCGCGTGTTACTTTTCTCTTTCTGTTTTGTCACCGATAAGATATATGGTTTGATGCTCTTTAAAATTTGTTTCATTTGCTCATGTTTAAGCAGTAAATCTTTGCACTCCTTGCACCATTCATCTAATTTCCTTTGAGTGAAATCGAAATCTTGGTCATTATCAACTTGTAATGAGGAACTTTGAACATTGGACCCAACTTTATCTTTCACAGATTCAATCCCCGAAACAAACTCTTTGCACATGGTAGTAAAATTTTCAACATCACTGCACAGTCGTTCCGCTTCAACTTTTTTGGGGTACACTTTTCGCCTGGTCACGTCAAGTTGCAATGATTGCACTTTCGATACGTTGGAAGCGTATAGCTTCCGGATTTCTTTCATTTCATTCCGCGTTTGTTCTGCTTCCGGGCACAACTTTGCCCGACTAGAACTAGATAAACTACATGAAGAATTTAAAGATCTATTCATAGTTGACGATTCCAAAGTAAAGTTACCCGGACTAGCTAAGCGCAGCATTGGACTGGCAGGTTTTGTCATATCGAGCAGTTTCTGAATCTGTGAAGGGTCTTGTGACAATGACCTCATCAATGCAAAATTTTGAAACTTCAAAGGATCCAGATCAAATGCAAATCTATTTTGTTCCCGATTGTGACTGGTCAATTCGTCCAATGCTCGTTTAAACGGAGTCTTAAAATCTGTTGTCCTTTTATCAGGTGACACCTTGAATGACATGCAGTCGGTCTTGAGAACCATTAAACTTCTCAGACACTCTTCAAATTCTGACACCAACTTCAAAAAATCTTTGTTCGGGTCTGAATGCTTCAGCACTTCAAACGCACTCACGTAGAAGTCCACACTTGACGCAAACTTCTCCGAGTGATCTTTCGCCATTTCCAGATTTCGCTCTCTTATATCAATGTCCTTTGTCAATTGAGCCGTTAGTTGGGCCTCAACTTTGCGAACTTCATCAATTAGCTTCTGAGCGAACTCAGACACCATTCTGCTATTGTTTTCACAGGTTTTTTGAAACTTGAAAAATTCATCCTGATTTTCCAACATTCTTCCTTTAACAATAGCTTGATTCGTTTTCAGTCGTTCGAACTCCTCCGACAAATAATCAAGTTTAGACTGAATAATGAGCGAAATTTCGCCGCACGAGGATTTAAGAGCATCGGGGAAATCCGAAAAGCATCGAACACACACAAACTCGTTTTGGACAGTATTTGCTATAATCGCAGCACTATCTGGATGGTTGCAACATTTGATAACTAAATCCTGACTGTTGCGGGACACCAACTTATGTGAAGCGAACATTCGTGCACTATGCGTTGCAACTTTGCAGTCAGCACATAGAGATTGTCGGCAAGTTTCGCAATAAAACATCTGTTCAGAAGAGAAAATCTGATCACAATTAGCACACGAGATTTCTTCAGTACAGAATTGTTCGTTTCGCATTTTCCTTAGCACCATTAGCACAAAGCTTTCAGAAAAAGTTGAGTTTTTATCACAGCGCGGACAGAAGGCTTCCAACGTCCTGGATTTGCTGTCATTGCTCGCAAAAGATGTGACCTCTTGGTCAGAGAACTGAGGGAGACAATTGTAACAAAGGATATGGCTGCAAGTTGACTGAAATAACTCATGCTGCATGAATGAGTTGCAGGACACACATGAGAGCACGTCGTAGGCAACATCTAGTGATGTTCTCCTATCAAAATGTGCCACTTCTCCAGACATTAAGCCATCTGGAACCATATCAAGTGATAAAGCACCAGAACATATGTAAAAACATTTCTAATCAGTAGCATAGATATCCAAAGCCAATGGAGCAACTCTATTATCCTAATACAAGCAAACGGTCACATGACAATATACCCAATGCCAGAATACCCAATGCGTCTATATTCAATGCCATTATACCCAGCTTTTTCCCTTTAGATTTGACGATTTGAGTAATTAGATTTCGCGATTTTCTTAAATCAGAATTAATTGCCCTTGATTATATAAATTAATCTCAATTATGGGAGAGGGGATATTTGCGCATTTAATAATCGATTAAACATATAAGTGAATTAGAAAAAAATCGAATTAAAGAATGTAAAATTGCTGCTTCATGCTTTGTAAAATTCTGTCAGTGTAGGCCATTTGGTATCGTCAGTCTTGTTAACGAAATGACTCTAAAGCCCTTTGTGTACAACACTGACGGATTAGTGTAAGTCTAGCTCAAGTTTCTGTACGTGAAATCAACTGGTCTAAAACAACGGAGAATTTGAACTAAATTAAGGGGTCTGATTTGACCAGTGATAAAATGAGTATAAAGAAACTTTAAATTACTAACATATTTGGCCTTTCGCCAATTCCATGACTATTTATGGAGAAATTTTGAAAGCAAAGCAGTTAACAACAATTTAAAACAAGGAATACAATTCATTTTTTGGTAGGTCGGAATCTAGTTGGCGCCTTGCGGTGGTCAGACTTACTCCTCGATGCCAAAATTGCCGACTTATGGCTATGATTCATAAACTCAAAGATATTACTAGCAACGTCAGTTCTAGTTGTGTTTTCTTTGATTTCATCTTCGGTGCAACTAGATAAATGTTCAAAATTATCAAAGTTTTCAAATATCAGCGTTTCACTTTTACTGGTCAGGCCAGGTAACTTGTTAATCAGGTCTCTAGACGCGAAATTAAAATTCTGGTCAAACGAAACATCAAATATTGAATTTTCGGCAGATTCTATTCCAGGCAACTTCGCAGCATCAGGTTCCGGTCTTTTATGCTTTAAATCGGCAAAAATATTGGCTGTCTGCTGTGCTCCCTCGGACCAAATAATTTTCAAAGCCGGAAAGTGGACAGTTAATAGGCTGATTCTGGTTTGTATGTCACTCGATGACACGTCCTGAGAAATTTTACCTTTTTCAGACATGTTGAAAGGCTTCGAAGGGTCGAATTCTATCAGTAAAATGGGTTTTCTGTACAGCCGACACATGGCAGTTGCCTAAACAAACGGTTCAGTTTATTAATTCATCAGATATCAACTTAAATGTAGAAAATTCGCCAAAAGTACAATGAACTGTTTCATACTCATAATGGAAGAAAATCGTTAAAAAATGAAAAAGAAAATCAAGAGAGGCCTAGTAATCATGTAAATGGATATAGCAAGCCCAACAAAGTTAGACTATTTTCAGTCGATTTCGAGCTTACTCTGGTTAACCATACAAATGAGTTAACAACTCACATGTAAAGTTTTTTGTTTATCATATTGTCTGTACCCTGTCAAATATACTATGGAGGTTGATACACAAACTTGGCAGAAATAACACGGATTAATAAGACTTGGTTTAACCTAAATTCTTGAATATTATGTCAAAATTTATGTACAAAAAAGCCAACGCAATAACCAAACTTCCGGCTCATTTCATATGCACTTGTTTTCGGTAGAAAATTGTCCAAAACCGTATTTTTCAAAGGAGTCACTGAGAAATGAACAATCGGTTCAATTTCGATATTTGGTACATTTACTTTAGCATATCTTCAGCTTCAATTTCTTTGTTAACTAGGGATATCATTTATCGTAACGTTTCAGAACTCATTTATAAGAATAAAAAATTTTTGCCAGACAATTCAGCACGGCCGCTGTTTTCTTTTTCCAAAAAATATAAAGTAAAAAATTTATTAAAATCCGAAGAAGTAAAACAGCCGACAAATTCCGGAAAAAAATCTGAGCAAACTGACAAAAGAGGAAACTAAAGAAAACTCCACTTATTATAGTATAAAACTGTTACAATAGAGATCAAAAGATCTTCACATGCATCTAAACAATTAAAATTTGCCTAGAGACAAAGCACAATCGTCATCTGCAGTGCAAGAAAAAAATTACAAAAAAAGCGCAAAAATAGTTATATCAAAGGTCAATTTCATTTAACAAATCAGTCAAGCAAGCAGAAATTGACAGTAACAAAAATTATCCATGAGTAGCAAGCTTAACGATCGTTCCAAATGAAATCAATGAAATGAAAGAAACAGTCAAAAACTCCTAAAATCTGCAGAAGGATTGAAAAGGCTACTTATTACGAAAAAACCCCTACTCTGCTTTTTTTAACACCCAGCATTTCCTGTTTATCCAGCATCTCTTGAATTGAAAGAGAAAATCAAAAGAGGTCAAGCAATTATGCAAATCGATACAGCAAACCCCATAAAGATTATTTTTGGACAATTTTAAAATAACACTGGTCTCTCGTACAAATGAGTTATTAACTTACAATTAAAGTTTCTTGTGTTATCATATTGTTTGTACCCTGACAATTATACTATGGAATTTGATGGACAAACTTGGCAAAAAAGACATAAATCGACAACTGTCTGAAGAATTCAGGGGCTGTAGCCTAAATCAATTTTTCTTTATGGGTGCAAAAACCTTTCTCCCGCCGGGATACAAAACACTGACCTCGCAATCCACAACCACCCGCACTAACCACTGCGCTGCGAATCACTTACCTCTCCTATGCTGCAACCCATCAGAAGCTTTACTTCGGAGCAATAGAGATCACTCAAAAATGAAGAACGAAAGCGTGAAAAAGTCACTTGAGAAGTCAAAGAATGTTCAAGAAAAGCGCAAAATTGTCAAGCACAAAATTTGCATAAAAAAGACACACACGTTTACAATAATTGCTATGAATTTCGCTCAAGAGCAATTAATTAACAAGGATTAATAATACTCGGTGTTCGCCTAATTTCTTGAACATTCAATGTCAATCAAGTTAATTCACTCCAGAATTAACTTAAACATAACCGACTAACGTCGGGCGAATTCCTCTCAAACGATCGGCCAGGGGTTGCTTTCGGTAGTAGCCAGTTAGGTATTGTAGCATTTGGGAGAGGGGCGGGTTTCAGGGGGGGGGGTCAAGGGTACGGGTTAGAAATAGAATGAGACAAGGGGGATTGGACGAGAGGGCGAGGGGGTAGCTTGGTACGTATGGGAGTAATTGTCGTTTGTTTATAGGGGTAGCGCTTGTTTTGGGAGCGAAAGTCCTCAAAATGACCTTTCAAACTTAAATAATACCATAATTTTGTATTTACTATTGATTATTCAGCTACGAAGTTAAAATCACAGAAGTCAATGTTCGGAAACAAAAAGTCAAAATTCAAGTCATGAGCAAATTCCCTTCAGCTAAAAAACAGCCTGTAGAATACGGCAACGACTAGAAAAGTTGTACAAGGTAATCTCTAAACTAACCTTATCTAAATCAGCAATATCAAATAACGAAAACATTAATTGTCAATAAAACCAGAGAGTGTTTTAAAATCGCAGACATAGCTTTCAGTTTAGGGGATGTGGGCAGGTTAGGGGGTATGTAGTTTTGGTGGTGAGTAATTACGCAAACGTCTCCAGAAACAATACGCCTGGAGGACACAAAATAGATCTAAAAGTGCCCCACAGTATCGTACAACAACCAAGTGCATAACGGGGCACATAGGTGCCCGGAACAATCGGCTTCCTAAAAAAATCGTTTCTGTAAGCACAATGATGCATGCCAAGAGCTAACAAAAACATACCTGGGTGTAGAGTCTTCCTGAGTTGAGAGATCCAATCAAATCTGACAAACTTTTCCGTTCAACACACAAATCATCACTCAGGAGGTAATCACCAACTTCAAGAGTAACCGGCTCAATATCTATGCCTCTCTGGTGCAACATAGGGGGAAGGTCACTGCGAAACTCACGCATGTCCACTATTACTCGAGGAGTTTGGTCCAGATCGTCTGTTTCTACTGCTCCACCTGCTTTTCGGGTGCTTACCGACTCATACGGATCAACGCTACAGAGCTTTCCTCTTTTATTCGAGTCCATATCCACGGCTGCCATGGAGGCTTTCTCTTGCATAAGTTTATCGAATGCTAACTTCTCCTTCTGCAGAGAAATGAGAAAACTTTGCTCTTCTACTGAGTCTTTGTATACCATAAAGTAAACCTTCACTGGCTTCTGAATGCTGGCTGCGTACACTTCAACTTGCCTGACGAAATCAACTTGGGGATCATAAAGAATCACGTAACGCGGACACAATCGATACAGGTTGCGGATAATATCGTGAGAAGATCTGTAAGAATGAAAAATTGTAATCGGCTCTTCGTTGCATTGTACCAGAGCTTCATTTGACAATATGTTGAGAACATCAGCATTCTCAGACTTTTTACCACCGCTCACAAATTCAGACATCAGCTTTTGCCTGTCAAGGTCGTGATATTTTCCCAGTTTGGTCACTTTGGAAGGCACGGCATCTTTTGATGCTAAAAGTATGCAGCTGAAATAATTAACTTTCTTGATTAGATTTTAACAGACAGACAATAAAATATCAACTAGAAGATTGACTAGGGATAATTCTAGGATCAAAATCATTGATTACCAGCAAAGTCTTCCATTGAAAAACTCCAGCTTTAGTTAACTTAAGATAGCTTTTCTGTTGACAAAATTTTACAACTTAATTGTCAATGAAATACTTAAAGCATCGCTTATCTTTATATAATTTAAAGCAATGAAGAAAAATGACCTTTAGGATTTGTTACGCACTGATTTTTAGAGATTGGGTCTATGGTATTATTGAGGTAAATATTTGAAGCAAATAGTTAGAATAACTGTCATTTTACAAGGACTTATTTTGATGTTTCACAGTGCGATTTTTAGCAGATATATTTTAAATAAAATTAGCTAGTAATAGCCTTTTATTGAGCGGTTCAGATGCGTGATATATCCACTAGTTTGCCTTGTATTTTAGAGTTTTGTTAATACCGGTTTCGTCTCTAATGAAGTTGACTCAAACTTAAGAGTTTTTAGAGAAAATTCCAGTTCAATCGTTAATTATTTCAGTAAGAATTATTTAATAACTTTAGTAAGAAGTTTCTCAAGTTTTATCAAGTTTTACAAGATGTTAGGCAACTGATTGTCAGGCTGGTTCTCCGTTGTTCTGGTGATCGTCGTTCCGCAGGGTTGTGCCTCGAGTTGTATTGGTCCTTCGCAAATATTTACTGATCTACAAGTTGGGCAATTTCCGGCTTTTGTACGTCTCTTGATGTTTGTTAACTACATATTCAAGTTCCGTATTAGCACCTACTTTATCAGACTAATTACTTCACCACTTCACCAAGTACACAATCTCTCATAAAGTTATTTACTGATTATGTGAATTTATCATCAAGCAACTCAAAAAAGTAAATATTGAGGCTTTTAGGCACGTGATATGTTTGCTATTAAACTGTCACTCTGCGGTTGTTTTTCGTAAACATAAACAAATTAGAGGTTACAGGCCCAGATGGAAAATACTGGCTATATATGGCCTTGAAACTAATTGAATATTAATTAATATAAAGCACTTAATTATGGATATTTAAAGGAATATCATCACGTAACTATGAGGGACGAAATAGGGGCGTGACACTACCGGACTTTATGAAAATTTTCCATGAAAATTTTGGGAAAGAACTGGGTTTTTACAATTTTTCTATAAAACATATAATCTGCACGAGTATAATGATATACACATATTTTTATTGGAGCCACCCGATTTATGTTTTCTTAGAAAAGAGTTTTGGAACGAAAGCATTTAAGTTAAAGACAATTAATGAAGTTAAGAGAAATAAAGTTTAAGTTGAGATAAATTGAGATAAGGATTAAAGTGAGGAAAGTTAAGACAAGATTAAGAGCTTTGAAGGAACGTTAAGGATGTGAAAGCGCGCTAATTTCAGAGTAAAGAGTGGGAACATAAGTTAAAGTTAAGGTTAAGAGAATAACGGGAATTAGCACTGGGAATAATCATGGTTATTTCGTTGAATAATGGCTCGAAACTTGGAGAAGGAGGTGAAGTAGGATACTGGTTGAATGACTAGTTTAAAGCACTGGTTAATTTCTGGAAGTGAACAGCTATTTCGAGTATATAAAGCACTGATTAGTTAAGCTTATTGCGTGAAGGGGTACTTAATTTGTTATAAGAATAATACTTGTCGAACTTATATAAGACTTTCAAGAACTTAAAGAATACTCTCCTCTCGGGGTTGAGCTTGATGGTCCAGTTCGTCGCCTGTATTGAATCTGTCAAGAGTGTTCAATGATAATGTTGAAGTTGCTGGCATTGAGTTTCGTCTTTGTCGCTTGAGGGTTCCAAGTTCTTCTGGAGAGATGACTGTTGGCGGTTGCTTGAGTTGTTTGGCGAGAGTAGTAACTACTTCTGCTTTCAGATGTTTGGGTACGGAAACTACTGGGTTTAGCGGTACATTGGTTCCGTTAAGCTTTATGAAATTTGGTACCATTCGTCGTACAAAGGCTACTTTATGGTATAAGAACATGAAGAGAATATGTAGGGCTAAATTTCCGATAAAGACAATGATTGTTAGCGAGAGAGAAAGTTTGATTGGAACGTAAGATTCAAATTTGTCAATTAGTGCTGGTTTAAATGACTTCATTTCAGTGGTAATGGGCTTTGCTATAGCATCTAGTGATTCTGTTGATAACTTTCGATTCGAGTAAATTCTGTTTTAACTTTCTTCAATAAATCTAGATTTGCTTCAGTGCTGGAATCATATTTCGGAAGTTCGTTGATGTTGGGTACTGAGTTACTTAAATGTGCAAGTGGATCTGGTAATTTTACATTAATTCTCGTTGCTGGAAGGTACTGACAGCTTTGTAAATCAGCTCGAATTTTAATGTGGTCACTGAACATTGTATGTCCACATTTTAATGTGATTAAACAGATGTTACAACCTTTATGAGGAACATTGGTGTGTCGGCCATTTTCATCCGTAATAATCTCAATAAGGGTATAATCACTTGAAGCTGATGTTAGGAGCCAAATTCCGCATCCAAGGTTCTGTGCTCGTTCGGGGTTGGGTAACACAACCTTCTCTGTGTCACATACTTTCAATGCTGAGATTGAGTGGTGAAACTTGAGGGTTGCTAGACACGAGGAGAATCCAAGGTGGGTTTCCATTGTCTCATGACAGATTCGGTATCGTGGCGATCCAAGACAGTTGTCATACTGAGCTCTCGTCAGTACTGTAGTTTCCATCTGTCCTTCTGAGATTGCTAAGTACTCTCCATCACGTATCGTAAGGCATCTAGAGAGTCCTCCTGGGGCATAGGGATTACAATTGCACGATAAACATCAAACACTGTCTGGCTAGAGGCTGGGGGAATGGCTAGTGTCAGTAAAAGTCCGTCTTCAACTGTCGAAATCTCTTGTACTAATTTCGCATCGTAGTACGAAAGTATGTCAGTCATGGGTATTGCCAAAGTTAGACGATCTGGGGCGTTCTTTTGGCTATCATGGACTGCATCAAGGATCTTTATCAAATATTCTCGAGGTACTAAAGAGATTGGAAGGCGTTTGTCAAGTAAAGTAGGTATAGCATTGATAACATTAATTCGGAAAGAATAAAAGGCTGCTCTGTAACTTTTGATATCTGCATAAAGAGTAAGAAGTAATGATGCTGCTGTGTCGAAGTTAAAGTTTAATTGTTGCTGTGATAATTGAATTTCCATGCAGGTTGCTAGTGCATTCAGATTATGGTCTACAATTGCAAACTGTTAAACTAGTTTCCAGTTTCTGTTCTGGTTTTCTTGCAATTCGTTATGAACTTTATAAACTTTTGCAAGTTCGTCAGCAACTAAGAACAATTTCTCATCGGTTTCTGCGCCGATTTCCATGACATAGTCGTTGAGGCTATTAAAACTGTTAGCTAATCGATCGATATTTTCAGCGTTTTGAGACGTTCGCTGACAAGATCCAAAAATTCCTGTGATTCCACCGCATCCTCCGCTGCTCATTGCTATTCCTGGACCGAAAAGTCCAATTCCAGCGACTGCGGCTGCTATAGCAAGCGGGGCGGCTCTTTTCTGTCGATTTTGACGGTCCTCTTTGACTCTGATGAGGAGTTTTTCTGTCTCGTTACGTAGCTTGAGGACTTCAATTTCAGCTTCGATTGTTTCATTTAGGATCTTCGTGTAAAGCCAGTCAACATTGAAGGCCTTTGTCTGATTCCGATACGTTGTACTGTACGTCATATTACAAACCTCTGACAGTGTTATCCATTTCTTTGAGAGTTCGTTAAGTAGAGTCTCTACTTGTTGTCGTATCGTGAAATTATAACGAGGAAACGGGACTAAAAATTCCACGTTAATGAACTTCTCAGTGATTAATATTTTTCCTTCCTTATGGAAGATTATTCATTGAGCCAGAGCTGCTTCTGTGTTAATCGGAGTCTCAAAAGTGGGGCCGAAAAGTACGAGATGTAACACAATTGTAAGTAACATTTTTGTATTTCAATAATAACAACTATGTTTCAGGACAATCTTCTACTGATGTGGCTCTTCTGGGTGTTTCAACTGGTTCTATTTGGTCTTCCGGTGTTTATTTGTTCATTTATGTACTTTACTCGGGCTTTTAGTTCTAGTTTTCTCAATATGGCACTTGTTTATGTGATGTTTATTTATTTCAGGTGTACTCTACTTTTGGGTCATGTGTGTTGATGTGTGTATTTATTGATATTACTACTAAATATGGTGTTTAAACATGTTGCAGTGTGGTTATTTGGTTGAATGGAGGGTGTGTGATGATGGGGATAGTGGTTGGGGGGGTCGAATTGTGCAGTGTTTACATGTTTTTTCGAGTTTTTCAGATTATTTTGCCCACAATATTGCACCATGTGTTTTAATATCACTGTTTCTGCCTTAATTATTGGATGTTGTGCAAATGGGACCAGGTTTGTCGGAAGGAACGCTGTTCACTGGTCAAGATTGATCCATCCGAAATGCAATATGACAGCAGTAGATAATATAGTTATTGACAGCGGGAGTGGTGGTGGTACTGAGTGGTGGATTATTATTTTATTAGTATTTTTTATTATTATCATTAGTATCTGGGTTGTTGGGAGTGTGGGCAAATCGAAGGAGGAGGAGGAGGGAAGTGAAAAAATCAGAGGAGGCTGTCGGGGAAGATTCAGTGTGACTTATTATTTATTTTTATTTTATTTAACTATATTAATAGCTGTAATATTGTGTAATATTAATATTAATATAACAGTGTAAGGACTATTGAAACTGACTTTAATATTGTAGTTTTAGATGTAATATTGACTGGTGCTACTAATATACTTCGCACATGGTGATAGTAATACGGTAGTAATTAATATAGCAAGACTTGTTTTGTGGGGGGGATTGAGGATATAAGTAGGGGATAAAAGGAAGAATTAGAGAGGCGTAGTGAATAAGTGAAGGTTAGTGAAGGGTGTAATTGTTTGTTCAGAGCGGTGTTGTGTGTTTTGCAGCATGTGTTATTAACAATTAGTGATCGTTGTTGCATGGTATTTAAACGTCCTTGGCATTTATTGCATAATCTGTTCTGTTTGTGTGTTTTCATTCCTGTGATTGTTCATTTTTGACTTAACACTTTAATTTTTTGCTTACTTAATCACTAGTTGGACTCAATTTTTGAATTTTCAGATAGTTATTGATTAGTCATGGATGTTGCCCAGTATGAAGATTTTCTGGCTTTCTTGCGAAGCAAGACGTTTCCTCCATCTGAATGGGTGTATCCATCATTTGTTCGGACAGCTGAGGAACGACGGGCTTATCGGGACAAAGCGGAGCATATGGTACTGGGAACAAAGAATGAGGGGACTTCAGAGTTGGTCGTGGATCGGGAGGTGTTGATGTATAAGGTGGAAGTGAAGGTGGGCAGCGAAATGCAAGTTCAGGAGAAGGAAATTCCAACTCAGCAGATGGTGTCTCAGGAGTTGGCTTCGCTTCATGTCGGGTTCAGTGCTTCTGCAAAGCACATTACTCGTGTGAGGTCACAAGTCGATCGCCTGAAAGCTGCTGGGTTCTTCTTTCCACGGTCGATGGCGGGATTGCAGGCCGCTGTTGAGAGGTAATTGCATATGTTTATAATATTTATTTATATTTTTATTTGGTTTTCTTGAGTTTGTTACATGTATTATTAATTGTGAAGTGGTGTTTTCTTATTGTTTAGAGCTACTCGTGAATGTGTGCCATGTTTCGTGAAGAAGATGCACGGCAAAGAGGTGCATTGCACTTTTTTCCGTGCAAATCTTTGTGAAAACGTGTGTGCCAAATTGGGGTACGAGTTTTACAATGACATTTATGCTGAGTATGTGGACATAGTGTCATTTAAAACTCCAAAGTTGCTGGGTGCGGCTGGTGTGAGGGCCGAAGTTGGTAGTCTGTGTGCTCTCAGTGCTCTGTACTACACTTTAACTGGTCGGAAGTCAGGTATTTGTTGTATTTTATCGCAATTTTCAGGAAGTTTAGGGCTTTAATTCACTTTTAATCGATTTATTACAGACAAGAAGGTTCCCAAGCATAATGTTCGTGCTCTACGCTTGGCTATTGTGGCCAGGATGCGTTCGCCTGGGTTCTCTGAGCTTGTGAAAGACCAGTTAGGGTACTTTGTGTCGGAGTATGAGATTGCTGAGAGTGAAGATAATGGGTCGTTGGCCGAGTTCTGGATAAATTATACCTTCAATACGTGGTAATTCTGGTACATGCATGTGTAGGTAGCTATTATCTGAAGTTTTGCTGTTTAGTTTGTCGGTATGGCTTATTTCCTCGGATGCAACGTCAACATCTATTGGCAGTATACTGAGGAAATGGGGGGCGGCTGGGTGTGTTACAGGCATTCGGTCAATGCTAAGACCACCACTCCTGCTGTACTGATTCAGTGCATCGGAAAATTCATCAAAAATGAGTATCGGTACCAATTTGAGCCATTCGTGGACTTTCCAAAGTGAGTATTTAACTGGTTTTTTGCAGAATTATCGTGTTATTTATGTAATTTTGAGACATTTTGTTCATTATAATAACATTTAAACAGGTTGGATGATGCTGAGCGGTACGTGACTCGTTCTACTAGGACAAGGGGTCAGTCCGGTCAGAGTACTAGTAGTGGTGGTACCGTAGCTGAGGATAGCGCCGATGAGAAATGACTGGTGTCGGTGCAATTGTATTCATCATGTAGTTTAGTTTCATCTATAGGTGAGTTTTTACTTATTATTTGGCATTTGTAGCTTTGATAGTTGATTTTTACTGTTGGAACTAGGAACTGTGGTGTGTGTGAGCATGTGGTAACATTTTAATTGCGGTGTGTGACTTTATAATGACATATTGGTGAAAGTGAGAATTTGGTGACCTAACGACTTTTTTGATGTTTGAGCATTAACTTTAATTTACCTGTAAATTATTGCTGTAAATTATTGGTCATAGACTGATTCTAATGGTTCTAGATTCTTGTCCTGGTTGCTAGCAGCACTTGTGTGCAATTTGAACTAGTTTGGAAGAGTATTTGGTACTAATTTTCACATGTAATTTTTTCGTAATTTTGGCCATTTTTCCGCATCAGGGCTGGTGTTGCATATATGTAAATTTTTCGATTTTTATTAAACTTTGGGCGAATTTTTTGTCTTAGCCCACTCAGTAGACATCGGTGGGGAATAACTATGCTGTAAATTCAGGTTTTTGGGCACTTTTTGGTCAACTTTTTCACTAATGTATGAAAAACCGAAAAATGCGAAAAATTGAGGGCTCCAGCATCACTCAATTTTTAAAATGCTCCAATCGGTCTCAAAATTGGTAGGTCGCTGCAGGGGCTCAAACAACCCTGCAGCTCAAAAATTTGGCGCAATTTGAGCATTTTTCGCAAAGTTATGACTGTTTTTGTGATCTGAACCTGGCTATTTTTAAATCATGAAATTTCGGTCTAAATAAGTCGTCACTGTTCATACATTATCGGTATTGAATGGTTAAAATGGTACAGTCTGTGCTTGGTACTAACGTATATTAGTGAATTATAGGGTTTGAAGCTATTTATCGGGTGAGAACATTGACCTTTACGTCCAAAATGCTAATTTTCAGGCATCATTTTTCCACTAATTGAGCTTTTTCGAGTCATGTGTCAGTGTGGTGATTCTCTAGTGGCCTAAATCAGGTGCTAACTGTGGCTATCAGGGGTAGCATTTTGGTAGCTTTGAAGTTGATTAACTTGTGTTTTGTGCCGGTTTTTCTGTGAAATTTACTAGATTTTTACTTGTGAAGCATCATGTTTTGTGCATAAGTTGACATAGATTGGAGATAATTAATTTTTGACAATAATTATGGGTCATACTAGTGAGTACTATGTTGGTAGCAGCTGTTGGTGCAGTTTGGTGCATGATTTGACTTTATTATATGGAGTTTTTTACTTTAAAATTTTTTACTAAATTTGATCAAATATGTGCAATTTTCGATGTTTTCACTTTTTTCAACATTTATGAATTTCTGTGCAATTGTATGGGTTTATTGGGCTTTGACAACTACTAGGGAGACTGAATATTGGATATGGGCACATAGATCGGCTATTTGGTACTATTTTTCTGGTCTAAATCTGGCTATTTTGGCGAATTTGAGAAGAGTCTGGTAGGCTTGTTTTTTGCTATTATTTCAACATTTTACTTAACATTTTTCACTATTTTTAATATGAGCGTGTAGAGCTTGAGCATGCGCATGTTTTAAGCTAATAATATCGGGTTTTCGATCAAAATTTCGGATTTTATGAACATGTTCGTAAATTTTCAAAAAGTCTCCAAAATTGAGGGGCCCAGCGTCACTTAATTATTAAAATGCTTCGATTGAGCTCAAAATTGGTGAATCAATTTATCGGCTCAAAAAACCCTGCAGCGCAAAAATTTGGGCATTTTCAACTATTTTTTCACGAGTTATAACGTTTTTGCTGCAGTGAACCTGGGTTTTTTGAAAAGGCTCAGATAGGGGATAGGTTATTGGCTATGAAAAACTTGTTCAAAATGATTGATATTGCTATGGTTAGACTGCTCATGCGTAGGGCTTACTGAATTAACAATAAAATTGGGCATATTTAGGTATTAAGATGCATTTTTGATCACTTTTATTGGAAATTACACTTAAATTTTTGTGATTTTCATTATTTTGGCAGTCTTTTCTCAGCTTGTATTGGCACTAGGGGGCTGGGAGTGCATATTCTGAGAGTTATAGATGGGGGGAGTGCTGATGGTATAGTTAATTTTTGTCAGAAGTTGATATTTTTGACTCTAGCTGGAAATAACTGAATTTTTCCTGACAAAATTGTGGCGATTTCAGAGCTTATTTGGGTTTAAGTCTTCATGGTTGATACTGGGATGAGCTGGGACTGGTTTTTATTGTACTACAAGGCTAATGAGGGGTTGCACTAGGGTTGTAGGGGGTATAGGTGGCTTTAATCGGGTCAGGTGGGAAATAAAATGACAAAATTTTTGGAGTGCTGAATTGAAGCAGAAGCGCAATTTTCGTTTTTTCGTCATTTTTCAACATATACATGGAGTTATTGGGTTTTAATGGTTGTCTGAGGTTGTACCATGTAAATGGCAGTTGGGAGTAGCTGCTGGAGGCATTTGGGGCAATTTTTGACATATTTGTGGGATATAATTTACACTACATTTTTATCAATTTGAACAACTTTTGGTAGGGTTCGGTATTTTTGTCATAACTCAACTTTTATTAATTTTTGACGAGATTTTTGGGTACTGGGATGTCAAGCGTGAGCAGTAGGATGGTCTAGGGCTATAAAATGGGTCAATTGGGGGTTTTTTGTGGGAGTTATCATTGAATTCAAGCGAATTCGAAAAGTGTCAAAAATTGAGGGCTCCAGCGACATTCGATTTTAAAAAATCTCCAAATCGCATCAAAATTTGCATGTCGGTTCCTCGGCTTGAAAAATGCTGCAGCGCAAAAATTTGGGATGACCACAATTTTATGACCATTTTCCTGAAGTGAACCTAGGATGGGTCAATCTTAGGCTAAGTTTTTGGTACTTAGAACGGGTCGAATGGGGTCAATAATAGCTGGAATCGCTTCTACTGGATAAGGGCTTTTAAGAACAATAGGTCAATCCATGTTCAGACAAGTAGTTCTGGAGATATAACAAAATAACTAGGATTTGAGGTCAAAATTTTTTGAATTTTGAGCGATTTTTAGACTTTAGGGCTAAGTTGCTCAGGCTTGTTGGGCTTTTGGGGCAAATGAAGGGTACTACTAGACTGTACTGGGTCTGTACATGCTAATGGATATAGATGGTTATGGGTAGAGGGTCGAAGACTTGGCATACAAGCTCAAAAATGATGTTAAAATCCAATTTATCATAGCCACTGGCGAGTTTTGGAAGACTTAAGTGTGAAATTCCTGCATCTATTACTATTTCTCTCAGTTCATAGAGACTTGCTAATACGGATTCGTATGTGGGTTTGTGGTAGTATCTAAATTTGGTAACTAAACTGAAGATATAACGTTCAGAAATGGGGTCGAAGTAAATTAAAACTGAGCCAATATCAGGTGGATATCTAAGTCTAATTGCAATTGGGGCTGCTGGGTACCAGCTTTTGACTTGTCGGGCTAATCCCTTTGCCATTGCAAGGTCTGCTGATATACAGTGTGCAAAAGAGTGTGGAGAGTATAAGATATCTGTTGGTGAACTTAGATATGTTGCATTTATTTCTTGACTAAAATGATTTAGGTTTTGATTTGAAGAGCCTGGTGAAGAGTTTTTTGTTTGAGATCTGGTTACTGGTTTGTTTACTGAGCTGCTGGTCTTTTTCCCCTGAATATTTTGCTATACTTGCTCTAACTTGATCCAGTTTTGTCTCTCTACTTGGTGTATTTGACTGTTTTGCTGCTTGTGCTGATGCTTTTATTGCTTCGCGTTTTTCTTCTTGTTCCAGTCTGGCACGTGCATTTTTTGGTTTAGGACTGCCTGATCTTTTAACTTGGTTGGTTAGGTAAGGGTTTGATCTATCTTCATCATGTAACCATATTTGTCTACTCACTCTAAATCCTTGTACATTTTTCTTCTGTTGGTATTCTGGTGATTTGAAAGTACTTTTTTCTGGTTTTCGTTTAGGGTGATAAGGTCGGGCTCTTAATTTTCTGCCAGTTGACGCAAATTGCGTTCGTGTGTTTCTGGAGGCGATTCGATATCTAATGGTACTATTGACGGCTGAGGTTGTTGAGCTGGTAGGAACATTTCGTCATCTGATGAGGATGATACGAGAGGAACACGAACTTCTGGTTCTTGGTATCTAATTTCATCAGCAATTAGCGGATCAACTGGTATTCTAGCTATTTGTTCAGCGTCCAGGTTTAGGTCAGTTAAATTTTCATCTGAACTGCTGTTTTCATTAAATAGGTTTGGAATTGCTTCATCTGAACTTGATGAATCAAATACTGGAAGATGGACTGGAGCTGTTCGTGGTCTAACTGCTGGTACTACTACCCTTGGTGGGGCCAGTGGTGCTGCTGGTGGTGCTGCTACTGCTGGTTCTGCTAAGGGTCCACCTAGTGGAACATTTATGGTCACTTTTACTGGGTCCTGTTTCACTTTTGTAGCTTGTTTTATCTCATTTTCTTGTTCGTTTATCAATTCCGGGATATGTTTATCGAATAGATCTGGTTCCATGTGTTGTTTTCTAGATGGATCAGGTTGAAATTTTGCAGGGTTGATAATCTCGAGGTCTTCAGGAGTTTCACTTGGTTTAATTGGTTTCAATCTGATGCGATGAACACATTGGGTGTAATTCGTATTTACTTTTCGAATGATGTAATTAGAGTCAGTAAGGGCTTTTTCCACTCTATAAAGCGGTAGCCATTTCTGAACTTGAGAAGCTATTACTGTTGATTGTTCTAATAGTTTAGGATTCAATAGTAAACAGAACGATTTTTCCGGAATCGGTTTTGCTGAAGCTTTTTGATCATAATACTTTTTGTACTTCAGGTATGCGGTCGTCAGTTTTTCTTTGTTTTCCCCGAACTTTTGCATCATGGCATCTTGCAGTTCAATTACAAAATCAGAATTTACTGCTACTGCATCCATTACTTTTCTGGAGAACCTAATATCAAGAGGTTTTATGGGTTCTCTGCCATGGAATAAAGTTGAAGGACAACAATTTGTCGCTGAATGATATGAAGTATTATGAATGTTGCTAGAGGAACGTATTTGTGCCAATCTTTCCATTGTTCCTCAGTATTAAGCTTTAATATTCGTTTCAGTGGTCCGTGAGATCGTTCTACTGCTCCAATTGTTTGAGGGTGCTTTAGTGAGGCGTGCTTCAACTTTACTTCTAATAAACTTGCTAATTCTGACATTAATTCTGAAGTAAAATTTGTTCCTAAGTCACTTAGTATCGTTTGAGGAATGTAGCTGTGTTGGAAGAACACCTTTACTAGTTCTCGAGCTACTGTGTCAGCATATCCATTTGTTAATGGAACTGCAAATAGGTACTTTGTGAAAACATCTATTCCACTCAGAACATACTTATATTGTGATGACTTTAGGGGGCCTACTAAATCAATTTGGAGCATATCTCCAGGATATGATTGTAGAGAACTGACTGGTTGTAACTTTGGTGTAATGTGGCTTTTTGGTACTCTGTTTAATTGGAGACAAGTAAGGCAGTTTTTGATGAAGCTAATGAAATGGTCGTTGAAGCCTGGATAATAAAATCGCTTTCTAAATTCCTGAATTGTTGCTTTGATGCCTAAATGACCTGCTGTTTGTGAAATATGGAGTCTACATATAGTCTATATAGTCTCCACAAATGCTTAGGTACACAGAATTGTTTATGAAGTACTCTTCCAGTATCATCATAAAAATTCCGGTATAAGACATTCCCTTCAAGAATGAATCTGTTTAAGTGTTTGTGATACTTTTTTAAATTTGTGGTAGCATACTTTAAATCTGGTTGTTGATTATTCTGTTGAATCCAGTTTATTACTGTTCTAATGTCTGTATCTTTTTGCTGCTCTTCTGCTAAATTAAGGCTAATTAAGTTGTCTGTAAGGTCTGGGAACTCATCTAATGGATTTGGGTATTCAATTGAATTTATTTCTTGTTTTCTTTTAAGTTTTAATAGCCCTTGTATTTCTGTGATTGGTAAACTACTTTGTTTCTTTTTATAATCTTCATAAACTCCAAGTTTTTTAAGGACGTCAAGTTCTGCGTTGTTAGCTTCGTCGTCAAAATTGTCAATATCAAATAATACGTTCAGTTCAACATCAGGATTTTGTGCTTCTGTAGCAATTTTTATTTCTCTGACTGGAATTCTATCTGTTAATTTTAAAGACATTGTTGCTGTTTTGTCATTCTCCATTCGGGAGAGGAAATCTGCGGCGTAATTAGCGCGTCCAGGAATTTGAGCAATTACTATATTAAATGCGAGTATTCTGTCTAAACAATTCCAAAGAGATGGTGGTATTACTTTTGATTGAAAGAATTGTGTGAGGCTTTTGTTGTCAGTGAGTATAATTACTTGTTTACTTGATCCCCAAATGTAGTGCGAAAAGTAGTCCAGCGCAGAGTACAAACCTAGGAATTCTTTGTAGTAAATTGAGAACTTTAATTGCGTAGCATTAAACAAATGCGATCCAAACGAAACGGGAGCGCATGTTTTCTTCTCTTTCTTTCCCGTTTCATTAACGTAGTCTTCCACCATTAGTACAAAACCTGCACCTTGGTAACTAGCGTCACAAAGAATTACATACTGTAGGCCTGGTTTTGGCAATCGCAATGTTACATTCGTTGCTTCCATTAAATCCTTCTTTATTACTTCTAAAGCGTTTACGTGTTCTTCTGTAGTCTCTATTACTGCATCCTTCTTCAGGAGCTTATAAAATGACATTAGTTTCTCGCCTAGATTAGGTATGTAATTTCGGAAGAATGCGTGAAGCCGATTAATCTCTTTACTTGTTTTGTCGTTTTTGGCATTCTAAATTTATCAAGGAATTTAGTTATTTTCGCTTTTTCTGGTGATATTCCATCTGCGCTGATGCTATTTCCAAGGAATTTCATTGTATCTGTTGCTATTTCACACTTCTCAGGTGACAATTTCAGTCCCGATTGACGTATACATGTAAAGATTTCTCGTAAAGAGGGTACCAATTGTTCAAAATTTGTTACTGCACTTCCGATATCATCCATAAACTGGGTACAATTTCCTGAGGCTAAATATGGGTCCAAATAATGTCTAATAAATGAGCTAAATCCGGTTACTGACTTATTCAATCCTTGTGCAAGACATTTATAGGCATAGGTTCTCGAAGCAAAGTTAAATGCTAGCAGTTGCACTGATACATCGTCTGCCATTTGCACGCCGTGATATGCTTGAGAACAATCAAGTTTTGTGAACAATTTTTTCCCGGCAAAGTAATTTATTGCGTCACTCATGTTCGAAATCGGGAAATTCGTATTCACGTAGTCGTTTTTCAGCAAATGGTTTACTTTTCTCAAGTCAATTAACAGTCTAAGTCTTCCTGAATTCTTTCGTTCTGCGAAAAGTGGACAACTATATCTTGATTGAGATAAAGTTGTTATCAGTCTGTAGTAATGCATTAATGCTAGTTCTACTTGTAACTCATTTCTCAAATGGACAGGCGTTGGAGTGCCTTGTTCGTAAATTGGTATGCTTCTTTCTGGAGTTAACTTTATCTTCAAATCTGTATTATATCCGACGTCAAATCTATGCTTTGCAAAAATGTCACTGAATTCAACTAATAATTCACCTACCACTGCTTTTTGCCCATCGTTATGGGCCAATTTTTTCCACGGAAATTTGCTCAAAAAGGTTATTTTGTCCTGATGGTTACCCTTTGGATCTAATTTCTCCATTTCTTGCAGTTTTAGCAGTTGCTCAAAGATTTCTCTCTGCAAGGGCGACAAATTTGTCGGATCCGGGCACGTTTCAGGCGTTGGGAACCATAGTTTTTCATATTCTGGCGCTGGTTGAGCTTTTCTTTTCGGGGTGTCTGTAACTTGAATTAGTTGATTTATTTCTGTTAAGTAATTTTCGCTCATTTTTGCAACATTTATTAATTGAGGATCTACTTCTAACAACTTTACAGCTTGTTCCGATGTTAAGAATGAGAATTTGGCTATCTCTTCGCCTTTATTTATAGTAATTGGGTGGTCAGTAATGTTCAGGACATAGATGTAAAGAGTATTATTTTCAGCAACTTTACTTAAAGAGGACGTTAATATTACTTCGCTATCTTTTTCAAAGATTTCGTTTGGAATTATTATTCCACAAAGGTCAGTGAATGATTCTAGTTTATCGTAAAGCTTGCATTCTAATACTGCTTGTTGATTTGGCTGTAAGACTTGCTTTTTCTGTGTATAAACTCCAAATTTTTTACGTTTTACAACTCTTCTGGGTTGCTTTTCTGGCTTTATTTCTTTTATTTGCGGAGTTTGATCAGGGAATTTAATGTAACTTTGTCCTGGGCAGATGCTAACTTTATGTTTAACGAAGAATGGGTTACCTAATATTACAGGAGTTGTGACAATTAAAACAAGGAAATTTTCTGTAAATGTTTGTGTGCCCAATTTAAATGTAACTTTAATTGCTTTATCAATTTTGACTATATTTCCGTTTGCCATTTTAACTTTATCTAGATCTGGCTTTTCTATTTCTGTTATTGAATTGATATTTGTGTTAATTAGTTCCTTGTAAAACTCACGACTTATCACGTTGGCAAATGCTCCTGTATCGATTAGTGCGCGTCTATCTAATTCTCCATTAAATTTAACTTTAACATAGGATAATGTTCTGCCTAAAAGTGGGACAATGCTGAATAGTTGCTGAACATGTGGTGTTGGCTTTGGTGTGGGTTGAGGTACTTGTGTTGGGAGTTGCACAGAATTGTTAACTTTACTTATTATTATTACTTTTACGTTTTCTACGCTTTTTGTTACTTTTATTATAAACTGGCTCTATTACTTTATCTAAACTAGGACTAGACGTGCTTCCGTTATAATGGTTAACTGAGTTTTTATAGTTTTTATTTTGTTTTTTAAAGTTGGGTGGCTGTATTAGTTTTTTTGTTGATTAAATGGGTAATCCATACCTCTCATATTTCTACTTTGCAGTGCACCAGCACGACTAAATTCTTTTGCTTTTTGCATACCATATCGGTCTTGTGCTGGACTATCGTAAACTATACCCTGTCTACGAAGGTTTTGAGGGGTATTTTTTGTTGGAAATCGGTAAACAGGTCTATTAACATAAGCTGGGTGAACAAATGGGGGGCTATCTGAAGGTTCGGTCCAGTAATTCCGGGTTTGTGGCTGTTGATTATAATAGAATGGTCTAGGGGCATTAAATTTCGGTCTAAACTCTCGCTAATTATTAGCACGAGGGGCATACTGTTGCTGGGGCCGATAGTTTTGCTGAACTGGACGATAATTAGGCTGATATTGAGGGTAATTTGGTCGATAATTTTGATATTGGGGGCGGAAATTTTGTCTATAACTTTGTCTGTAGACTTGTTGAGGGTAATGTGGTGTGAATATGTTTACTGGGCCTTGTTCTGGTGGCTCATTTTTAGGTGCTGCTTTCTGTTCGAGTTTCTGCTCAAGTTCTTTCTGATTATTGGAAATAGTAGTTATTGCTTTTAACATTTTATCTGTATTTAACTCTGTTATTTCATTAAATCCGTCATCAAAGTACTCTTCTCTGTTGCACATCTCCCTTATTGCAATTTGTTGGCTAGCTAAGGTGCATAATTGATCAATGGTATCTGTATCTGGCCTTTTTAAGAGCTTAGGCTTAAGCCAATTTGGCATAGACTTAATAAAGAAGCGCTGTATTTGTTCGTTTTTTCTGTTTTCTGACATCTGAAGGGCAGAATCTCTTGCTTCCGTCTCTCTTTCGAATCTACGAGCTTCTGGGTCGCCTGCTCCTGCTGGCGCTACTACTATTTCAGGTGCTGGATACGCTTTATTGGCTTCGGTTCTTAACTTCACTAAGAAATTTTTTACAGTGTCTATTTTTGGATTAAACTTTCGATTCTCTAATTTTATAATTCTGATCTCTCTCAAGTCATCCTGCGTGAATCTATTTCTTAGAGCTGTTATACTGTCTGCGAAATTTAGTCTGGTATCCTCTGGTAGGGTTAAGAAGTATCGTAAAGCGTCTCCTTTTAAATGTAATTGCAAAAAGTTTGCTTGTTGCGCGGCTGCGATTGCTGCAACTCCGATTGCACCTGTTATTAGTTGTTCAAACTCGTTAAAATTGTCCGTTTCTGATCCAGAGAAGGGTGTGATGTTGATTTGCGCGTGTGCCATTTTGCTTTTTACCCGATTAGATTATATACTTAACGTTCTATCAGTCTTATTTTCGTTCTAAAGTATTAAATAGCACACTTAACTTAATGGAGAGATTAAGGGGTTTTAAGTAAAGAAAACAGTTAAATGAATAGCACAAGAATATCAGAAAAGAAACTACTGAAACCATTCGTTCAGAAAAAAATAAAGAAGGGCTGCTTATAAGCCTATTCCTAAAGCTCCGGTCGAATCGTCAGACTTACATCGTTGAAGCCGTATGGGCCGCCGAAGTCTCACCTCTAAAGAGTGCCCCTTAGTCTAGGAAAATTCGTGGGGACCACGACCGCACAGGCCTTGTGGAAGCTGCACTCAGATAGGCAACAGCATAATGACCGAAGTCACTGTTTGATTCATTAACCTCCGGAGCTGGGCGGGGAAATAAAATATAATTGTTTTTTATTTTTGTTTAAACTTTTGTTTTGCCCTCTTTTAGTTAATAATTAAGTTATGGTTTCAGTAATTTAGCTTATTCTGATGTTATCTGATAATCAGCGATGATGTTGTCAAGGTTAATATCTCTGTCAGATTGAAGTTTGTTACGAATAAGGCCAAATTTGCGAACTTTTTGATTTAGACTTTTTGCTGTCCAATAAATTGCAACACGTTTATCATCTTCATCTAGCACATAAATTACAATGGATTTATAAAGAGAAGAGGAGAAAGCAGTTACTATCTGAGCTTGGGTTTGTGTCTGTTTTGTGTGTAGTTAATGTTATTTCCTTCAATATGTTCAACAAAATTGGGGGAAGCGCGGCAATTATTAATAGCGGGGAGAATTTGTTCTTTATAAATTGACATAAATAAAGCACCAAAATTAATTTTACAAATTCATTTACTCACAATATCCTCGTTTGCAAATACCTTGTGTTGTTTTTGTCCGTTGTGGCGGCTGTGGTTGCGTTTGTTCCAGTTACTGTCCACTCAAGCACTTTTGAATTGTTGTTACAATTAGACCACGTAGACACAAACACTATTTCCACCCATTCTTTGGTTTGTTACTGCTTTTTGCATTATCGTCTTGCTCGGAAAAGGAGTCCCGGAGGCTGGTCTGGATGATTGGAGGCTCTTAAGGTAATGAAGAAAAGGAAAAAGAAGAAAATGTCGAAAGAAGGAAAATGTCGAATTTATCAAAGAATTATATCGTTAAGTTTCGGTTCGTTAAACTGGAAAACAGTTAATAGCTCCTGTCAGCATGTTACGCACTGATTTTTAGAGATTGGGTCTATGGTATTATTGAGGTAATTATTTGAAGCAAATAGTTAGAATAACTGTCATTTTACAAGGACTTATTTTGATGTTTCACAGTGCGACTTTTAGCAGATATATTTTTAATAAAATTAGCTAGTAATAGCCTTTTATTGAGCGGTTCAGATGCGTGATATATCCACTAGTTTGTCTTGTATTTTAGAGTTTCAATAATACCGGTTTCGTCTCTAATGAAGTTGACTCAAACTTAGAGTTTTTAGAGAAAATTCCAGTTCAATCTTTAATTATTTCAGTAAGAATTATTTAATAACTTTAGTAAGAAGTTTCTCAAGTTTTATCAAGTTTTATAAGATGTTAGGCAACTGATTGTCAGGCTGGTTCTCCGGTGTTCTGGTGATCGTCGTTCCGCAGGGTTGTGCCTCGAGTTGTATTGGTCCTTCGCAAATATTTACTGATCTACAAGTTGGGCAATTTCCGGCTTTTGTACGTCTCTTGATGTTTGTTAACTACATATTCAAGTTCCGTATTAGCACCTACTTTATCAGAATAATTACTTCACCAAGTACATAATCTCTCATAAAGTTATTTTTTGATTATGTGAATTTATCATCAAGCAACTCAAAAAAGTAAATATTGAGGCTTTTAGGCACTTGATATGTTTGCTATTAAACTGTCACTCTGCGGTTGTTTTTCGTAAACATAAACAAATTAGAGGTTACAGGCCTAGATGGAAAATACTGGCTATATATGGCCTTGAAACTAACTGAATATTAATTAATATAAAGCACTTAATTATGGATATTTAAAGGAATATCATCACGTAACTATGAGGGACGAAATAGGGGCGTGACAGGATTTCAAACACAGCCTGGAAAAATCCCTTTAGACACTATGTTTTAATTGGTTTTTCGATTCAAAATCAGTAGATACGAAAACCAGTAACACACGAAAGAGGACATTGATCCTGCCAGACATCACAAAACTTTCTTGATTGTCTCAAAAAACATGTAACTCTCAACACTCCGAGCCTTAAAACTCGGCGTTAATTGGGCTCCAAATTCAATTTACGGTCACTGAACAAATTTCGAAAAGAAATAGTAACATCCGTTTAAGTGCAAGATAGCAAAACTTATCAGAAGTAGATACCGGAAATTCCAATAATTTGGCATTTTTCGAGACAAAATTTCGAGTCTTTAACCAAATGTACACATATTTTTATTCACAAACCACGCAAGCCTGTTAGAAGTTCCGTCCACTGTACGGCCCTCATTTTTGCAGTATTTCTGAGTGGACGAAACACGTCTAAATGCATTTTGTTGTTGATCATTTTAGGCTGCAGAAGCAATTTTAAACTCCAGGCCGCTTGTGATTGTTGCCGAGCTCCCAGACACTTACGAGGTTGAAAAGTGGCAAAACCAATCAAACACAATGTTTGACCTCCCTTTTACGGCACTCGCACGCGTAAAGGCTAAGTGACCCTTCTTCCCTTGGTTTCTCTTCGGAACGCTTCTAGGCAAGCAGGGTCACTCTCGTCAGCACAAACAACTTACTTCCTTGAATAAATGTGCTCCAGTCTCCCGCAGCTGTTCTAGGTTGTTCAAAGGAAATAAAAATTAAGATAGAAACGAAAAGAAACAAGACGGCTCCTGCAATACTGTGAGTAGCGCAAAACGTTCGAACACGACTCAATTCAGTCAAGAACGTCTCTTTGTTCCTAGACGAAAAGCTCGTTTTAACTATCGTTGACGAATAAAATGATAAGTTAACTAAAATGAAATCAAAATTAGGAGGCAAAAACATGTCAAATTTTTCTCCTGGCAAAAATTTGATTTCAAATTCTTTGAATTCATATGTCCTATATTTCCAATATTTTTGTTTTTTTTTTGTCAAATTAAAGCACAAAACAGCTTTTTTTCTTTCTTTTCAATGTTTAGGTTACAAATTTAAAGTATTTTTGTATGAAAAACTGACGCTGTCCATATCAATTAATTGAATCTGGTGTATGTCGTTTTCATGTTTCAATCATAACTGCGCCAATTGGTGAAAGTATGATCAAAAGTCGACCAAACATTAGTTGAGAATAACGGCGCGGTGTCAAATATAATTTTCTGTTAAAAATTTTTTATATGCGATGACACAAAATAGCAGTCAATTGTAACCATCCTTTAATTTCCATGAGGACGTTATTGTAGAACATAGTTCAGTAGAATAAAAAATTTCTAAATAGAGACCAATTGGACAGCGCACGCGTCAAAGTGAATTGAAGTCTGTCCCTAAAAAAAGTTATTTTGACTTTATCGTTCATTAATCGAGTGGTTATTGTTCTCTTGTTATGTTTTTGACAGACCTCTAAAAATTATTAAATATATTTAATATCAGCTTAAACCCCTGAACACTTGCGCACTAATCCCCTGAGATTAAACAGATTTCTTGATCTGAGTTATTTATTTCTTAATGCAAGCGAAAATTAAAAAAAGTGACTGCTTCACAATAAACTCAATTTTCTTGAATCTTAACATCCCACAATCGTTCAGCTCTGTCAAAAATGAATTGGATCAATTTTCAAATGAACTGCGAGATATGAGTTTAGTGTAAGTGGACGCAGAAACCAACAAATTATTTGAAAAAACTGATTTGAAATAAACTTTTAAAAAGATTTATAAAAACGCTTATATACAGCCTCCGTTGAATCAGATAGTCCAAACAAAAGAGGCCCTGATTTTTACGAAAAACATTTCATACAAAAAGTCAGAGAAACCAGCAAAATTAACGAAAAACTCGAAAAATTTTTTACTATAGTTTTCGTTTGAATCAGGAGTATCACAGTTGTTAAATTCGATTGAGTTTCAAGGAAAAAAACCATAGAATACAACTGACTACAATGCAATATGTTTTTAAACCATTCGTTTAGTAAAAGTTTTTTTAGAAAAAAGGAAGAAACAAAATTTTTCCATTTTTATAATATTTCTTGGAATTTTGTTTAATTTTTTTTTAAGTTTCAAAACATTTTTTTGATTATATTGTAAACCTATTAAGCTATGAAACGATTGCCCAAAATTTAACAAAGTAGTAACTAAGGGGGAGAGCAAGAATTCGCGACAATTAAAAAAAGTCAATTTTCTGTATTTTGTCTTTCCATTATTACTATTTTTTTATAACGATGCAAAAAGTTTTCACTTCTCTTTTTTAAAGAATTTCGTATAATCCAATATAGAAGTTTTATAAAAATGTATTAACAATTTTGCAACGACTAAATTATAATAAATTAATATCTTCCTCTTCCTTTTCCTGGCTATCCTTTCAATTGTTTTTTTTTTTACAAAACTGCGATTAATGTTTCTCTTTTTTACACTGCGATGCGTCAAAAATTTGACTGAAGAAGCCGGGCTCGTACATATATATTCCCCCATTGTGAAAAATGGAACAAATACAAACTCGGTGCCCCGCTCGATTTTTTACACAAAACAGTTGCTTTCATCCAGCATATAATTATTGCAAAATGGTAAATTCAACGTTCTGTGTAGCCCATTGATTACACCAGCTCTATTAATAAACTTAAACAGCTTAAATTTAACAAGAATCATGAAACTGTTGACATTAAGCTGTGCAAAAAAATGCATTTCTTGACGTTATATTTAGCTTTTACAAATTGAATAGCGAACTACTATATAATGGGCGCAAATTTGCACTTCAATTCTGTGCACAAAAATAACCATTTTCAAGCCTTCACAGCTCGACTTTCAGGCTGGCGCGCAAAAAAATACCATACCCTATTTTATGAAAGTAATGTTGTGCGTCCCGCAATCGATCCAATTTCTACGGCAGCTTAATGTTCTGTTTCTCTACCCTATGAATTATTTTTTAATTTTTAGAACAAAATGACAGGATAACGTTATATGCCTCTTGTATGTGTAACTTACAGGAAACATCATTCTCGTCTTGACTGGTGCCATCACCTTCATTGTCTTCACTGCGTTGTTTCTCTTCCAAAAATTTTATCCCTTTGTAAAGGTACTGTCTGAGAAGCTCACTTGTTTTGGAGTCACGAACGCCAACAAATATCCGGCCTTCCGATTTTTGATTTTCCGCCAGTTTATCATTTTCCAAGTTAATCTCTTTCATAATTTCTTTCAGTGCACGCCACTTAGGGTTTTCTTCTAACTGTCCTTTCTTGTCGTCCCCGCATCCAAAAACACGCTGCTTAGAATTCACAAACAGACTGTCGGCTTCTTTCATGAACAACCAGCCGGTATTGCTAGCAAAAACTTCTTCATTCTTCCGAATCTCGTTTATGAAATGATTAAAAGATACACAATCCCTCTGCAGTAAGTTAATTAGTATATTGCGCAAAGTTTTAAGGTCGGTTAATAACTGCTTTGATTTTCGACTGACTGAGAAACTAACAGGATCCAACATAGTTCGAACTTGCCTTTCAAAATCGTAGGAAAGCACACTGTCCACAGAAAATTCTTCTTGATCCAAAGATGGATTATCTCGCTTTATCTCTGCACAGCACGCTTTTATCAGCTCCAGTACATTTCCCTGAATCTTCAGCATCAATGGAGTAATTTTAGTCTGGTTCTCAATAACTTCAGGCGCCATTGAGTCGAAACATTTTGCAATCGAGCTTCGAAAACGTGGCCAAATGTTGAGACGTTTCAGATTACACATTCGCATTACACGATCTGCTTTACCATGTGCAGACATGAAAGCAGTCGGAACTTCACTGAAAGCACAAATTCTTCCAGTCGTATTCTTCTGTCTGTACAGCCGAGTAATGAAAGCTTCCTAAATCATAAAGTTATTAAATCAAATCATAAATCAAATCAATGCTAAGAAGATTTAATTAGATAAATGAAGGCTTTGATTAGAATTAACAAGAATATATATCACCTGATGAGATAGCAACAGTCTTTCAGCACGATATATGAATAAAGCAGTCAGAAAATCAAACGGAATTCGGTTCGTGAGAAAATCCAAAACTAAAATTCTTGAAGTTACGAACAGAACACCACCCGATTTATAAATTTTGACTCTTTCAGTGACTGAATTTGTCGTCTCTGTCGTTAAGGAACAGGGCGCTGCATCTGCATCCCATAGATAATCCAAAAAACATGTCACATCGTCTTTGGCTGCATTGACCACAATCACCAAATTGGTTCGCACGCAGAAAGCTTTCAACATGTGCGCAAATATCTTTTCCATGCAGAGACCTCGAGCTATAACGTTCAGCGAGTCATCAGCCAACGCATTTTCAATGATTTCGTATTCATAGGGCAAGAGCGAATCCATTTTTAAATCTGGAGAAACACATTAAACGAAGAAACTAGGTTCAATTTATAACTTGCAAATCACTCTATAACACCGCTCCAACAAAAACTTAGTCTAGATGCCTATCTCTTAACGAAATGATTATTAACTATGGTATACTATATGTATTCATTTTGAGTACGCACACTTAAGAACGAAACCATAAGGGTGAGAAAAATAACCGAATAAACGTCGGAACAATTGCTCTTCCTAAATGGGACTAAGAAATTCAATAGTGGCATCGCTTCAAATAACCACATTAGAGGTGAACATAAACCACTATTAAGATTTAAAGTGAAAAATGGCATTAGTTTCGGCGCACTTTTCATTTGACTTTTAGTTTTAAATTGCCGCCAATTGAGTTCAGCTGCTTGAAATTGTGATTGAGAGAGAATTTTAGATCACGCGAAACGCAAAAAGTCAAGGGCGTAAAATTCACTCGAAAAGTCAAAACGGTCAGGCAAAAATTTTGCATAAAAAAGACCAACATGTTTACAATAATTGTTATGAACTTCGTTCAAAAGCAATTAATAAACGTAAGAGGTGAGAATGAACGTAAGAGAGATGCCAACAAAATTTTTATGAAACTCGTCTCCGCAGACCTTAGTCGGGGAGGAGCAGACAAGACAGCTCGAATGAAAAAAAGCAGATTCTAGTGTAAACAGTAGACTAAAACTGTTTACCTTAGTCAACCAAGCATTAACAGGAGACGAATAGAAATAAATGAGAAAGCTGAAGAAGCGCCAGAATAACCAAGGAGCTTGAGTTAGCCCAGAAGTGACATTCACAGAAAGAGAAGAGGTATCAGTGCAACTGCACAAAGAAAAATTTTAACAGGGAACGGAAAGTACATGCACGGATCGCAAATAGTCCTAGACAAGAGAAGAATAAATCTGATATACAACGTTCCATGTGGTTCTGAAATGTGAACACAGCAACAGGAGCCAAAGTATCATTAAAGAAATCTATCATTCAATAAGGCACTTGTCTTAGAGACAAGAGAGACCCCTGCAGAATGGTTTCCACAAATTAATGCGTTACTTTGCGTTACAACCAAGGCGTTTTTCTTTTCAGGCAACCAGATACAAAAACATTGTGCAAAAAGACTTGGGTTTGTTGATAAAAGTTCGTTAGAGCTTGCAGTGACAAATGTTTAGTTTAAATGTAATGGGATCTGATATGTACAATCAGATGGTCTGGCTATGGGTGCATCATTGGCTGTAATACTAGCAAACGTGTTGATGAAATCGTTTGAGGCATCACTGCAAAAAACCAGAGCTCAGTTAAAATATCTCCAGATCCGACCAAAACGGAAAGTGCAAATACTGTAACCGAAGAGTGACTTTCCGAGGAAGAAGGGTAGAATGTGAATCATGCAAAAACTAGTTTCATGCATAATGCCAAAAGATATCGAATGAGGAATACGCCAACATGCAGGATTTTGTTTGGATTTGTAATTATTGCAGCAATTAACAGACAGTGGGACGGTATGAGGAGATGAAATTGTTTAAAAGGTATGTGGATGATATCATCTGCACGGTTCGTGCTCCAGGACGAGTACTCAAAATTTGCAAATTCATTTTACAACGACCTGCAATTTAGCTTAGAAAAAGTTAACATGGAATGGGATTTGGCTTTTCTTGACATTAACATAAATGTGAGCAGCAAAAGCAATATCACCTATCATTGGTATCAAAAACAAACTGCCACTGGATTAATACTGAATTTTCGCGGCTTTGCACCGCTTCAGCATAAGAGAAATTTTATTCAAGAGACGGTTCACAGGTTTTTTAATACAACCTGTAATTTGTTGGCCTTCGATCGGGCTCTTGCAAGGAACAAAACTTGCTGGATCAAAAATCAGTATCCAGAGGAATGGTCTTCAAAAATAGTGAACCCGACTTTAGAAAAGATAATGAGTGGCGATAAAGACCGCTTGAGAACAACACCAAAAGAGCATCAAAAAAGCAAGACTAGATTTCATGATAAGTCAACAACTTTTCTACAATATAGAGGCAACCTTACTCAGAACTTTGCAAGCAAATTGATGAAACTATGCGAATTGCAAGTGGTTTCTATAACGCGGAAATTAAGATCATGCTTCCCCACCCTGAAATCATCTTTCGATAGAGATCTGAAATCCCACGTGGCATATGAGATAAAAAGTAAAGCTTGCGGATCCATCTATGTTGGGCAAACAAGCAAGCATGTTACCGCAAAGATAACAGAACATCAAAAGAAGGATTCCCAGGTGGGTCAACCTCTGGTTGAATGTTTTTGTGCCACTAATGACATTGAATGGAAAATTCTGGACGCCTGTTGGATAATAGAAAAGCTAATGACTATCAAAGCTATAAACATCAGCAAGCTGAAGCCGGCAATAAACACACGCGATGAACATGGGGGGCGGGAAATCACTCTAAAATATTAATTCAAATCATAGTTTTGACTAGATAAGGATACATAGGGCAAAAAACATTTTGTGGATGACAATACAAAATTTGCAAAACATACACAATAGGGATACTTAGGGTTAGGGCAAATATCGGAGTACCCCTAAAATACCAGAACATGGCCAAAATCGAAAAATCTGGAATAAGAATGTTTTTAAAGAAATTGAAAACAGATAAAAATATGAGTTGTATATAGGCTAAATATTTTATAAAGGAAAAAATTGTCTATTGATTTTATTAGAAAAGTTCCTTGAATTGTTTTAATTTTGGTCTCAGAAAAATGTAAATACATATTCATTTTATCCTTTAACAATTGTTGAAACAGATTTAACTTGACAACGAACGTAAAGTTCGAAAAGGTTTGTTTTAACTATCGAAATAATTTTAATTTGACAAAATGGTTTCTAAAGTTTTCATTGTTTTAGTGTTTTAGCGAGTATGAAATTTATAGATTTACCGAGATAGTGCTTAATTTGGCTGCAAGTTCGCCTGTTAAATAGAAGTTATGATTTTCACGCTATTGGTTTTCAACGCCTGACGCTCACTTCTGGCCCTGAGCATCGGAAGACCCAACCCATCTTTGAGAAGTTGTATTGTTAATGAATTGTTTTGGTATTTTCAAACAAAGCCATATTGATACTTTAGGTTAAAAATTTTTGTAATTACTTGTTTGTTTCTGCCCGTTTTCTCTGCTTAGGAGCCCATGCGCCAATTCAATTCCCGATGGATGCCAAATTTGTCCGAGAAGCTTGTTCTGGGGACGTAATGAACAAACTACTTGAATCCCAGAACCGTACACTCTAGTGATCACTCCTACATAGATACCACCGTGAAAGAGCTGTTTAAACTCGTCTGGCTTTAGCCCTCAAAAAATTTCAAATGTTTTGTTAATATTGCTGGGATTAATGATAATCGAAGTACTCTCCAACAGTTCGCCAATGGTTGGAAGTGTGTTAGATATAATATATTTGAAATTCAATCCCTCAGCTGTAATTGAGCCAAAAACCATTCATTCAGCTAATCAAACCCCCATCAATAAAAAATTATTTGCTCTGAATAATGTTCTGCAATTTGTGTTTTCTAAATTTTATCCGTGTGTAACCACCCTTAGTTTTGACAATATTTATGGCTTTTCTTTGTCTTTTATTTATACAATGGCAACAAGTTATTTTCTCGAATGCTTCATTTCTTGATTTATACTTTTGCTTCCTAAAAAGTTATGTTTCCTTTCCCGCAATGTCCAATGACCACGGATGTAATACTTCACTCAACCGTTTTCATGATCAAAACGAACGCAGTTATTGTAAAACTTTTCTGAGGAACGCGCGCGTAAGCTGTAATGCTTGTGGCCGGCAGCCCATCAGGTGCAGTGGTTAGGAAATTTCCGCTGACCGAATTGCCGGGTTTCAATGTCCAAGATGTATATCAAAAGCAGCACATGGTGCTCGCAACGTTCCCACCATAGCTCTGCCCGCTTACCGCATGACAAAAACAAAAATCATACAACTTCTTTATCGCCTCGAGCAGCCCTGGTTTTTGCTGATAATGCCAATGATGGAAACATAGTTACAGAGGCTCCCCCATAACGCAGCAGAAGAAAACAAAAAAAATTGCAGAACGTTTCTTACACAGCCCGGAAAGGCCGATATGATTGGTAGAATCCATAGAGAGATCTGTCTCTGGCGCGCAAACTTCATAATTTTAGACACAAAAAACCAAGGCAAAATTTCTTTAAAAGTTTTGATGAAAATTTTAAACAGTTTGTAGAAAGGGGCAACTATCAAGAAATTTCATTAAAGGTTGCCGCTATCTTCCCCACTTTGTTCTCCCTTGTGTGAAACTGAACAACAACGGTTCAGTTAACAAGACGTTTTTTCGACGCCCCAGTGTTGGTGCCAAGGCCGACTCGACGAATTCTTCTGGAAACTAGAGCTCTGCAGTATAAAATTTATAAAACCCTATAAACAGCAAAATTTTTGAAATGAAACAGTTCAACAAACTCATGGGGACAAGAAAAACTTTGAACGCAATCAATTGTCTCACTGGTGAAGTAATGTCCGGGATTTTATCAGCAAAAATACAATTAACTGAAAAACTGTATATGAATAAGTCAGAGAGAAATACCAGACTCCTTCCCAAGTAAACTTCAAGTAAATAGTTGACGAAGAACGTGTGAGTTAAACCCTTACCAACCCGCAATCTTCCAAAGCATCGGCAGTTAAAAAGGCACTCTTGAAAAAACACGGCAGTAGGAGGATTGGAGGATCTACTCTCTGTTCTTCAAACAACTCACTGAACATGGTAGCTATTTTGGCTACAACCCAAGCGCTCCCGAAGTGTCAATTATTAGTAAACGAGGCTTCAAAAGACTAAGTTCTAAAGTTTTTTGAGTTGAGGGCAGTTAAAATTTTGAGGGGATGGCAGCCGCGTTCTAGACATTGTAATAGTCAATGAGAAAGCCTATGAGAACTTGAATGAAAACAATACTGGAAATTATTTTAATTTGTTAAAGCAAGAGGCAAAATCTTCCCATCAAAAGTCTTACGCAAGATGCGAGCAACAAAAAAATTAGTGTCTAGGACAACGCCTATCTCAGGGAAAATCTCCACAGACGCGGGAGCCAACATCCATACGCACGTCCTACCGTCGACGATCAAGCAAATGCTCGTCTCACCAAGAACCCATAATGCAAGACCAACGAACAGCATGCCTGAAAACAATTTGACCGCGTAAGAAGGATCTTATGTAAAGACTTCAGACCGAACAGCGTCACATAATGGAAATGGCTTCGGAAAAGGGAGCATCGAACAGGGAGCAGCTCTACCGCTTAAACGTTACGGTTCTACACTACTAAAATCTGAATTTAGAGACGGGCGTTGCATTAGATATAACAACGAAGCCAAAAATACGCCTATGAATTGTCCATTTGGTGAAAAACTGACCATATGCTCTCAACTGTGCGAAGGGTGAGTATGCACACAGGAGACACAAAAAATCCAAGTGACCTTTAATAAGATCATGCAGGACTTTACTAATGATGTCAAAGTGTCTTCAAATTGAGTCCTTTTTCCACAGAAACTACTAGCATGGATGAAAACGCAAGACTAGAAACTAAAGCGAATAGAATACGGGGATCCAAATTCAGCCGTTTTGTCTTCGACATAAAGATATTTAACCCACTTGCCAAGTCATGCCGAAAAAACTCCGTAGAAGCGTACAAATATCATGAGTCGTTGGTGTGCCTCAAGTATTAGCAACAAGTACCTAACGTCGTGAAGACTTATTTCGTTCCGCTCGTATTTTCCAGCATAAGGTCTGAAGGACCGTTGGCAACGCGCACTAGATAAAAAAAAGCTAGCGAAATTGCTGAAAAGTTATTCGAGTCACCCTCGGACTCAATAACTTACACACGAAAAAGAATAATTTTTCTCTTCTGCGCAGCGCTATTGTATGCCTCAGAGGGTGTTTTAGTGTCCTAATTCTGTGTGACGATGCCATGAGCATGTTTTTTGCGGTAATTTTACATACGATGCTGTGATGTTTCATAGTGAGGGCTCACTGTTCCGTCCATTGGCTGGATCACACCCCCTTTTGAAAAAGTTTAAAAAAAGAGAAAAAAATCAAGTTCCAGATTGAAGCTAAGAAATATTTAGATGTGCCTGGCTTTTATTCTGGAGGGCTATAAAAGTGAGTTTTAAAGATATTGCACGGTTTTCTGGACTGCGAAAGTAATTTGCAACATTTTTCAGATTGTAAATGGTGCATGCATAGAAAATCAGTGGAAGAAATGACTTGCATTCTTCTTTTTATGACAACGTTGGTTCAACTGATCGCTTCAAGTTTCAAAAATGTAGCGTATCCGAACCATCAGAAGTTCGATTCTCGTCTGTTGTGGAAAATACTGAAAGACATGCAAAATCTCGTTGCTTAGCAGCTCTTCGTCGGAACTATGTCACAGACAACGAGGCCTCCACTGGGCCTCCTCGAGGCCTGCTATGAGTATTCTCTTTGTAGGATTACTCGAAGTTATTTTATGTCAACTTGAGCAATTTTGTGTTTGTGTTCAAGTATCCCCAGAATTGCTTCAAATAAACTTTGACGTTGCTTATTATAAAAAGTGACGTCAAAATACATTCGAAGCAATTCTGTGGATACTTGAACCCAAACACAAAAAGGCTTGCAATTATACACAATCAAGATTTAGGACCATCCCAGGTTGAGGTGCCATCCGGAAATGACCTCTGATCACACCGTGCCAGACGAAAGTTACCTCTGATCAGACCATCCCAGACCAAAGTAACTTCTGATCAGACTAATGTGCGCTCAAAACACTGTGTGCGCTTGAAATGTGCTCAAAATTTTCTCTGATCAGACCAAAATCAGACCATTGTCCAGACGATTGTGCGACCATGGCCCAGACCAAACCCAGACCATCTTCCAGAGGATTGTGCGCTCAAAATCACTTCTGATCAGACTATTGTGCGCTCAAAAGTCACTCCTGATCAGACTATTGTGCACTCGAAATCATCCCACCGCACGAATTTTTTTATAACATATTCATTTCAAAAAAAATGATATTTGCATTATAAGATTCATCTAAAGAAAACACCACTCTGAAAGTGTTATTGCTCAAGAAAACAAAAACTCAACTTCTGAGAAAAATTTTATATGGTATACATTAGTGCATATTTCGAACTCAATGGATGAATTTAGACAGCTTTCCATATAAAACGTCGTATTCTACAGTTACACGCAATTTTCGTGTAAGGGGACTGGCACGTTCTATCAGCTGCACCCCTTTGGTTCTGATCAAAGACATCAGATTCTCGATGTTTCTGTGATCAGAATGCTGCATTTCGTTGCCATTTTTGAGAGCGCCAACATCTTTCGGAAAAGAAAACAAAAAATGAAAAAAAATTCCGCTCGAAATTGTCTCTGATCAGACTAATGTGCGCTTGAATCTGCCTCTGATCAGACCATTCCCATCCTGAAGTGACCTCTGATCATACCATCCCCAGACCGAAATGACCTCTCATCAGACTATCCCCAGACCGAAGTGACCTCTGATCATACCATCCCCATACCGAATTGACCTCTGATCATACTATTGTGCGCTCGAACCAAATCCCAGACCCTGTAATTTTGGTCTGGGAACACACCGTGTGCGTTGGACTCCGTCTGATCGGAGGTCACTTCCGGATGGCACCTCAACCAGGGATTGGATTACTCCATCAGTTAATAAGATTTAGGAAGTCAAAAATTATTTTATTGACGATAAAAATGTAATTTGAAAGCGTTAATTCCACAACAAAGCCCGTTTTATTTAATTAACAAATTTTTTTTACTCATCTATTCAATTATTTTTGGAACAGGTTATCAAGGATCCTACAAGTGCTGTTGGCAATGATCAAATGCGTATTACATCTTGTTGTCAAGTTTATTATTATACACCAGATTAAAATACACTTACAACTTGAAAGAGGCTATCACTATATAAAAAAATTCAGTTAAACTAAAAAAGACTAAGTTTTACCGAAACTGATTATAAAAGAGTGATAGCGGAGTTTTTTTTAATCCACCTTGCGGACTAGACAGAAATCAACGTCGGATACATTGGGGCATAAAACAACTTCAGCCTAAATTTTAAATCCGCTGTAATAGAAACATATATACAATAAGCCGTAACAGAGAAAAAAGACAAAGAAGAAGATAACAATGGAGATTATGATATCAAACTGGTAACAAAAAACAAAGACAATCAAGAAAACGATGAATATCTACGCATAAAAAAGAAACTGGTCAACCAATAGGCAAAAATGAAAAATATACTTTACTTTTTGTTTGTTAGTCAACCAGTTTTTTGCTTGTTATTTTATCAAGTATCCCCAGGGTTGCTTCATTTGTGTTTTGATGTTGCTTATCATAGAAATCAACGTCAAAATATATTCGAAGCAATTCTGCGGATAATTGAACCCAAACACAATATTGCTTGCTAGTATACACAATGAAGATTTACATTCATCGGATGACTCCATCAATCAATTAATTAGATGTGGGAAGTCAAAAGTTACTTTATTGAAGTACTATAGGGCCCACGTGAGAAACAAATTGACCGCGTAAGAAGGATCTTATGGAAAGACTTCAGACCGAACAGCGTCACATAATGGAAATGGCTTCGGAAAAGGGAGCATCGAACAGGCTCATAGCTCTACCGCTTAAACGTTACGGTTTCACACTACTAAAATCTGAATTTAGAGACGGGCGTTGCATTAGATATAACAACGAAGCCAAAAATACGCCCATGAATTGTCCATTTGGTGAAAAACTGACCATATGCTCTCAACTGTGCGAAGGGTGAGTATGCACACAGGAGACACAAAAAATCCAAGTGACCTTTAATAAGATCATGCAGGACTTTACTAATGATGTCAAAGTGTCTTCAAATTGAGTCCTTTTTCCACAGAAACTACTAGCATGGATGAAAACGCAAGACTAGAAACTAAAGCGAATAGACTACGGGGATCCAAGTTCAGCCGTTTTGTCTTCGACATAAAGATATTTAACCCACTTGCCATGTCATGCCGAAAAAACTCCGTAGAAGCGTACAAATATCATGAGTCGTTGGTGTGCCTCAAGTATTAGCAACGAATACCTAACGTCGTGAAGACTTATTTCGTTCCGCTCGTATTTTCCAGCATAAGGTCTGAAGGACATCAGCAGACATCAGCCTAAATAAAACAACTTCAGCCTAAATTTTAAATCCGCTCTAATAGAAACATATATACAATAAGCCGTAACAGAGAAGGAAGACAAAGAAGAAGATAACAATGGAGATTATGATATCGAACTGGTAACAAAAAACAAAGACGATCAAGAAAACGATGAATGTCTACGCATAAAAAAGGAACTGGTCAACCAATAGGCAACAATGAAGAGTATACTTTACTTTTTTATTTGTTAGTCAACCAATTTCTTGCTTGTTATTTTGTGTTTGGGTTCAAGCATCCCAAGGTTGCTTCATTTGTATTTTGATGTTGCTTATCATAAAAATCAACGTCAAAATACATTCGAAGCAATTCTGCGGATAATTGAACCCAAACACAATATTGCTTGCTAGTATACACAATCAAGATTTAGATTCATCGGATGACTCCATCAATTAATTAGATGTGGGAAGTCAAAAGTTACTTTATTGAAGTACTATAGGGCCCACGGATGGCCGCAAATTTCTCCTTTGACGTAATTTTGCTCGAATTTTGTTTATTGCTCTCAGCAAATTGGTCGAACAACTGTTGGTCTCTGAATGTTTTTAAGTAACTGAAATCTAAATCATCCAAGCATACGATATCAAGATGTTTGACATTATTACAAGTTCATCAAAAGAGACAAAGGAAAAGCTGATAAACGAAGTAACACAAATACTGAATCAAATAAGGGAGTCACTAAATAGAGCAACAAATAAGAAAGAGGAATATAAGTACAAAATAGAAAATTTAGAGATTTGGGACATCAACAATAAATTTTAAACCAAGCGAAGTTAAAAACTCAATACTAGAGGAGCCAAAAAATAAAAAACTTTCCGCTTGTGTCCCCAGTACGTTATGCGCCACCATTTACAGAGCACGTGTCATTACATAGTAAAACATTATTTTTATATGGAACGTGTGTCAACGGATGCAAATAATATGCGCTCATTGAGCTGGGGCACAAACTGAAAAAAATCCTACAAATTGATAGCACACTTAATAAAGGATAAGACAATATACAAAATTATAGCGACTCCCACTGGCAATAGACAACTTTACTCAAAATTTTTTTAACCCAAATTACGAAAAAATTTACTGAATTCTGATAGCACATGCAAGCTAGTTCGTCAGAACGACATTAATAAAGACGCAACTATCCATTTGCATCTATTTTGAACAATTAAAGACCTGAACTGCAATGCCAATAGCTATAGGGCATCAACTAAAGCAGTGTTCAGGTCATTTTTCATGGTTTGCCAGGCGAAGAGGCTGCAAAAGAGTTAGGCGCAGTTTTATCAAACTGCTTAAATAAAGTCCAACTGTTACAGATGGATTCTCAGGCGAACTCCAAAATACTGACTATAGATCTTTAGAAAACAATTGGTGCAAAGCAGGTAATCGAATGGAAGCCATTCATCCAAACGAAAATGGAATAGAAAAAAGGCAATCACGATAAGAAATCATTTTTCAAGTGCGGGGTATCATCCCACAGGAAGCAATGTGTCATTCAGACAAATTAGAAAGGGATTAAAAAACTTGTTAAGAATTACTGGAACACATATGGTCATATAGGATATATTGCGTTTGCGTTTGAAATTTGAAAATGGTGGTATTGCATTTAAAAATTATTTCGCATTTAAACCTTATACTTTCGCAGAAAACAGAATGTTCAAATGTTCTCCGAAATACCAAGCAGACTTCAGTCACAGTAATTGGATTTTGAAGAAAACTCATAACTCAAAATAAACGTTTAGGGTTTTGATCTTTATTTAATATATCCAAACTATTAACAATCTGCCATCTTGTTCTACTTTGTGGGTACGCCAAATCTAATTGAGGGCACAATTCTGTGAATATACAAACAACCAAAAGTACGACAAACACTTTGTTGACTTAAGTTCGTTTTCCAGTTTTTTCAAAATACGAATATGAGGAGTGCCAATAACAGACAAAAGTAATTCAATGCAATAAACTTTCATATCAAATACTTTCTAATGTAAAATCAGTATTAAAAAAAATTAAATATTAGAATCTTTGTTGAATTGTTGTATTTTGAAGTACAGAAACAACTCAAGATAACTACTACAAAACGATACTTACTGTTCTAAAAGAAAGTTTGGAGACTTTTTCCTTGACGAATTGACAGTAAAAACATCACGAGCAAATTCAGTAACAGACTGCATTAATCTGTTCGGAGACTGCAATTGAAATCACCTTCAACATGAAAAGCAACTGAACAGAATTTTCTGCCAATAATGTGTTAGACATCGTAAATACAATCGAACCAGCTTGGACTATCCGAAACTATATAACATCAGTTGATCAATGCTTAAAATCCTAAAACACTTTTTACACACAATCTTTGCAACAAATGTTTGGTAATGATCATTTTTAACATTTTTTCATCTTTGGAACTCAACAAACAAAAAACATAGTGCAATACGTCTAAAAAGATAACAGAATTTTTTTCTAGAGGGCTTAACTAAATTAAAGAATCGCATCAATAGATTGAGACAAACATTTCTACAGAAAGATTCAAATTCCACCTTCCAAATTTTTTCAAGTTTGTTCGAACATGAATTGAATAATTTAGCTGCTTTGATTTACGTTAAAAACAGCAAAAAAAAGGAAATTCAAAGGAAAAAAGTGAATATAGTGTTATTGAAACTTATTAACAAAAACGTTTTTTGAATTTTTGGAAGGAGAGGGAAGATGTTTCTGCTTATAATACGTACAAAATAATCAGAATAGCAACGATTCGACAATTGAGAAAATCAATTATTAAAAGTTCAAAACAATGTTAGATACTCTTTCTGATTAAAAGCACATTTGAAACTTCAGAAAAAAAACAAAACTCAGACAAGTTTTGAAAAACAACGACATCTTCAAAATCCGGTACAATAAAAACTATTTAAAAAAGACACAAAAGGCAAACACTTTAAGTAAAAATTTTTTAAGATTAATTATATGGGGAGGGATGAGAAAAAATGTTGAGCTTCTTTTTTTATAACAATTGTATTCTGGTTATTTAAAAGATTTTCCATTCAGAACGAGCTGTAACGAGAAAGGAGTTAAAACGAGAAATGAGCTATGTTATTATTTCACAAACTTCCACAGAACATAGCATGGGGTCCTTGACTCCTAAACTCTTGGTCTTTCAAATGCTGTCAAAATTCTATTGGAACACATACAATTTACAAGTTATGAATGTTTTTCCAGATGTCCCTAAAAAAAGAAGTAAATTTAATCTATAAAAAATCTGATCCGCTTGAATCCGAGAGACACAGACAAATTTTTACTGACACCAACTCTTGCTAAAAATTTTAATGGGCTTCTAATCCAATAATTGCTAGAACATAGAAGGAGAATGAGATAAAAAAAATCAGTTCTTCAGTTTTCTGAAAACAGACCTCGACTGAAACTGCCATTTTATAAACTGAATTTTTAAACCAGCTTTAGGAACAAAAAAGAACCGGTACTTTTTTGGATTTAGCAAAAACTTTCAACGCCATTAAATTTTTCTCAAAAACAGCAATGAACATATTTGGGATGGAATTGAAAACTAAGTTAGGATCTTTTCTATCTAATAGAAAACAATGCAATGCGTTGAAAACGGCACCACATTTTAAGATTTAATGAGCATTTACCGTGGTGTCCCTCAAGAAACTGTACACGGAGCAGTGATTTTGATCCTGTCCATTAACAAATTCTCGGATAAGATCAAAAACGAAAGAGTTTCATAATTCAAAGATAACACTTGTATTACATTACCTTTATGTTTTTTTAAACTGTTCTGAACCGAACGAAGAAGTTCAAATAGACTCTAGAGGACAATTGCGGATGATCAGATTTGCAACACCTACTGTTAAAAATGTATCATGAGCTTCTCTAGACATCCAACAATGAAGTATTTGACAAAACTGATGGTTCTAAAATAGTTAACTTTTCGAAGATTGCGTATAAAATCATGGTATTCCTCAATATTTCGGATTAGACCAAACAGGATGCTTAAATGGAAATAAAGTTAAAATTACCTGTCAAAAAATAAGGTTAACACAATCACTGAATCTGCAACTCACCACAGGGCAACAGGCTTAATCAAACAATTAATCCAAACAGTTAAAAGACAATTAGCTTACATATAAGTAGCATCAAAACTAAATGTATTTACGAAAAAGACTCAAATAAATTTATCGTTTATCCTTTACGCAGATTTAAAAACATGCGTCACCTTTACTAGCTCACTTCGTCAGGTAAGCATTTAAATAGCATTAGCGCACAACCTAATATTGTAAATCTCACCTATGAAAAAAATTTGTTGTTATTGTATTTGTTGTTGTTGTTGGGAATTTACGACTGCTTGTCGAGGGGTCGATCTGACCCTTGAGTCTTGCTTTTAGAGAATTGTCCGTAAATTTCTGCAACCGTGAGAACCTCAACAGTTGCCACTTGCAGATACTTTGAGTGTTGAACAGTTTATTAACAAATTTCCAAATCAAGTTTAGTATTCAGTTTTTTAGTTCTCGCGGTTCCATAAAATTTATTTTATTGTCGCTTCGGTTTGCTAGTCTGCAATTTTTGAAATCAAATTGGTTTCGCGCCTTTTCGAGCCTGACTTTTCGGAGCGTGTACAATTCTGTGGATCTTCCTTGAACTATGTTTAATTCAGTCATTTCAATATCGTCTCTTCTTTCTTGAGTAAGCTTTGAGAGAAATAGGAGATCGTTCATCTGCATGTACATTGGTAATGTTCAAAAGCCTCTATTGATTTTCATAGTGCTCGTTTCATCCTGTTATCCACCTAACTGCTTTCCGCTGGAGTTTTTCAAGATTGCCTAAATCAGATATTGAAGCCGTGGTACAGTTGATTCTGTATAACAAGACTGGCAGCACCAGCGATTTGTATAATCAGAGTTTTATGAAGGTTTTTACGGCATAGGCGACAGTCCTCCATATCAAGTAAAATACTCTGTTTGCTTTATTGAGTCTAGCTTTTATATGCGCCAACTATGTCAGTTTCTTACTGACGGTTATACCAAGGTCCTTGACTGCTTGCAGAGAGATCAAATTTTGATTTAAGAGTCCAAAATCATTTTCTGGCCAAATTTAGTTTTGCACACCTGTTGACTGCATGTTGCATTTTGTTTGTCGCTACCCATTTTTGTACTGCATTCATGTCCTCCTGGAATTTGGTGTCACTGTTTCCTATAGAAAGGATCTTCAGGTCATCATCAAACAAGTATGGATCGCAAAATCTTAGGACATCTGTGAGGTCGTTGATGAGTATACAGAACAGAAGGGGTCCAAAAAGTGATTCTTGGGGGACGCCACTTGTGATTTCAAGAATCCTGGTGCTTGTGTTATCAGCTCTGACGTATTGTCTTCTATTATGGAGTTAGTCAAACAAAACTTCGAGAAAGCATCCGGCCACACCAATTTGAACTACTTTGATGAGTAATTCGTTATGCGGTACTTTGTCGAAAGCTTCTGAGAAGTCAGAGTAGAAGGTAACTATGTTGTCACTTGTGTTCTTGTTCATTGCATCGTAAATCTTTTGCAGGAAGGAAAACATATTTGTAGTTACAGATCTACCTCGAACAAAACCATGCTGATGTTTGATCAAGTGTTTTTCAAAGTGTTCACATAGTTGCTGGTACATGCATTTTTTGAAAATTTTACTGTCGATATTCAGCAGAGAAAGCGGACGATAATTCTTGACCAGCCTCCTGTCGCCATTCTTATAAATACGGTTGACTGATGTTGGTCGGGATTTTTTCCATTGGTCGGGAATTTTTCTCAAGTGCTTTATGTTCTTAAAGACTAGGTATCAGACATCAGTCATTGGTTTCGCTGTTTTTTTTGGTAGAAGATAGGGGGTACCAGTTAGAGCCCTTAATCTTAGTGATGTCGAGCTCCGATTGTATTTGATTATTTTGTTGCTTTGATAAACAGAAAATCGTTAAAGTTGGGTTCATAGAATTGATGTCTTCTATGCTAATGGAATGTTTAGGAGTGTAGACAGATTGAAAGAAGTTGTTTATAAAGTTTCCTTTGTCTTCAATGTTGGATGCTGATCTTCCACCATTGATTAGAACTTTTGGGAGGTTTGGTGACTTCTTAAGGAATTGAGATGTTTGAAGATGACACTGATGTCTCTAGTGCTCATTATTGTCTCTTGATAATTACACCGATCTATTTCTGCGGCCTCTGTCACCACGTTTTGAAATTTCCTTACGATGTTTTTCCGATATAACGTTGGTTTTTTCGCTACGAGTTCACGCTGAGTTTTCAACTTTTTCATCAAATTGGACGTACTTGATGTAATCCAAGGCGGTAGAGATTGCCTATGCCTGGTCCTTTTGGAAATTTTTGCTTGTGCTACCTTGTCGAAAAAGTCGTTCATCTCTTCGCACATGTTGTCTATGTTTGTGTAACTCAATTGTTTGAAGTCAGCAATTTTGATCGTATTTGGTTTCATTTCTGCATGAGGGCAATAAACTAGACGACTGATTGCCTTGTAATCTGAGCAGTTAATTGTTTTTGTGAATTCTTCGTCAATAGCGGAGTGCATGTAACAATTCGATAGAAGGCGCCGTCCAGTTTGTTGTTTTCGCGGGTGTTAAAACCAACATTTTGAAGAAAAAAGTTGTTTTCAAAGCTAGTACTCCCTGTTCGTCAGTGTCCTCACTTGAGAAGTTGTGCCAGTTTGTGTTCGGAAAGTTTAGATTTCCACGGATTTTTGTTGTGCTGTTTTTTGGTAGCTGACAGAAGTGTTCCGAAGTCCTCTTGTGTGTATCTGCACCCAATTCTTTTCGGGGGGTTGTAGAACACAGAAATAAAAAAGCTGAGTTTGTTAATTTCTAGTCGGCAGGTGATTGAACAGTCGGGTTAGTCAGTAATAAAATTTTCAGATGCTAGGCTGTTTTTAATGACAATCATTGCCCCTCCGTGAGTGTTGTTTTCCGCATATTGTTTTCTGTCTGATCTATATATGTTGTAGTTGTCTAAGAGTATTTCAGATGATGAAATGTTGTCGCTTGACCATGTTTCGCAATCAAAAATAAAATTATAGTCTTTGAGCATTACTGCATTAGCAAAGTTTGATCTTCTTTCCAGATTTGCTAGGCTTCTTGTATTAATTGGAAGAATATTGATGAAACATAGTCACCATCCTTCATGGTTATCTCCTAAATCTACTATCTTGCCATCATTGATCAACTCAAGGTTTCAAATATTCAGTTTTTCGCGTTGAACATTTTCCTCAAGTAGTTCTCTTCGTTTTTTAAGACACAAATTTTCTTTAAATGCGTCTTCTTTTGACTAGGCTGGTGAAATGAGCACAACTTTCTCACTTAGAACTGTTCTATTTTTCGTGGGCTTTCGCTAAAACTAATATGGCATCATGTTCAGCTGGAATCGTCAGAAGTAGTGTTCGTGTTTTTTCCTGGTTGTCGTACGCGGATGAAATTGCGTACTTTATCTTGAGTCGCGAGTTGCGTTTATGTTCTATGTCCTACTTGCGCGGCGAGTGCGCTTTACACAATTTCCAATTTAATTCGCTTAGCGAATCGCGTAAGGACTAAGTGTTTACTTTACTCGATTTGTAAAGACAGTTAATGAAGAATAAATTAAATTGGGCAACTGTACGCGAGAAGCAAAACTAAGAGAGTGAAGAATAACGCAACTGTTATTCCAGAAGTCAAATAAAATGTGAACAATATTTTCCCGTTGTGGGAAAATGGTAGCAACAGACATGCATGTGAAATAATAATGATTTATGCACATGCCCCTCAGGAATAGGTACACTGATTAAATTAAGTACATCGTATGATAAGTTTACTGCACTAAATTAATTTAGGATGTACGACATTTCTCCCGCTTCAAAAAAAATTAAAATTGCATGAAATAAAATTTTAGTAACAATATGAATAATAATAATAATACTTATTCACCGGTTAAATAGTATCAACAATATATTTACTGGTTATCATAGCTAGTCATAATTAATAATGTATCAGTTTTCACATATCTTCTTCATCAATAATCAGTTCACTTGAAGTGCTATGATCGGCTGGCCGTATGCGGGGGTCCATCGGAGACACCTGTCCTATGATAGGCGAGGGAAAGTCGTTGTGAATCGGTTCAACTCGAGTAGCTGTATCCACAATTGTTTGTATCACTGAGGGTTGAATCGATTCTATGTCGCCTACTCGACGCTTCCTACGGGGTGGAGCAAAGTTCGGAGGACACGAATCAGTAGAATCACCCGATGAGTCGTCTTTGTCATAACCATAATATTTGGGACTTTTCCTAGTCCGTTTGGTTGATCGTGTCAGAGTATTGGGGAAAGATGTTGTTGGAGCTGGATGAGATGATACGAGTGCTTCTTTCTGAATGTTTGTAGGCGGGGGTGCAATAAGTACTTCTTCAGTTATAATCGGCTGATCTGGAGCAGCCTCTGGGATTTCGGGTATTACTTGCGGAGCGAAATTGTCCGGAACTTTTGGCATACGTACTCGCATTGCGCGAGCAATGTTTGATTTATTCGAGGATACGCCACTACCAGTTTCTCGTTTGCGGTGTTTCATTTTCCTGTCTCCTTTCTGGATGCGAGTACACTCTTTAATATGGCTAAGTATCTTAGCTTCCGTTGTTTTTTCATGTGTGCGGGGTCCTCTGCGGTTGATGTAATCCGTCAATTTTGTTTTTCGTTCTTCACGAGTGCCTTACCCGGCTCGCGAATGACCGAAGTGTATTGGTCGGTCTTTTGGACTACCGAACCTGGGGCCAACAACTCATACAAGCCGTCCAAATTCTTCTTGGATCTCTTATGAAGGTGCTTCTTTCGGGCAATGTTTAATTGGACGGCGTGTTCTTTCAATGGGAGTGGACGGTGTGCGTGCGTGGTACGAAGGAAGCGTGATTCAGAATCCGTTGCTTGCCGTTCGCGATTAGTAGCATCCTTTGTCGCCTTGCACATATTACGCTCAACTTCGTCGTCACTCCGGATGTTTCCCCAATGTTCCTCCGGCAGCAATTCGTTGGGGGTTACAGTTTCTTCATCTAAATAATGATTCAAAATTTTTTCATAACTTAGGTCAGATGATTTGGGTTGAGTACTTATATTACTAAGTGGTGTATTGGCCGTACGCCCGAAGTGAGATTCGAATGGCGAAAGCTTAGTTGTTTTATGTTTACATATGCGAAGCTGGTATATAATGGATTTAAATGCTGCTTTAATGGTGAATGTATTTATATCTTTGTGTGCGTCTTTAATACATGCCAAGCGTTGTTTAATTGTACCAATTAGTCGTTCAACTAAACCTATTGCACGATAATCATTTGCCGGAGCTGGTATGAGTGTGATATTGTTTTTTGTACAAATATTTTTTACTTGGTTACCTATAAGACAACGGGCTTGATCTATTCTTAAGGAACGAGGAACTCCATGAATTTGTATATAATTGTCTAAAAATTTTATGACATTCGAGGCATTTGCATCATCAACTAATTCCGCAGAAGGGTATTTTGAAAATCTATCAATGCATGTTAAAATGTATATTTCATGTTCTTTTTCGTTATTAATGGGCCCTGCAAAGTCTATTTGTATTTCTTGGTTTGGAACTATACATGGTGTATGTGCTTTAAATTGTTTTGCGGGAATAACAGATTTCAAATTTTTACCGATAGCAGTGCAAGATTTGCACTCTATTGCTTTTACAAGCAAATCGCGATTCATGTATGGCCACCAGCAGTGCTGAGCCATACATATCATCCCCCAGCTACCCGGGTGACTTGCATGTAGGTCGTCAATGAGGGCCTCTTTGAGTGCGTTGGGAATTGCCACCTTCTCGTCCATGCAAACACACCCGCCTGTCACGTGAAGGTCCCGCCAATAACTATGAAGTTATGGGTTGAGGGCCTTCAGTCTTTCTTCATCCCCCCGAATTATGCAGTCTCGCACTTCCTTTAAGACTGCATCATGACTTGTCAGTGATGCAATGAGGCCTTTGCTGAAGACTTCTCCCACCACTCGTTCAAACGACATTACTTGGGGGCTATCCTTTAGTGGGGTACTTAGGTTTGAATGCGAGGAGGATCTGCGTGGCGTACTCGTTGTTGCATTGTCAGTGAATGACACGCGAGGCGAAGCTCTGATAGATCGAGAGGAGAGTGTTTTTCCCTTGAGAGAAGATGCTTGTTGACTCATTTTTGATGAGATTTTGGTTTTTTCAATTAAATTAATTGACAAGGAGGAAGGCAACTGAATTTCAGGTTGAGTTTGGGCAAAAAGCACTTGATTTTTGTTTACTAATTGAGCACGTGAGTGATTTAAATTATTTGTGTGTGGCTTACTAAAAAAGGTAGGAATTTGAGGCTGATTTTTGATTGACAAGTGAGAATGACTTAAAGGAGTAAATTTGGATGCTTTTTGGTGAGCGAGTGACGCTTTTCTTGTATTTACTAGTCTTTGAGACTCAATTTGTACGGGAGTAGTTGTAAATGGTAGACTATGGGACGCATATTTGGAATGATTTGGGTATTTAGTAACTTGCGTTGCAAAAGAGTCTTCTAAAGAATGCATTTTAATCTTTTGAGTAACTAGTAAAGGATTATGCCAGGCGGGTGTTAATTTGTTAAAGGACTTGCGTACTCGCGGTGCGAGATTAGAGGTGGTATTAATCAAATTAGAAGTGTTAACTTTTGGAGAAGAATATGTGTTAGCGAGTACGAAATCGCTTTGACTGGAATGTACTCGCTGATCATGTACACTAGTACAATTAATACCATTAGTGGAATGGATAAATATGTTTCGCATTTGATCCGCGAATGACTTATTTTTATGAGTTAAATGTACGTCTGGAGCGTGTATGCTATGCAGATGATTAAATTTAAAAGGGATGATATTAGAGTCGACGCGAGATTTGAACTATTATTTGTTAAGCGAACATGCTGAGCGGGATTTATGTCTAAATTGGAAGTTTGTTTGGAAAAAACTTTTGGACTATTATTCCGCGGGGCGAAAGTTGAATTTACGTTTGTTAAGCGTACACGCTGAGCGGGTTTTATATCTGGAGTAGAAGGTTGTTTTGAATGGTATTTTGAACTATTATTTCGCGAAGCGAGTAAATCAGAAATTTCAGTTTGAGGATTTCGGGCTTCATAATTTATGGTTAAGACTTGTGCTGTAATGGTGGTGGAATTTTTATGTTCTTCATCAATAACAATATATAATTTATGAAGTGAATTAGCTGTGAGATTGTGTTTTTGTTGAAGTAATTGGGCATCAGTATGTATGCTCGATAATGTGGCAACTAGAAATTCTTCGTCAAATTTGGAAACACTTTTTGCTCGTTGATATGGATTACGGGATATGTAATCAACTAGGCCCATTTTTGCGCCAGGTAAATGTTCTATTGAGAATTGATAAGGCAAGAGACGGTCAACCCACCGTGCTAACCTACTATTGTAACTTTTATTTGATCGATGTTCTTTTAAAATGGAAAGTAATGCGCGGTGGTCAGTGATAACAGTGAATTCTTTGCCATACAAATAATTTTTAAAATATTCTATCGACCACACTACCCCAAGAAGTTCTAATTCGTTAATACTATAACGTTCTTCACTACTGTTTAAAAATCGGGATGCAAAAGATATCGGTTTCCAACCATCAACTGTTAGTTGTTCTAGTGCTGCTCCTACACCAGAACGTGAAGCATCACATTTGATTCGCGTTTCAAATTGGGGGTTATAATGCATGTTTTCGGTATGATTTGCTATGCGAGTTTTAATTGCATTAAAATGTAATGTGTGAGTGTCAGTCCAAATATATTTAGTGGATTTACGAAGTAGAGGTCTCAAAGGATGGCAGAGTTGAGCTAAATTGGGAATAAATTTACTAATATAGTGGACAGAGCCGAGAAATGAGCGTAATTTTTTGAGTGTATTAGGAGGTTGTAATGACATAATAGATGATGTTTTGGATTCGAGTGGCGAGATCCCAGGTTGAGTTATATTATATCCTAACCATGAAATTTGTTGTTTTGCAAAGTGGCATTTCGGAAGGTTGATACGAAGGTTATCTGCATCTAATTTTTTAAGACAATCCAGTACAAGTTGAAGGTGATCATCTTCTGAACCTTTACTAACAATTAAAATGTCATCTTAGAAACAGAATGTATTTTTAAGTCCAATCAGGGTTTAATTCATTGCCTTCTGAAACTCGGCAGGCATGTCAGTAAGACCGTAGAATCTTGTTTTGAGTCGATATGTGCCTGTCATGTCAGCACTGATAATATTAAAATTACAATGATTAGCAGTTTCAGGGTGTAAATTTAGTTGGCTGTATGCGTATTTAAGATCAATAGTAGTGAAATATATTTGCTCCGCGGGTTCTGTTTTGTAATTAGTTATTATTTGTGATATCGAATCCATAAGTGATTTTATATTTGGCATTTGATATTTGTTCTTATGTATTGCTTTGTTAAGAGTTTTAGAATCTAGCGCTAATTTTATGGTTTGATCTCGTTTGACTGTGATTACAATACGTGAAAAAAAATATTGGTCAGAACAGTCATTCAATTTTTCTATATGTCCCTCTGCAAGAAGTTTTTTAATTTCAGTATTTACTCGTTCTTGCAAATTGATGGGTACTCTTCTACCCTTTTGATGTTTTGGCTGGAAATGACGATGAAATTTAGATTTGACAATGTGCATTTTTGAACGACCAATACGTGTAATAAGTTGTGGGAATTGTTGTGCGATACGTGTTTTGAATGGACATTGAGATGTGATAGTGTTGACCATACTACCTTCCTGTTTTGGGGTTTGATTTACTGAAATTCCAAGAGCGTCAAATAGATCTCTTCCCACTAGTGGTTTTAGTCCATCACGAACTACTACAAATTCAGCTTCTTCAAGTCACCATCCATTGCTCGCAATTGGTGCCTGTATCATACCTATCACGTTTATGGGTTCGTTGGAAAATGTTTTGAGTTCCTGGGGAGGCGCTATCATCAACCAACGAGCAAAGGGAGAATTTTCCACAATTTCCGAAGCAAGAGACTCGGGTAAAATACTGCACACACCGCCGGAATCAATGAGAAGTCCAACATGGGTGTTACCAATTTGTAGAATAGTGTTCTTTGGTTCGATTTGAATTGCGGTACTTGCGATGCTGGCGACCATATTGTCATCTGAGCTGTCGTAATCTGATTCGCATTGCGGGTTATAATTCATATTTTGTATGGCATTCACCCTTTGATCAATTGTAGTTTCTTCAACGGAGTTAACATTAGAGCGATTAGATTTGTTTGATGATGATTTTGGTTTTCTGCATACTCGCGAAAAATGGTTTTGAAGGCCACAATTTTTGCAAGTCTTGCCTCTCGCAATGCATTTGGCTCTATGATTAGCTGACCAAGTTAGGCCACAGTTCCTGCATAGTTGGTTTGGTGTTCGTGGAAAGCTGGATGTAGTTGGTCTCTGATTCGGTGGTCGAAACGATCGTTGAGGGCTTATTGCATTAACTTGCGGAGCAGATTGCAAGTTTGTAATTTGTAGTTGGTTTCTTTGGCCTAATTCCATATTTATGGCCAAACGTAATGCTTGGGCTGGTTCTAAGGTTTCTCGCAACAATTCCCGTTGAATTTCTGGATCTAACATATTTGCAATAAATAAGTCTCTAATGAGGGTGTCTTCTTGACTTCCGAGCTCACAATTTTCAGAAAGTTCTTTCAATTTTCCGAAGAAATGTTCGATAGACTCTCCTCTTGTCTGTTGCGTGGTAGGAAGTACATATCTGTCGAATGTAATGTTGCGCTAACGAATAAATGCTGTTTCCATGATTGTCCAAAGTTCTGCTGTTGAGAGACTGTCCATCTTGAGGTGTGGGTTTTGACTACAGACAATTCGACGTCCTTCGGTGCCTAAACTGAGATATAGCATTGACACAGTCTTTCGATCGGCTTGTGCCCATGGCTTTTCTCCGCACATTATTCCTATCTCCAATTGTCTCTGGCACCGGTTTTCCCAGTTCATTTTTGATTGAGCGTTTCTCGCCAATATTTCCCGCTCCGATTGTGCCGATGATCCTTGTATCGTAACCTCTTAGATCGGTTCAAGTGGTAGTTGTACTGTTTCAGGTTTTGGTTCCAACAAAGTGTCTATTGTGATATTTTCCTTCGCAAGAAGCGCTAACTTGGCCTGCATCTGCCACTTTTCCCATTTCAGCGGCGGGTCTACACTAGGTTTATCCCAAAATGGCTCAATGCCAAGTGGAGTTCGTTTTTGAGCTGCTGACTGCGCCATGTCGTACGCGGATGAAATTGCGTACTTTATCTTGAGTCGCGAGTTGCGTTTATGTTCTATGTCCTACTTGCGCGGCGATTGCGCTTTACACAATTTCCAATTTAATTCGCTTAGCGAATCGCGTAAGGACTAAGTGTTTACTTTACTCGATTTGTAAAGACAGTTAATGAAGAATAAATTAAATTGGGCAACTGTACGCGAGAAGCAAAACTAAGAGAGTGAAGAGTAACGCAACTGTTATTCCAGAAGTCAAATAAAATGTGAACAATATTTTCCCGTTGCGGGAAAATGGTAGCAACAGACATGCATGTGAAATAATAATGATTTATGCACATGTTCTCAGGAATAGGTACACTGATTAAATTAAGTACATCGTATGATAAGTTTACTGCACTAAATTAATTTAGGATGTACGACACTGGTGTTGCTGGATTTACCAAGTCGTTTTAGCTCGGTTATTTGGGTTGTTATTCCTATTTGGTTCAACACATCGTTCACTTTATTCGTAGTGGGGAAAAAATTCTCGGCTTTGCATTTGTGGGGGACTTCTGGAATCCTTTGTATTCGAATGCTTCTTCTGATATTGTGATCCAAGTCCGGTGGCTCTTTGGAGTGTGCTTTGGATGTAGCACCTTCATTTCTTGGCTGGACAGCAACAGCCTCCGCATAGCTCTTTTTTTACTTTTTCGCATGTAGTTTTAATGGCATTATACACTCTTGTATCAACGACTGCTGTTATTCTCGCTTCCCTTTTTCTGCAATTTTTTGTTGATCGCCTGCGTTTTTGTTTCAAACTTTTCATTCATCTTGTCAATCGTTCGACATTTTATGTTGTTATCTCTTTCATTATTACTCAGACATTTTACACAGAGAAGCATTGCCAGTTGACCCGCTTCGTTGAGACCATTAACTGCAACTTGCGTAAGTCCAGTACAACCTGGCTCGAAGTGCATATGAACATTACAGGAGACGCATATGTATCTTTGATTTGTCACTTTTTTACACGTATTGCAAATTTTGACATTGTTAAGGGGGATAAATAAAACGAGACTCAAAGAACAGAAGGATAGATAATGCTAGGAATCTGGACAACTAAATCCAGACTCTTAACAACAGAAGAAGAGTCGACATAAGTGGAGTTCGTTTTTGAGCTGCTGACTGCGCCATGTCGTACGCGGATGAAATTGCGTACTTTATCTTGAGTCGCGAGTTGCGTTTATGTTCTATGTCCTACTTGCGCGGCGAGTGCGCTTTACACAATTTCCAATTTAATTCGCTTAGCGAATCGCGTAAGGACTAAGTGTTTACTTTACTCGATTTGTAAAGACAGTTAATGAAGAATAAATTAAATTGGGCAACTGTACGCGAGAAGCAAAACTAAGAGAGTGAAGAGTAACGCAACTGTTATTCCAGAAGTCAAATAAAATGTGAACAATATTTTCCCGTTGCGGGAAAATGGTAGCAACAGACATGCATGTGAAATAATAATGATTTATGCACATGTTCTCAGGAATAGGTACACTGATTAAATTAAGTACATCGTATGATAAGTTTACTGCACTAAATTAATTTAGGATGTACGACACTGGTGTTGCTGGATTTACCAAGTCGTTTTAGCTCGGTTATTTGGGTTGTTATTCCTATTTGGTTCAACACATCGTTCACTTTATTCGTAGTGGGGAAAAAATTCTGGGCTTTGCATTTGTGGGGAACTTCTGGAATCCTTTGTATTCGAATGCTTCTTCTGATATTGTGATCCAAGTCCGGTGGCTCTTTGGAGTGTGCTTTGGATGTAGCACCTTCATTTCTTGGCTGGACAGCAACAGCCTCCGCATAGCTCTTTTTTTACTTTTTCGCATGTAGTTTTAATGGCATTATACACTCTTGTATCAACGACTGCTGTTATTCTCGCTTCCCTTTTTCTGCAATTTTTTGTTGATCGCCTGCGTTTTTGTTTCAAACTTTTCATTCATCTTGTCAATCGTTCGACATTTTATGTTGTTATCTCTTTCATTATTACTCAGACATTTTACACAGAGAAGCATTGCCAGTTGACCCGCTTCGTTGAGACCATTAACTGCAACTTGCGTAAGTCCAGTACAACCTGGCTCGAAGTGCATATGAACATTACAGGAGACGCATATGTATCTTTGATTTGTCACTTTTTTACACGTATTGCAAATTTTGACATTGTTAAGGGGGATAAATAAAACGAGACTCAAAGAACAGAAGGATAGATAATGCTAGGAATCTGGACAACTAAATCCAGACTCTTAACAACAGAAGAAGAGTCGACATAAGGTTTTGTTCAAAGCCTGGACGTTTAAATCTAGTCTTTTCACAAAAATTTACTATAAATTATTCAATATCCTGAGTTTTTTCCAGTTTCTGTTGTTTTGCTTTTCATTGTTGCTTGTTCGGCTTCTTTCGTTTCTTTAAGAGGCTATTGAGGTCGATACCGTTATTGATAACAATTTCGAGACTGTGAATTACTAAGGATTGTTGTTGGTGAAGTTCGTTGTACTCGTTGGTCTGTGAGCTGTCTTTTCGTTTACTATTAGATATGAGATCCTTGACTACGTTGACAACCGGTGTGTTCAGAGTTTCAGCTCTGACTGTATGCCGGGTGCACCCTCTCGCTCGCAATACCCAACACCTACTATTTGTTTCAAAATCCGAATTTTCTTTCAGCAGTTGAGCAGATGACAAGGGTGTTCGGGGGTCGAATGGATGAGCTGTTATAGTGTTGTTTATAACGTCGTGTCACACAATAAATTCTTGTGAGTAATCGAAATCTTTGATGATGTTCTGTAGCGATTTGCTTGGGTTTCTTGCAAGTGGATGCAGACAAATACCAGTGTCACTGTAGACGAATGCTGATAGTGTCTCTGCTTTTTTGTTGTAGTTGAGGCTCTCTTGTTTTTAGTGCGTGGTGTAATGAACTTGCTTCTATAATAATAGGTACTATCAGAAAGATAAGGGGGCCACCTCGGCTGCCCCGTAAATCATGTTAATCTGAAAATTCTATTTTAAATAATTAAATAGATAAGGACACTGTTCTCATGTAAGACTATCCAGACCAGAATGGAATTAGAATGACTTAACGGTGTAATGAAATTGTAGAGGCGGCTGCAAGCTTTAGAATTCAAATCAATGCTAGGGAATCTACAACAGTGGCAGCAAGAAATTTCTATCCTGCTTCATAATTTTTGAATAATAATTAACATCAGGTCGACGTTGGATGAAGCTACAACAGTGACAGCAACCAATTTCTATACTGCTTCATTATCCATTCATTGCTGAAAAACCCTATCTGAAAATTCCTATCTGAAGAATCATTGAAATTAAAGTTAGCAAAAAAACGGCCGAAAAGATCAAAAGCGGTCCTCTTGATACCCTCGAACCAGTATTAACAGTATTCAAGGCCCCGCCCTCCAATTCCTTAATTAAGGAACCTGGAAGACAAGATGTTGAAGTCCGAAATAATATCATCGCACAATTGGACAAAAGCTGAGAGGAACAGTGAAAATTGGACATATGCTGAACGACCCCTTCTTGCATGCAAAAAAATTACGAGAGAAAAAACCAACCAAGGCAACAAAGATTTAATGAAGAAGTTCACTAATCCACCAGAGACAACCGAACAATCTCTTGGGCATCTCATTTGCCATCTCCAATATATCCAAATTCGTGACGGCACAAAAACTAACAAAACGAAAAAAAAATTACAAATCCGACGACATCACTCAGCCTAATCTGTACAACAGACGAAGAGTGAGGCAGTTCACTCTAACTCAGAGAGCATGAGAAAACGCGGCCAATGAGCTCCAGAAATTTATGGATTTGGTCAACAACGGTGCATGCAACTTTGCTGACAAATCTGAAATCGTAAACCAAAACTTCAAAAGACAAGACTACCCAGATTTACTTCGTTTATTGAATGCAAACGCGCACGTCCACCAACTGGGGAAAAAGTTTTTGTTTTTCCAGTAGTCAGTCCATCGGATCCCCGAATTCAACTTCTCCATGAACCACAAGAATATGGCCATGAAGACTATAAAAGAGATATTGGTATATCTATGTTGGATGCACAAAATCAATTTTAATCTAGCTCTGGAATACTCAAAACCTCATTTCACAGACTTCAAACTCATTTAATTTCTTCTTCCATTAATTTATTAAGCATTTTCTAATTTTTCCCATTCATTTAAAAGTGTTGCATTCTCCACACAATTGCATAAACTCAAATCTCATTATTAAGAACATTTAAAACCTGTTTCCGCGTTGTCTTCGTTACAGAACTATTGCACTCCTGTTGATTGTATTTTAAGTTACACTCGTAAACAGTGTTTGTGCAGTTAGAATTATGTTTTTTAATATCACTAGATATGATAACCAGCAATTATTTTTTAGCTGTGATTACCAGCAAACATTGTTATTATTATCAGTTTCAATTCTTTCTATACAATAATTCTGTTTACTTCACTTTGTCATAATCGTAATGATGATTTCAATGATTTTGTAGAAACTAGTTTGATATTGTTTAATTTTGTTTGTTGAAAAGGATATGTGAGACACAAAAAATTTCTTCGGACCAAAGTCAATTAAATTCTATTTAACATTGACTTTGCGTGATCACTTGCTGCTATTTTGTGGTTGTACTAGATGAAGTTAAGTATTCAGACTTCCAACTTCTAGCAGTTACTATTTCACTTTTCTTTTTGTTATCATATAAATCGATTGTTCTTTCAATGCTTCTATTTTCGAGAACCTATACTCAGGTACAGGAATTGTGACACCTCCCCCTATTTCATAAATGGCAGTGGAACCACAGAAGTAAACTCAATTAAATTGAAAATTTTGCGAAGCAACCTTTCAATTTTAAATTGTATTTTCTGCCGAGTCAGTCCGGGCTAACTAAAACAAAGAAGCAATCGTTTCAGCTTTGAAAATCAGAGTATCAAAGAGGTGAAAATTCCGATTGGGGATTGTTGGGTGGTTAGGAGATTTAACAGCGCAAAACGTTTGCTGGTTAAAAAAGATTTGGGTTGAAAAGAAGTTCACGTGCCAACTAGACAACTGCTTCTGAACGTTTGGTGTGGTAAAGTTTTTGAAACGAAGGTAAGAGGCCACCAATTGCAAACACTGGAGATTGGTGTCAAAAAGCAGTAGTTTGAGTCTATGTTAAAAAAAATCTATTCTGTTCCCCAGTGTGTTTTATGAACCCGAGATACAAATTATGTGTTGTTATATATCATGTTACCAAGTTACAATAGTTTTTTTTGCGCCGGGAGTCAAGAAACATATATTACTACTATGCTGGGGGCTGAAACAGAAGAGAGCTGCAAAAATTCACCACTGGAGGTTCAAAAATGCGATTGCGGGAAACAGGACCCATTACCCAAAAAGCTAAAAGTTAGTGATTTTTTCTGAAAAACATAAAAAAAACTAAAACATATTTAGCAATTGTAATAGGGTGATAAGTTTAGAGGAAAAGTGGGACTAAAAGAGCCAAAAAGGAGGGCTCCTAATTAAGGCATGACATTTAGACAATTGCAATGCAAATGGATGCTTTTTGTACTGCTTTTTGCACTTGACTATTTTTTGACCTAATTGTTTACAGACTAATCGATTAAGTTGAGTTGCCTCGTGGAACAATTTTTTGATTTACTTTTACTTTTCATTTTTTACATAATTTTTTAGCGGGCGACCGCGACATTTTTTTCATATTTTTACCTTTTTGTCATGAGTTTGAGCAATATTTTACCACAATGTTGTTTCGCGACGCAAGATCCAAACTACTAATTATTTTCTGAATATACGTAGTCTTTATTCCAGCTAACAGGCTAAACTGGTTTTAGCCCCGCAAAATCCTTGATTTTTTGTTGGTACTTAAAGTATTAGCGTTCACCATATTTGCCTCAATTTGTTCCGCTGAATCAACATAATTAGGCATGTTTATTAAAAACTTTTTCGCAAAGAAATGTGTAATTATCTATAACAGTGGTGAACTGATCCCATAAGAAATCTTAGTAATCTGAGATTTGTCGGTGCATTGAAAAATTGTGTGGCATCAGTTAAAAGCTTTTTTTCAGACTGAGTAATTTTTTGGTCTATACCATTCTATATCGTTTGCAAAAAGACCTTTTGCTAAAACATTGAGTAGAATTTTGTTAAACATTCTTTTCGGACGTTTTGGACTAATTGTAGATGACCTTCTGTTTTCCTGTGCTTACTATTAAAGTAACGTCAAAAAACAGAGAGTATTATTTAATTTAGACCTAATCCGACATAGAAGTGTCTTGAAACACACACGAAGAACAATTCGTTTTGCACGTTGTTTTTGCCTGTTATTGTATTGAACTGGCGATTTTAACGTTCCTTAAACTTACAAGGTATTACTCGACAAATCTTTTACTTCAAAATAATTTTTGCGGGATCATTTGGCGTTTTTGCAGTTTGGCAAAAATGATATGTTTAGCAAGTGAAAAGTTAATTATGGAGCATCCGCTGACCGAATCAAGTAGTAAACTACAATTATTGTTTCCGATATTAATAATCAAATTTTGTGGTAAAACTTGTTCAGTTCAGATTTTTCTATCATAACGATATCATTTTTCTGACGAGTCTTAGAGAGAATCGTATTGTTCATTAAAATTAATGCAATGTACGTTTGATTCTTCAGAAATTTCAGCTTTTTCGAAGTTGTCGCAATTATTTACTCAATTGCTTTACCTCTGCAAAGTGAATGAGAAGACCACCATAAATTCAATTTTTACCCATAGGCATACAATTTTGTTTGTGATTTGGAAACCAGCTTTTACCACAATTTCTACAGATGCCATTGGGTTCAAGATTGAAGATGTTTCTGTTTAAATGTTTTGATCTTGATCAATCGTTGCACTGCATTGACACTATTAATGTTGTTGGACGAAATACGCTGCTGGTGTTGTTGGCTCATCTTCAGCTACACAGCATTTCTCAGTGCTCTTTCCGGCTGAACAATGTCGCGCAGCAATTCTCGTGGAATGTCGCCATTTTACATGTTTGTGATGAAACTATCTCTAAAATTAAATTTCTCAGCCGAAAAATCTCTTAGAGCGCTGAAATGCTGTTCTACTGTTTAGCCTTTTAGAGTGCTGAAAAAATGTTCTACTCTTTTGCCGTTCTTTGTCTTCAGGAAAAGAAAAAATGGTCCAATTTTATGTTAAAGAAGTTAAATGTTAAAAATTTTTTATAAAAAGCAATATCAAACATTTCCCTTATTTTGAGTGTTAAAAGATTAGAGATTTCATTGTGGCGAAATTTTTGTGTGAGAATTTGCTGTCACTCCGTGCCTATTATAAAAAATAGTAGAGATCAAAAACATTTGGTCACATACAGTCCATGGACAACAGTCTCCAGAAAGAGTTCCCGCTTCTGTAATTTTTTTGACAAATTAGCTCGCACTGCAATTTTACTTTTCAGTTTCGTTTTGGTCTCTATCTTTCAATCTAATTGGATGCATTCTCCATCGAAGCTCCATATTTTGGTTCTGGTGAAAATTTTACTGTGGTTAACTTGGGTTTGAGAAGTGAATCCACAGTGACCCTCTCTCCCGACAAAATTTGCTGATTTTATTTGAACACGCAAATTTTCCCATCGAATGAGTGGATCCACTGTTGCACGTTCCCAGAACGGTTTGATTGAAGTAGAAATTTTATGAGAAACACGGTGTGCTGTCTGCGCCAGGTCATGCATATGAGCAACCTTTTAGTAGAGTGCACTCTCACGATGCAAAATCCTAATCACTAGTGTGAAGTTTTGTCCATTTCGCTCCGCGAAATCGCTGAAAATGTTGTACTGAAGAAGTTTTTGGATTCAAACCAATTTTTGGTGGTTTTCGTTCCGCGAAACCAACTGATGCATCTGATGAATCCAACTGAAAGAATAAAGTCACCTGAACAATGTTTCGATAATCAAAAGAATAAGCTTGTTCTAAATAAACAGATTGTCAACAATGAACATAATCTAAATCACATGAGATAACTGAAAAACTTAGAATAGCGTCAAGATTCAGGAAAATAAACTTATGATCAGGCAATGAGCCAGATCAACTTTTTGATAACAGTGAACAATTAAAAAGGATTTTAACAATAAAAACAGAAAATTTTGATTGAAATAATTTAATAATTGAATCTAATGATTAGCTCTGCAATTTTTACAAACAACACAACTGTATGTACATATGTATTATGCTTTTATTGCTTAGTGTTGATACACCTTTGAATTATTAGATACTTATATTGAACTATTTTGTTCGCTCTGCTTGTTGTATTGAAAAAATAATAATTAATCACGCTCAGGAAATTCGCGTTAACAACAGTTGCCTTTCTTATCAATGGAAAAAAGTGCTGTTTTAGTTATTGATGAATAAAATGAGTATCAGAACAGCGGTGCAAATTCGTTTCGGTGATCAGATATCGTAGCTATTTTTGCAATATGAATATTTGAAAGAGAACAGAAATGACGAGCGAATTGAAAAGTAATCACTACAGGTTCACAGGATCGCAAGTTATGCTTCTGATAGAGAAGCCAAGAGAAAAAATCAAGACACTAAAACTTTAGATGGTAGGTTGAGTTAGCAGATTTTTCACGAAGTATCCATTAAAAACCTGTTAAGTTTTCGGCCCTAAATTCTCGGATTTCAATGTTTTTCTATTGCTATCATTGTATGTTATAGAAAATGATCTTAGTTGCCCGAGGGATTTAATGGGAATGGTGGGCCCGAGGCCGAGGGGACTAATGTTTTTTTGTAATGTATCTAGAGAACCCAAGGGTAACAAAACGTTGAATTTCATTTTAAACTGAAATTAATGGTTCAATTTTGCAGTTGAGTAAAAAAAATTTTCTCCTTAAAAATATACTGGAGATGACATCAGCCAAACGTCTTCGTCTCGGATAGTAAAGTGGCCTTGCCAACTTATGAAATTCAGGGTGATATCTGACGGTAACTTGCCAGTCCAATGTAAAGTTGACGATAACAACATCCAAGTCTCATAAGAAAAAGAAATTTGTCACAAAATCACATTTTATTCACAAATTTTCTCTCTCTGATATTTATCTTTTAAGTAACCGTTACATATTATTTTGTACTTCATAAGTAGGCAAGACCACTAGCCATTGCGATCAATGTTGTTAAAGTTTTCTGAAATTTGATCACAAGATGGAGTAATATCTTATCAGAAATTAAATTTTTACTTCGTAAATAATAGGGGGTGCTAACTTCCTTATGGCATTCAGTATAGATTTGAATAACTAATTACATTGAGGCTGCTGCGTTATTTGAATAGACACCAGTTGCGTAACACCCATAGACACTATAAAAGATAAACAACATTTCTTCCAAATGTCGAAAACTGGAATGTGACTTATTGTTTTTGTATACCCCTTGGTTCTCTAAATAAATTTAAAGTCCAGCCGTCTAAGGAAGTACCCCGTACTAGAGTACTAGAATGGAATAGAACTCTTGTGAGGGGACCAGGCGTCTCGGGTCGCTAACATTTCTGCTCAAACATATACTCGTAATCACAACAAGAGTTGATTAAAAATGTTATCAAACTCATGTTATCAGCCCCTCGATTTCCCTCAACAGCTCGTCTTCGCCTCTCTCGATAACAATAACATCGGTTAATGGTACATATCAATTAACAATTGGAATATGCAGTAATACGCAAATTGTGAGACACAGAATCAGTTATATTAACTAAACGAAAATGCCAAATAGCAGCCAGAAATCCGTGAATATCTGTCGGCTTGTCCTCCTAGGGGACTCAAGCGTGGGAAAGTCCAGTCTGATCCTTCGCTTTGTATCCAAGTTTGTCAAAGTAGTTTCTACCACAATTATGAATGAAGTTTACCATATGATGGTTGAAACAGCCGATAAAGACTCGGGGATCTTTCATTCTACTACTTTATTTAATGTTAAGATTTTTTGGATCTTTTTCCGTCGGTGCCTCCCCTCCTCCCCCCGGCTTAGTGTTTGAGTGTTCGCATATTATTTGTAAACCATCCCCTCCCCCCCCCCCCCTCCTCGAAGCACGTTCAACATTTATTTTTTAACAAAGATTTACTATGCAATAGCACGTGCTCTATAACTGGGGGGGAGCATAACGTACTTGGGTACTTGGGGGGGGGGGGGGGGGGGGGGCACAAACGGAAAAGATCCGATTTTTTGAAAATGAAAAATATCACATATTTTCTTGGCGGCCGCTCTCGAATTTCTCTCTCTACTGATACAACCCACAATACGCGCGTTAAAAAAATAATACATGGGATGGATCTATCTCCGCCCCCTCCTCCAGGTAACTGGGGGCATAACTTTACGCCCCCTTTCAGAGCACGTGTCATTAAATAGCAAATCATTACGTAAAAATGTGGTGTGTAAGCTTGGGGGTGCACGGGGAATAATATGCACCTACTATATTCCACCCCCACTCTCCGCGTATTTTCTATGGAGCGCATTGTTTGTTATTTATAGTTTAAAAAATATAGATTGTGGCCTGGAGCGGGGGGGGGGGTGTGGCCTGGTGTGAAAGTTTTATATCCACTAAGCTTTGCGGAGGAAAGATTCGATGTTTTCCATATCCCCCTTGTCCATTACTGTCTTTTTCTATTGTTAAGTGCGCAGTTTTAAATTGATGAGAACACAATAAAGTTAATGCGAGTATTTTATATCAAGTATCTGAGTCTCTGGACGGTCGCAAACATGGCAGATCGAGAATTGATTAACATTTCAATTGCCTTAAAGATCTTCGAGATGTCCATAGTGAGCCTTCAAATATATGACACTTTGGGCCAGGAAAAGTTCGATTCCTTAACAGATGCATTTTATCGACAAAGCAACGCAATCATGTTTGTTTATGACGTCACAAACAGACGTTCGTTTCATAACATCAGTCGGTGGATGACACGGGCATATGAACATGGATGCTCATTCACACCAAAAACAGAAGCCGCATTCAATGGGAAATATTGCATTTTGGTGGGAAATAAAGCCGATTTGTCGCTTTTTGAACGAAAAGTTTCATATTGGGAAGCTAGTCTATTGGCTCTTCGTTTTAACATGAAATATTTTGAAACCTCAGTGTATGACAACAGAAATATTCAAGAAGTCTTTCAAAATGTAGTGGCTAACTATCGGTTACACGGGATAGGTTCTGAAATGCCAGTTGATTCGGAGGCTCATGCTCAAAGTTTCAGGTTGAACAACCAGCGAAAATTGGATCATCAGAAAGGATTTACTGGAAAATGTTGCTGAAGTTAACAACTCATGATTGGTTGGGAAATGAACCTTTTCGTATTTTCGAATGCAACAACCGACCAAATATAATTTAAGTATGTTTCCATAATTAGTTTTTCAAAATCTTTCAATCTCTCTATTTCAGTCCCTCCGAGACAATAGTGTATCCAATTCAAATTTGTATTAGAAAGGAGCAGATGTAATTTTTATTGGTTGCCCAAACAAAGCACAGCGGATAAACTGTTTGCAAGTGTCAACCAGTATGTCGAGAGACTCTTGATTACGCGTAAAAGAAAGCCTCACAAATGCAAGAAAATCCAAAGAAAATTCGGATATTTTCCGTTTGTGTCCACCCCCTTCCGACCTCAGTACTTCATGCCCCCTCCCCCCTCCCCCAGTTAAAGATTACGTGTCATTACATAGTACATCTTATGTAATAATATGGCACGTGACCTCTGGGGGGAGAGGGTTTCAAATAATATGCACCCATTAAGGTGAAGGAAAAAACACGGGATAGATCCGAAAGTTCACACACAATCGACAAAAATTATTTTTATTAGATAAAACTTTGAAGGTTTATATGAGTCGTTGCACCACTTTACACCATGCAGGGTTTTTCTGGCTTTTCGTGATTAGTCTTCTCGTTTTAGTGTATCTCTGGATAGCCTCGACTGCATTTTTTAGTGGCTAGTTTTGCGTAGGGGTAAATAACAAGAGAATTAGGGGGTAAATATAAAAAGAAAATAACAAGGTCATGTAAGAAGAAGGAGAGAAGGAAAAAATAAACTAAAAAACAAAAGATGGAAAGGTTAAGAAGACATAGATAAAGCTAAGTTCGGTTCAACTGTGGCGTGTGAGGGGATCCAAAACCCTCAGCTGTTTTATTTTGCGCCAAAGTGCACAAGGGTCAAACTTTGAGCAGCTATTATGATTGCATTTGCGTTCACTGTGGCAGGCAAATGATCATTTGCACATTGAAATGAATATGTTCTTCTTATTTTTAAAGGTATTATGCTACTGATTCTGAGACTAAAAGATATCCACATATCTCCAAGTTAGTTAAGTCACCTGTTTAAAGAGAATTTCATGATGTGTGCCAGAAATTCAGAAATTCCTCTGCCAAAGTTTTCACGAAACAATGTTGGGGTCCCCAAAAAAGTTTTTCTGAAAGGCTTCCTCTCGTCTTGTTTGTTCCTGCGTCTTATTCTCGCCATTTCTTCTGAGATGACAACATTTTGGACAAAAAATTGTTGTGATAAACTTAAACTTATTAAATAGATAATTTCCCCTTTTCAAATCGTGTGATTTCAGAGTCGCAACGCAAAGTGGCGATACCGCGGAACATCGCACGAAATATACAGCAACGTACATCATATTGACGACGACGGGGTGCATTTGAACGATTTCGGCTTTAGCGGAATAAAGAAAACCTTTAAAAACAAAATACTATACGAAAAATATTCAACCGCAACTGACAGCAGAGGTCACCACGAGCACATAAAGTGCGCAGTTACGTGCTAGTGCGGCAGTTTCAGACAGTGATCCAAGGGTGCCAGCGGTGAATTGTCTGAAAACGTTACTCCCAGTCTCAATCTAGGTAAATAAAAAAAGTCCGAGAGTGCCCATTTGGGTTCCACAGGACATTGTTTGTTTTTTCTGTTTCTTTATATTTAATTTGGGGAAAAGCTTAAAAATTCTAGTTTCTTAATTGTTACGAGTGGAGTCCCTCAAGGGTCTCTTCTCTGGCCACTACTGTTTCTTTACTATATAAATGAACTCCCAGAGTCGGTAGATAATATTCTTACATATGGATATGCCGACGACTACAAACATCAGTAGCAACTATAATTCGCTCTAAAAAAATTTGGACAAACTACATTTCTGGCGCCCCGAAAACGAAATGTTCCTTCACGAAGACAAATGTAGAATACTTTTTATCAAGAAAAAAAGACAAGTTAAAATGTGTGACCAAATCTTTAAACCCGTGAACACTCAAAAAGATTTAGGTGTCGTAATCACGAAAAATCTCACCTAGACAGCAAACGCAAATTGACGTTTTTCTAAAGCAAAGCGAGCACTCTGTTACCTAAAAAGAAATATATCAAACAAAACGACAGTCATTAACAATCTAAACGTGTATAAAGGCTATGTTGTCCCCATTTTATCGTACGCGATCTAGGTATGACACCCTAACAAAGGGAATCTAGTCTTGCTAAAAAGACTACAAAAAAATGCAACAAAAAGGTTCCTTGTAAACTCCATCGACTATAAAAACAGGCTTCTAACTCTGAAAATTCTAGCTCTTGCGATGTACTTAGAACTCCACAGTCGCTTATTTTACTGTAATATTGCCGACGGCGGATACAATATAAATATAAATCAATCTATTAAGTACAACTCAAATGAAAGAACAAGACAGGACACAAATGAAGTTATTTTTGCAAAAACACGAATATGTAAAAGCGATGGAAATTTTTGGATGAGAAAAGCAATCTTAAACAACATTTTTTGTACATTAAAGATTTGTACATAAAAGAAAAGAATGGATAACCAATATCTACACGCAATTCCTTAGGAAACGATTTATTGAGAACGAACCCTGTACTTGGGAGTTTGCTGTCTTTGTACGGACTGTAACATCCACACAAATTTCATCTAACTGACGAAGTAGGGCGTTGACCACCCGTGGATGAATTCCAGAAGCCTTCTCTACTACTACTACTACTACTACTACTACTACTACTACTACTACTACTGCTGCTACTACTACTACTACTACTACTACTACTACTACTACTACTACTACTACTACTACTACTACTACTACTACTACTACTACTACTACTACTACTACTACTACTACTACTACTACTACTACTACTACTACTACTACTACTACTACTACTACTACTACTACTACTACTACTACTACTACTACTACTACTACTACTACTACTACTACTACTACTACTACTACTACTACTACTACTACTACTACTACTACTACTACTACTACTACTACTACTACTACTACTACTACTACTACTACTACTACAACTACTACTACTACTACTACTACTACTACTACTACTACTACTACTACTACTACTACTACTACTACTACTACTACTACTACTACTACTACTACTACTACTACTACTACTACTACTACTACTACTACTACTACTACTACTACTACTACTACTACTACTACTACTACTACTACTACTACTACTACTACTACTACTACTACTACTACTACTACTACTACTACTACTACTACTACTACTACTACTACTACTACTACCTCTACTACTATACAAACATAAAATTCTGTTTACCAAAACCGAAAAAGGAAGATTTGATGCACGTTTCTACCAATTTCTAAAAATAAATATTGTCCAATTTTTCTAGTCAGCCTGACTTCAGTGTGCAGAATAATTTTCGGTGGCAAGTATTGATTTCAAATCTTTCATTTGCCGAAGCAAATTTTTCTTTAGAGGAATGGATGTTTGGAGCTAGCCGATTTTTCGGGTCCAGTTTAGGTGCTTTGCAGAGGGCAACCAGATTTTTAATCAGTTTAGTCAACAAAATTATATACATTGTTCACCAATTTTTTCATTTAAAGTCAATAGTAACTGCCAGTCCAAAAATTCTAGATTAATTTACAAAATCTTGAAAATGTCTAAAGTATTTTAGTGATAAATATTTTAAATTTTTTGTTCACTTCTTTCCAGCTTTGGAAAAATCATAGGGAAGCTTCAAGGAATTTTGTTTTCAAACTCAGTTTTCCTGAAAAAATTTGGCTTCAAATTGATACATTAAAATCACAAAAAAATTGCTGGTAAATTACCTAAATAATGTGCAGGGAAGAAATTCCGGGGAAAATTGTGCAGTTAAATCTTACCTGCACATGGCCTTACCTGCACACTGTTCAGGTAAGTTTACCTATACATCATTTAGAGTGTCTTCAAGACCTTGACCCCAGATGGTATGACAGAAGTTTATTTAGCTTCAAACATCATAAGTTCATTTCAAAGCCAAATCAGTAGCGCACAATTTTGAAGCTGAAACAACCGGACTACCTTGCTCTTAATAGGTCAAACGTTAGATCCTGATTATGAACCAATTGATCCTTCGGGCATTGGTTGGTGGTCTCTGTTTTTTAAATCAGAAAAAAGAAGTGAACAAAACAACATTCTGTTCGGGATAACCAATAAAAGTTTTATAGGTTGTTCATTCAGTAATTAGAAGAAAAAAATCAGTGTGTTTTTGCATATGTTTTTTGGACATTGCCTTTTTGTTTCAATTGAGAGGCAATATTGGTTCTATTTCGTTTTGATATGAGCACTTGCTGCTTTCGTCTGCCAGTCAGTTCTGAAGTTCATTAATACTTGAGGTACAATCGGGGGTTTCTGGAACAAAGTCTGTGTCCTCTGCTTTATGTTATCTGGATGTTTGAGAAAAGCGTTGGCAAGATGTTAAGCGAACAGTCTTTTGCATGTAGAAACAGCGACCTAGCGCAGGACTTTCACCACAAAATTAAAACTGTTTGTTCATCAATCAAGTTGCTTAATCGCCTGTTTTCTCAGGCTACAATGTCACAGAGGTAATTCTGTTTGAGGTGTCGTTTGATTGTTATTATCAAGAAATTGATAGTTTTGGCGTCTTCAATTTCTTTTCGACCATTATGCAGATTCAATTTTCATGGGTTTTGGGAAAGAATTGTTCTTAGTTTCTTTGTGATTTGTTTTTTTTTTTGCTTCGCAAATGAAAGATAACAATCACCTTAAAATTCTTATTTCCGCGGTACGAAATATTTAACTGGCCCTGAAAACTTTTGAATAAAAACTTCAATGAAAATAAATAAATAACGATTTTGAGTTCAAGTAATTTCTGTACTATCAGGAGGTTAGTTACGGTGGTACAGTTTTCTATTGTAAACGATGTAAACGGTTGGTACAGTTTTCATTTATGATTCCAATTGTTTGTGCGTCAATTCCTTCTAAAGATCAAACAATTTTTCATAAAAACTTTTGCATTTTTTTTAATTTTCCAAATTACCTAAATTTCTCAGTTTTTTTTAAAAACGTCTAGCTTTTTTGAACATCCAACAAGCATTTTCAGTTTACTTCTTTAAATTGCACCCTACAGATTTGCGCCCCAAACAGAAGACAATACTATAATCTCATAATTTCAAAAACCAAGCATTAGTTTCTTTCTATGAGAATTAAGATATCATATACGATGAATACAAAGCTTGACAGTGCCCTATAATGTTGTTATAACACAAAATCCATTTTACATTTTTTCACAGTTCAATTAATTATTCTGCTGAGGAGCTTGGATTTTCAGAGATAACTGAGCGGATAATTTAGATTCCTGATGTGAAATTTTCAAACAGTAGAATCGATGAAATGATCCTACTAATTACAACGTGTTTTCTCGCAAAAACGAGAAGTCAGCGAGAACACAACAAAAAACCCGCAAAAACAAAAAATACAATTATCGCTAATGTAAATGCTATAAACAAGATTGGACTTTAACAAGGATGCTCGGTAATGTGCGTTCGCACATTAAGTTCCGACCCCGCTCATCTACATTTTTCACTTAATTGTCTACCAAATGAGGAAGATATAAAAAAATTAACATATCAACATATTGCTCAACAAACTACTAAAAGAAAAAAACAGTCTAACTTAGAAGGCCTATGAGACCTGTGGCTACCATAATATGACTAACATAAAAGACGGTGATGAAAATCGAATAGTTACAAATATTAATTACGACCAAAATTCTTTTCACATTTTTTGAAAACCATTAAAAACCAAATCAAAATGGCATCAGATAAAAATTATACTAAGAAGATTAACCGATATCTTATTAGAACAATATATGGGACTTTTCCTCAATGTGACTTGGTAACAAGTCGACAAGAAATGAGCAAAAGGGCAAAGTTTATTAAAACATTGCTTTTTTTTAAAAGAATTAACTTCGAACTGAGTAGAAATATTATGCATCAAATGAAATCATTGAGTGAGTCTTTTATACCTCCATTGACAGCAACTGAGACCCTTTATTATCCAGGATATGTCAGACAACAACAAAAAAAACGACAAATACAGGCAAAAAGGGAAAATTTGCACGAAGAAACATGCTCGAAAACGGTGTCCCAGCCAATTAAAATTAAAGCTGATCACGAAAAAGATTAAAAATCTTCGTTTGCGTTTTTTTGCAAGTGACAAAATTTGTAAATCAAATGACGCCCATTATTGTGATACTGTGAAAAGAGGCCCAGCTACAATTTAACAGAATTAAATTTGCAAACCACAAAATCTTTCAGTCTTTTTTTGAAAATCAAATATTTTCAAAATTCATAGCCAACAAAAGCTTTCGACTAAAAAAGTAGACAGTTTTTCTTGCAACTACTTGGAAAACTAATTGTTCCTCTTTTTAGTGAGACTAAATCATAAGAATACAAAACAACATTAAAGACAAGCTGAACAAATAAGTTTCACAAACAACTCTACGAAACCACAGTATTAAAGCCATTAAATTTATAGAATATTAACCGCGAGAGAATTGTAAAAACGACTATCACAAAATGACAGCAGAAAGAACCGCAAAAACAGAAATGTATTTAAACTTCACAAAATTCTTCTGAAACAAATTGTCTAAGCCCTGAAGACATCAGTTAAATAGTTTAAACAAGAGAAAAATTATTGTCTGGTTCTTAAAAACAATAAAATGAGCACTAAATATGGAGGCTAAGTTACGAAAATGATACATTGTAAAATACGAAAAAAAAACACAAACCAGAACAAAAAGGCATAAGTTGAAGAATACTGTACTCATTTTTTAAGAAATTTAATTCGAAAGTAAAAAAAGCCATTGGATATTCACTGATATCAGTTAATAATTTCATCTGTGTATCAATGGTTGGCCACTGAGACTTTTAATTACCCAATATTTGGCATATGATCTCAAAAATTAACAACAAATAAAGGTCAAAAAAAATCTATCAAATTCTGGAAGAAACGGTGTCGCAGCCCTTAAAACCATGTTAAAAAACAACAAATATTTTCAGTTCCAAATGATGTAAAGATTTTTTAGGTTAGACTGTTAAATAATGTGACAATTTACCAAAGATACAAAAAAACAGCAAAAATGGGCAATTATTCACAAAAATCACAAAATTTTGTTTGAAAACTCGTAGTAACAAGAGCAACAATAGCTTATGTTAAAAAAAATTGGCGAAAAAATCAATTTGTATTTTAGAATGGGGAAATTTTGACCTGTACACACTGAGAAAAAGCAAAATGTTGTCCAAAAAAAATAAAAAACTGATAAGTTAAAAAAATCACAGAAGTTTCCTTAAAACAAACAATTTTAATAACATAAGAGACACTAGGTAAAAACCGAATGAATAGAAAAAATTCTGTTACACCTCCAAAGGAAGCTTTTCAGATCTTTGAGTGGTTAGGTTAATAAATTAGACTGCCAAAATAAAAACAATTGAAGGAAAAAGACAGGAACTCAGTTAAATTTTGCTAAAACTCTCCCTCAAAGCCAAAAAACCCTTTGGTTCTCTGAAAACAAACTTTCTAGATTTGGCCTAAAGTTTACGTAAAATGCAGCTGTCATTAAGTGAGCCGTGAATAAAAGATATTTCAGTAATTTATATTAAAAAAAGCAAAGCAAAAAATTTTGAAAAAAGGCTGCACCAAAATAAAAACAAAAAAGTTTCCGATTCTGAGAATCCATGATAATATCAAACCTTTTCCTGAGTTTGTCGCGCAGCCAGCAAACCAAAAAAGTGTTTTAAGTGCTTGCGAATTAGACCAATTGTTAGTGAAATTCTTCAAAAATCAAAAAAAAACAAGAATGCATTTTGTATAATTATCGAGTTAAATCTGCTAAAAACGGCAAAATTTTAATTCCAGAAGACTTTCATACGGCGCCTGATTGCAACTAGCGCTCTTTTGTGGATTAGGGAGTCTGTGCGGAGGTTTCTAGGTCACTACGTCCGGCAAACTTTAACAAATTGGACAAAAAACACATTTTATGCCATTTTTGACGAAAAAAGTTCGAATTCTGAAAAATTTATCAAAAATATTAGCCAAAATAACTTCAATCAAAGGATTCAGCAACTCTATTCTATCTCTAATGGTGACAACAACACTCTTTTGTTAAAAAATTTTAACATATTTTAAATTTTATTAGCGAAATTGTGCCAATTTTTAGCAAAAATTGCTGAAAATGTTAACAAAAACAGTCGAATGTTCACAAAATTTTAAACCTCGATAACTCCCTATAAAAAACGAAAATTGAAAAAATCTTTTTAATTCCGTATTCTACACTGTACGGGCTTTTTAATGATACCACTCACAATTCTCTACGATGAATATATCGATCGGCCAAAATTGACTGAACAAAAAAAACCCAGTTGAGTATATAGTTCCTCCCTCCCCACTAAAGTGGGGGTCGGAACAATTAATTTTTATAGAGTTTAAGGATCTATTCTGTTTCGGGCTACCAGTGTTTTTACGCCCTCCAGTTACAAATTTTATGCTGTTATGTAGCACATTACCATGTAGAAAATTAGCACGTGCGGCTGGGGGGCGTAAAAAATATAAGCCCACTAAACTGGGGGTCCAAAACAAAATAGATCCGAATTTAAGCTGGAATTTCTTTTTTTGAATGATTACTGTAGGGATATAGGAATTAAAACATAGCAATGGAACGACTGACTAAATTATTTTGTGATTTGTAGTAACAGACAATTCTCATGGGTTACCTTTTGACCAGAAGTCAAAAAATGTTATGATTTCCTTCAAACGCATTCGTCTAATTTACTTAGTTACACTTAACAAATTGAATTGCAGGTATGAAAACAGATTTTTTGAACTATTTTCCTTCAAGCACAGTTGTCAGACGTTTCAGAAAGCTCGAAACAAAAATTTTATTTGATTAAAGACATGTAAAACCGTTAAAAACACAACTCAAGTTATACATAGAATTGTATTGCATTCAATTGATACAGCATCAGTTAGATTCAGTACAATTCTGTGCATGACTTACGAATAGAGCGCTGGTTAGAACGCTATCCTCGTCAAATTGCGTAATCTTCTTAATTAGTTTAATTTTATTTCATATCAATTTTTAGAAATGCAATCAGAACTAGCAACTTAAAAAAAACTGCATGCGCCGGCTTTGAAAGCGACCACTGTCTCAATAATGAGGACCCTACTTTTTTTGGTTTTCTTACAACGTGAGATTAGTTGCATAGGAAAGAACGGCGGTAAATAATCCTACTATTCTTTTGTGGGCGGCCGCGTCAGATATCATATAAACATTTATTAATTAACATAGAACTATAGCAAAGATGATATCACATAGTAAGAATTTGCGAACCGTTCAGTGTTTCATTTCGTTGATCTTCAGATTAACGAAATGAAACACTGAATCTGATCTTCAGATTCACATTTCAAGGTCACAGATAAGTTTTGCCTAACTGGCAAAAGCAATGCTAACAGTTGTAATGCGATGAAGTTAACTTTTTCAATTGAAGTATCATTCACATTTTTCCATGAACCCCAAAAACTAAATGATCAAAAGCCTTTATTGCCGTCATGAAGGCATCTTTCTCTTGGTTACGCTCTATGATTGCCTCACTTTTAAATTCGAAATATAATTTGTGAACTTGCGCAGGAGGTCCTGCGCAAGTTCACAAATTTAAAAGAAATATTGAAAGTTCACAAAGTTAAAAGAAATATTTGAAGAAATATTTAAGAAAATGAATAGAAACTTAGTGAAAATATGATCAGTGACCCAAAGCATGTTTATTGATTTTACTAAACTTTTTCCAGATCGCTTTGAAATTCTTGCTAGTTCCTTTCAAGCATCCAATGTAAGCATAATTAAAATTATATGTCAACAATTAAGAGGGGAGTAGCATCATAAGATATGGACAAAACTTTTTTTCTCTAATGAGCGGGAGATTAAAAAATTGATACGATATTACCTTTCAAACTCAGGTGACAGTAATTGAGAGAATAATTTGAGTGTTGAATGCCAATCAGGTGCATCCCCAAAATTGCGACGAACCGACATTAAACTTAAACACTGACATAGACTATTACGTCGACACCTGTAATTGACCTGACTTTATCAAGTTGACTAAATTACTTTCATTTACTTGGCCGAGTAAGAAATATGCTTTTGATGAAGCAAGATGCAGTTATTCATGAGAATTTCAACTTATTTTCAAAATATTCCCTGAATCAGAAGTGTACATTTTGTTGCAATCATAAACCTGAAAAATCTTAAAGACAGTCTGAAAGTGCAGTACTGAACTACTCATATTGGTTACTCCGGGGAAAATATCATCTCAATTTAAAACTTTTGGGTCTACCATACTCACAACTAGCCAATCAAGAGAAGGGGTTTGTTGGGAAGCAGACAGTCACCGAAAACTAATTTTGGCAATTAATAGTTAATGTTTTATCTTGGCAATTTTTTTGCTATGATTAAAAAGGACATTACCTCAATTTTCATGGGTAAATTATATTCAACTGTTTGAGATATGAAAAACAGAATATTTAAGTGAGAGCATGTATTTATCTTATTTTCTCTATACTTCTGTGTTTTCATGCACAAATTAGTAATATTAAACTTGAGGCAAGTGCAAATATAAACAAATAGAACACTACTACTCATTTTTGCACAAAACGTGGAATTTCATCTTCATTCTGATTTACAAAAATTTAGGGCAACGCTGACAATGCTTATTTTATCGTGTTGCATTGGAAAAAGACTATCGTCGTCCAGTTTACACTACAACAACTTTGTTTAGTTATCCTGACTTATAGTAAATTTATTAAATTTATCTTCTCTTCACGCCATATATGCTAATTTCCACAATGAAACTACGAACTGAAATGGATCTTGCTGTGATTTTCAGTTGTCGCGACTTCTGAATAAATTTTGGTATGTATTAGAACAGCAGAGCCGTTCAACTGCGGAAAAATGCACAAATTTCACGAGTAAATTTGCTTTTTTAAATATGATACAAAGAGCTTTCCTTTTAACTTCTGACAGTTACGTTACACGTCGCTATATTACACGCTAAATTTTAACATTTTGCTGAATTTTTGCTGACGGAAGTGTGAATAATTTTAGCTTTGGTTACTTTTTTCTTGTTCTTATAACTGCCAGATAAAAAATCACTAAATATCTAATACAGCTTTTTAAGAAATAGCTTAGTAATTTGATTTTTTAAGTTGCTAGATAGATCCATATTTACTGCCTTCTATTACCAAATTGTTAATTCTTGCCTATTACGTACTCAGTGCCAATAATCAGAATAATTCAGGATTCACAGAAAATATCTTATTCAAACTCATTTTGCATCGATACTAAGAATGAAAATCATTTATTAATTAAAACAATGGTAGGTATTCTTGACCTAACAATTTCTAAAACCAGGATAGTATGATGTCATTATTGTTCCGACCCCACTTGTGGGGGGGAGGAACTATATACTCAAACGGGTTTTTTTTGTTCAGTCAATTTTGGCCGATCGATATATTCGTCGCAGAGAAAAGTGAGTGGTATCATTAAAAAGCTGGTCCATCGTAGAATTCAAAATTAAAAAGATTTTTTTTCATTTTTGTTTTTTTTTCGAGGAGTTATCACAATTTGTAATGCAGGTAAATTAGTTTAAATCTGTTATTAAGTGCCAAGCCTAAAAATAGAAAGAATCATTTTTTTTCGTGAAAAACTTTAAGTATAGGCCTAAAACGTCTGCTAAAAATAAACAGAGGTCTTTTAGAACATCCTTCTTTGTAACTACAAGAACAAAATTTTAAAAAAATTAAATAATGATTTGTCGAAAATAACTTCTTATAATTTTACGATAATTTTCAGTTTCATGTTGCTTTAAATATTGTTTTTTTTTTGAAAAATTGGAGTCAAGAGAAGTTGAATTCTAAACTAAACACAATGCACAAGGCTAACACTCAAATTTGTTCACAGCTATCATTGAGCTAGTCCTGCTGATCAATACTTCTATTAAGACATAACTTTATCATGAGGTTGCCAAGCAATAAAATTAATGGAAGACCTCAGAAGAAAGCATCTTTGTCAGTAATTTATAGCACTTTTTAAGCTAGTGCTCAAAAACTTATAGCAATATAACTTTTTTTAAATCAAATTGTAAAAAAAAGCAATGAGAAATTGCGCTCTTGAGGTACTGATTGAAGATGATGATGGTCATATATCGTTTGAGTTCTGATAGCCAATTTTTTCAGAAAAAAGTGTGAGGTCCAACAGAATTGGTTGATCCAAACGTATTTTCCAGATCTCAAATTTTGAAAAAAATAAATAATTTGAAGGTGTCATTGATGAATATAATTACACAAAATTTGGGCGGCCAGGTTAGAGTCAAAAGAAAATCTTGCTCGACTCATTGTGCAAAACAACCAATTTCTTAACAAACATTTATTTGCTGAGCTCTTTTCATTGAAGAACTTAAAATCGACGGTCTTTTAATCTCTCACGGGGAATCACTCTAAAATGAACGGGTAATATTTGATCTGACTGCAAACATATCAAAATCAGGCCAGAAACTTTTTTGTTTTCAAAAAGAATCAAATAAAACAAATTAAACAGGATGAAGAAAAAGAAATAAAGCTCAAAAGGGATTCGAGCTTATCAAAAAGTCGTTCAAAAAACTAGGTTCTGGCGGCTTTTAATTTTGATTCTATTCTTATTTTTATTTTTAATTTTGATTCTATTCTTATTTTTATTTTTAATTTTGATTCTATTCTTTTAATTTTCTTAATTCTTTTGATTTTTTCTTCATTTTCAAAATAAACCGATTGTTTACTGGAACCAAATCAACTGTGATAGAAATATTGCTCATTTACAACAAATTAAATACTGCGTTAAATTCAGCAAAATAGCGTAAGAGAGCACTTCAAATGTGTTTTGCTAAACCGGATTTTTGCTAAACTCTTAAACCCTCAATTTTTGGTTCACTTTCTCTTAACGTTTTTTTTTAAGGTTGTCGCAGAAAATCTTTTTTGCAAATAATTGAAGAAAATTTTTTTTAAACCTCGTTTTTTTTCAATAATTTCTTTCTTTTGTTCCAAAATTTAAATAGATGTAAACTCAGTTAATGTTTCCACCTTTTATTTCTTTTGAATGAAAATTGGTTATGATATCGAAGTTGTCCATAAGGAAGTTTTGAACAAAGTAGATGAAAATCCTGAATTCGATTGATGAAGTCACGACATCGACTGGATTTGTAAGCCATGTCAGACGAACTGGATTACGTGTACCCTGGAACAGTGTTTCTGTGCTTGGGTTTCTTAGCCTGTCTAAACAGCTTTTATCTCCAGTTGACTGGGAAGACAATAGAGAGTGGACTGTGTCAGAGTGTGACCATTACTGTCAAGGGAGTTCTATTCCCACTTGAGAGTTTCTCCCGCACCCTACTATGTATCATAGGTAAAACATTATTACTGAGTTTCATCGTGCATAGTTGACTGGGATCCCCCAACCCCCCTTGCTTAGTGGGTACATATTATTTGCAGACCCCCGGACGCACGTGCCATATTTTTACATAATGACTTACTATTCAATGACGCGTTAAATAGGGGAGCATAACGCACTGGGGGGGGGGGGGGGGACGGAAAGATCCGTTGATTGTTATGAGGTATATTTCAAGAACGGCATTGTTGTTTCTGTGATAAAAAAAAAGCCTTGTAATAATAGTTTTCAGTGAGACAACAGGGATATCATTATAATCAGTTAATATGATACAGTGGTTAATTGTACGTGGCGGATGCCGAAGAGGCATAATGCATGTTATACAACGGTTCACAGCTGCTCAAGAGTCTAGCATGATGGATATTAACAAAGTTTATGTGAATGAAAAACGTTTAACGAAGTTTTAATAGGTAATCGAGCTCGCTAAGCTTCACTTTTCTATCCACGTTTTTAGATTTTTAGTGGAAGAAGGTGTGACCCATTTCAGAAAAGAACTTTAAAATTGAAAAACAGTGAAAAAATCAGTCGTCGCGAAAAAATTGGTTTAATTCTTTTCAATATTTTTTGTGAATAATTCATAATAAAAATACACATTTTTTAATTATTTTTTTTTACTTTTATTGAAGTCGAAAACTTCTTAAGTATTGTGTACTGTTCTAATGCAAACATATAAAATTTTCTTTAGTTAACCCGGTAACTTCTCTCAAATAGTTTGTCTCACTTCGCCAGTACTGTTTAATGGATTGATCACTTTTTCATCTGTAATGACTAAAATAGAATCCTTGCTAGGATGCTCACGTGGTTTTAGAGAAAAATCTAAGGAGCTCAAACACCAGCTACTCAAACATCCTTGACATTTTGCTCTATATGATCCCAAACTTCTGGCAAACCAAAAGCTTATCGGGGCGGAAAATTTTCGCCGATGTTGCAATATGTTAATGATACTTTGTTTGCACTTCCGTAAATTAAAATACTACTTTTTTGGTTCTATGAATTGTTTTTTTTTGAGTGAATAACTATTCTGTTGTTTTTTTGTTAGTAGGAAAGTTAAATGAAAAGATTTTTTTATGGTAAATATTTGAGTATTTCTTTACGGTGCCATGTGAGATATTCTTAGACACTTTTATGGGTACCGTCTGATACTAAAGAGGATGAACACTACGTTACCTTTCCAGTCAACTTTTATTGCTTTACTTTTCGGACAAATTGAGTTTGCATAAAAACAAGAAAAACAATAGATATACAAAATTTTGTTTCTGCATTTTGAACAAAAAAGAGCACTACATTTAGTTTCGAAAAACTTCAAACCATAGTTTGAGCTATTTGAAATAAACTGCTTGCGTCTGCTGTTATTCGTTATCTGATGCGGCACTTAAACTCAAAACTACCATTGAGCACCTCAAAATATTATGAAAACTGATTGAAAAAGTTGTAATAATTACCGTTTAAGAATTGGGTGAGAAAAATACAATTTTGTCCGGCCCACTTTAGTGGGGGAGGAAATATATACTCAAATAAGTTTTTGATAAATAATTGAAGTTCTTTTTGGAACACCGCTGGATATAGAACAATGCTCTTGAACTGTTTGATTCAGTGGTTATGCTAAAATTCTTCAAAATTCCAGCTTTTTGAATCACCATCAGCGTTATCACCAAAGACGGCTAGCTGTACTTTTTTTTAGAGCATTCCGGAATTAAAATGTTGCTTTTTTGCTAGTTTAACTTGATAATTATCCAAAAATATCTTTACTTTTCAGTTATTGACTCTTTTGTCAAATTATCCATACTCATAATAGATCGAACAATTAAGTGTTCCTAGTGGACGAACAGTAATAGCAAGGCTTGTTTTGATCTAAACCTTGAGTTTTTGAGTCCAAAAATAATTCGGATTGTAATTTTTAATTCGGATTCTCTTTTTAATAATTATTTTAGTTTTTTTTGTTTTTTTTATGTTGATTACAAAACGAAAATTCCAAAGAGGTTTATCAATCACAAGTGCGCAATGGGCTTAACAAATCCGTTTTGGTGCAAAATTTAAATGAATGTTTATTTTTCATCAGCATTTGTTGTTTGTTACTGTAGATGCGCGACATATTCTGGATAATGCCAGGTCTCAATGTCCTCATATGTCTTCATATGAAAATGAACATATTTAAATTTTTCAGTTGATATCCAAGGCTTCTTAGTATTTAAAACTAATTTTTTCACAAAATATAAACGTTTTTTTTAACTTTGCCGTTTTGGTTTTTTTTCTACTTGTTACTGGGTCTCATTGTAAACTGTTCTCATTTTTTTCTGATGAAGTACAATTTAGTTTGCTTAGTTTTCGTTTTATTTGATGCCTTTTTGACTTTGTTGGATAGTTATTTGATCAAAAAATGAGCAATGAGTTTCAGATGCAAAAGTTTTTATGCTGTTATTTGATTTTCTTGTTTTTGTTGTCTCGTAGTCTTTATAATGGCTGGTCACATCTGCGCTCTAATGTGGCGTCAGTTACTTTACTGAGTGATTTGTGTTGGAACTATTTTTGTACTTGTACACCAATTATTCTTTGAACGATATTTGAACTTGAATGCAAAATGCAGCAAGTCAGTCAACTAATGTGCACAATAATCTAAAACCAGTTGCCTGCTCATTAGTTAGGCTCCTTTTATTGATGTCTATTGATGTCTGATATGAATTTCATCAATTTCTCTGTGATAGCATGACACTCTAAATTCCACAAAAACATTTGCCTCCTTTCTTTTTTAAGTTTTCATTGCTACTGTTTGAAAGCGTTTTCATATCAAATTTCAATGATCTTTAGTTTTAATGAGCCCAATGAAATATCATTATTATAGAAGTGCTGATCTTCTTTCTAGAAGCGTTGCTTTAAATTATGCTACTACCTGTTATTTTGGATTTTAGTTCTGTTATTTTGGATTTTCAGTCAAAATGGAAAAATCAATGGAATTGTTAGCTGTTTATGGAAAAATCATCCATTTTGATCAAAATTGCGCATTGACTTTTATCAAATTTCTATAACTTTTGTCTGTTGTGTTGAATAACTACCTGGAATTGAAACGATTAGCGAAATCAAGCTTCACATTGATTTGATTATAATCAGCGCCTGCGTTCTAACTAAATTTGTAGCTAAATTTTGTATCACATTGTATAAGTAAGGCGGCGTTCAAAAAAACATTAGGTGCCATTTCACGGTTCAGTTAAATTACCTGAAAAATACTTTATTTCTTAATTGAGAAACTGAAACGAAGAAATCTGAAAGTTTTTTTCAGCCATCTCATTATATAGTGCAAACACCGTCTTGTAATATTTCACCATAAGAAATTAGAGGAAAATCACAATAATTATATTGTATACATAAAAGTTTGCGAAAAATTACGATGATTATATATTGTATGTTTTTGTGAGTCCTTAAATATTTTTTATATGCTGTAGGAATTTTGATGGAGATCCTAACAACCTCCAAAACAAACACCTTCCTCCGATCACAAGACAGCCAAGAGATGCTCATGTACTGTTTCTACATGTTTGCATCATTCTGTGAATGCGCGTGCATTCTGTCCAACAAAATAGACCGCAAGCTCACAATGGTCTCCTACGCAGTGGCCTCCTTCGTGGAGTCATACTTCGCATTCCACTTCATAGAATCGAGAGAGAACAGCTGCATGACTATGTGTTGGTCTCTCCTTGCATTCGTGCAAGGATCCGCCTTCCTGTTACAGTCTATGAGTGTGAACAATTCTAGTGTGCTGATTATTAGAAATGCAACTATGATTCTACACGGCACTTGGTTCTATCACGTAAGTTTGGAAATACTATTTAATTGCAAAGTTGCAAAATGAATTCAAAATAGTGAAAAACCTTTTCTCTACAAATTATTACAAAGACCTGTGAAGATAACCGTTTGCAATCTGAAACAAGTTATCGTTCTGTGATTTCTGGAAAATAAATAATTTCTTGCTGGAAAAAAAATGTAGGATCCATATTTTCTGCAGGTGGATATATTGAAACGTCACTTTTTGAACCTCAAGAGAAATAAAGGCAGATGTTTTATCTGAAAAATCGTCAAGACGTATTTCTTCATCAGTTAAAAATCCGAATACAAAGTATTATAAACATTAATCCAGTTCAGGTTCATTTTATCAATTAGCAAGATGGAAATTGCCGTAGAAAGAACAAACATACAAAAGTTTCCTGGAGTTTTTTAAAAAGCTTGTTTTTTTTTTCGTGAATTTTAAAAAACTCTCTAAAATTTGAAAAGCATTTATATATGCTCCTATGTGAGTGCATCACCTCATTACGTCAGTTAAATTGTTAATTCTTAGTAGAAGACTAACAGAAAAATGAAATATTTTGAAAAGATGTCACTAACTTGAACCTCAATTTTTGACAGCTTTTTGGACTAGTTTCGATTAGTGCTTTCAATAAGGAAACCTCTAAACATCGGTTATTAAATATGGCAGTTTAAAATAATGTGAACCTTTAATTACTACCACTTCTTCAAAACCAAAGGAAATATGAACTCGAAAGCTTTTAATTTTGGTTTGAAATGTTCGCTTATTGTTCCGACCCACTTTAGTGGGGGAGGAACTATATACTCAAATGAGTTTTTTTTGTTCCGACAATTTTGGCCGATCGATATGATCATCGTCGAGAAATGTGAGTGGTATCAATAAAAAGCCCGTCCAGCGTAGAATATGGATTTAAAAAGACTTTTTCAATGATCGCTCTTCATAGGGAGTTATCGAGGTTTAAAGTTTTGTGAATATTGGACGTAATTCAGCTGCTTTTATTCACATTTTCGGTTTTTTTGACCTAATTTTTGACCATTTTGATAAATTTTGTTAAAATTGTTAACTGTAGTATTATTGATTTTATCTCTGAAGATAGAGGAGGGTTGTTGAATTGTTCGATTTGAGTTTTTTGGCTAAAATTTAAGCCAAATTCTTCAAAATAGGACTTTTTTGGGACCAAATTTGTTGTTTTAGAACACTTGCTTCAAATATGCTTGAAGTAAATACCTTAAAACTGCGACCATATTTTTTTAAACTCAAAAACGAGTTAGCTACACACCGACATGCACTGAGAGTCTTTCGAAATTATAATTTTGCCAATTTTTTTTTCAATTTTATACTCGATAATTATACAAAAGCATTTTTATTTTGACAAACCAAAAAACTTTGTTAAAAATTGAACTACTTGAAGAAATGAGCATTTTGTTCTTGCGAAGCAACATCTGAGTCGATCTTGATCTCGCCATGTATCCTAACAATAAAAAGTTTTGATTTTCATGGGGCGCGAATTTTTAAAATATTTCCGTTATGTAAATGTTTTTTATATAATTTTCCTTACTTGCCAGAAACTCACATCAGGGATCAACTATTGACAAATAGTATCTGCAAAAATGTGGCCCAACCAGATTATATTGCTGTTTCAGAGTTAAACTCTTGATTTTTATGGCTTTTACCAATTGTTTTAGCATAAAAATTTTTTATGTACTTCTTGAATTTTGCTTTCATTTGTTATCTTTTTTGTAGCCCAATGACTTATTGTCCCCTGTGAAGGATCCAGTTAATTTTTAGGAGGTATGAATGAACCTAGACTATTTTTTCAGTTGTTATCTAATGTCTGCTATGACCTTGAACATATTTGTTTTAAGAAATTATCGGTTAATTTTTGAACTTGCCATTATTTTATCTTATTTCTCTCAACTTCGGGCTCAATCTCAGTAAAAAAAAAGGCATAAACCAATTTATTTTGTGTTGTAAACTAATGTCCGTAACAGTTTTACCTTCAATTGATGTTCTCTTTGTTCTGATACTACGCGTTCTCATTTTTTTTTTTAGCATAATTGCATATTTTATGAGTTCATTTGTTTCCTTGTCGAATTATCTCACTAGTGACAAATCCAACAGAATGAAAGCATAGTAGGCAAAAAGCACAATGTTGCAAAAAGGTGTATCTCGATATGTTTATTGTTTTTGTTATGTAGTTTATGATTTCTGGGCTGATACAAAGTTATCTCGCAAAATTTTATGGATTTTTTGTTTCTCCCTGTGTTTGTCTTTCTTTTTGTTGTTGTGGTACGCCATATTCCAGATATCTTTTTGATCCTAATTGCTTGTGTATCTCAAGTACATCTCACATAGTTCAAGATTTCAGTTTATAGCTCTTTGTTTTAATGATTTTGAAAATAAAATTAAAAAAAATTTTCAACTGTATATTTTTTGCTTTCATTTTCGTAACCAATCTCACTACTTAGTACTCTCAATTGTTTTTGTTGATTCAAAAATTTTTTTGGCTGGGTTATATGTTGTGACTGATTACTTTGACCATTAATTCATTAAAAACTTTCGAAATTTCTGTACTGCTCTATTTTTGAGTTTCTGTTTGTTGTCATGTCTACGTAGTCCCTTTATACGGAAGCCTCTTTGATGTTAAGATGAGGAAAAGTGACCATATATCGTTTTCCAGGTACTATCTTGTAATCATAGTGCCTCGAACAATGTGATCTTTTAAAATTGTTTGAAGTTTTGGCTTCTTGATATATTTGTTGTTTTTTGTGGGGTTGCGACTTAGTCTCATTATTCACAGGCCCAACCGGCTTTCTGGATTTTTGCAACCTAATCCATCGCAGTTTGTTGAAATTTCAAAACTGATATGACTTTTGAAAATATTTGTTTTCAAAAACACGTTTGGGTTTTTGAGCTTTGTCATTTTTTTAAGTAGTTCTTCGGTCGATTTGTAGCGCATTCATTGTAAACACAGGTCGCAACCCGTTTCCAGTGAACTATAATTTAATCTCCATAACAATTTTAGCTTCAAAATTTTATTTCGGCTTTGTTACTTCTCTTACTATGAGATTTCATAAAAAAACATTGAGTTTTTTTTATTTTACGTTCTATAGCATTTTTGTTTTCTTTTTATTTGAAATCGTAGTATTTTTACAAAAATCGTAGTTCCCATTGGTTTTTAAAATTTGCACAATTGAACATTGGATGATTTGTCTCAATTGCTTCCTATGCAGATTTAAATGAACATTTTAGGGATTTCAGTTGATATCTGATGACATTGATAACGGTGAAATTAAATATTTTCAAAAAAGAAACGTTTTTTTTTTAACTTCGCACCTCTTTGCTCTTTTTTGTCGACCTGTTAACCAGTTGCATCTTTTTTTCTATTGAAATATAGGTTAAGTTGTTGCCTTTAGGTTTTATCGTGTTCAAGTTTGATGATTTTGCTATGATTCCATTTATCATAGATATCGAGTTTTCGTCGTAAATAATGTTTGTTGTTTGATATTTGTTATTGTCTTTTCTAGTAGTCCAACTATCAGCTACGTCCAACGGCCCCTTAGGATGGCATTATTGTACTCCATTGGTTGTTTATGGAATGATATGTATGTTTTTGAAAGTTTTCTATCTCTGCATCATTTGGCAGCCAATTAAGTCAGGAATGTGGATGAATGGAGTCGGAATCTTATGTGCGTACGCACATTACCGAGCCTCCTTGTTTAAATAATATATTACAAATTGGCAGTTTTGGAAATATCTTTAGGTTGTCTATGGAATTTTTAGTGTTACAGTTCATTTTTTGTCACAATATTTTTTCGCATTTGTTAAAAAAGAATCGCCAGATGAACTAAATTGTTACATTCAATTCCTTGTATAACCTCAAATATTTTTTGATATTATTTCCGAGTTCTTTATTAACGCATTAAACGTGTAAACGAAAAGTAAGTTTACAAAATTTAAGCTGTTTTCTGAAAATTTTTGTTCAATAAACTGCAAATCTAGCTCGAATGATCACCAGCTCATAAATTCTTGAAGGATTTTATTTATTTCTCTCTTTGTCAAATTCTTCTTTCTCAAAAATTAAACAGTTACTGAGATCAATTAAACAACAATTTAAGAGCTTCAGAATGCTCATTTTTATCTTTTATGCTTAGCAATGCATGAGATTGACGTGGAAATATGACTTGAAAGAAAACCTCTGTCCCGTTTGTTTCCCCTGTTGGGATAACCCAATAGGATTACATAATAAGAAATTTCAAAGTTAATTGTGCAGTTACAAATCAGGCAACTATTATAATACCTCAGATCCGATTACTGTTCTGACAATGTCAAAGAACATGTAGTGAAATATATTGCAGGTCGATATTTTCTCTCAAGGCCGAATGGAAATTATTCTAAGCTTTCTGGAAAGATAAGAGTGACGAAACATTATAAAGTTTAGCGTTTAAATCCCAAAAATAGCTAAAACCCACAAAATTAACACCCTCTCTCTCTTCTCTCGCTCTCTTGCTCTCTCCTACTCCGCATGGACACACAGCCACTACCACCTCTCATCTCAGAGTATTTAAAAACAATTAATTATGTAATGAGTAGGGTAATTGAAGGTAAAATGACAGCTTTTGAAATTTCTTATTATCTTTCTTTTTCGTTGTTTTTTTCATTTTTGAAATCTCTGACGACTCTTGTATGCTCTTAACGTCGGTCGGGGTGTATTAAACAGTTTTGCTTTTAAGTACTTCAATGTAAAATTTTTTTGGATCTATGCGCAACCTTAAAAAACAAAGGAAATGAATTTCTTTTCTTCTTAAAAAAAGTATGCCAGTTTCTGGCGTTTTTTATAAATTGTGTATTAAATAAGTTATTCAGACACTGAGTGAAAGACTTTAGTAGAGTAAACATTAAACATAAAAATGGGATACAACTGGTTTTCAAAAAGCACAAAATAAGTTGACTATAAAAAAATTTGAAAATTTTATTTAAAATCTAAAAATTAAACTGACTCAGATTCAATTTAATGGCAACAATTTTTAATGAAGGCCTTAAAAATAGATGTTTAATTTACAATTGGTAGAGTTACACATTTAAAAAATGTCGGCAAACTATCCAGGTAAAAAATCCATAACGAAAGTTCAAAATAAATTTAAAACTCTTTGAAAAGTTAAGTACGAAGCATAAAAGAAATTTTAAAAAAGAAAAAGATTACTGTTGCTAAAATTGATAGTATTTTTAATTGCTCTTGAAAGCAGTTCATAGCAATTATTGTAAAAGTGTGTGTCTTTTGTTATGCAAAATTTTCGTTTGATAATTTTGACTTTTCAATAAACTTTTTCGCGCTTGACTTCTTGCGTTTCGCGTGATCTAAAATTCTCTCTCAATCACAATTTCAAGCAGCTGAACTCAATTGGTGGCAATTTAAAACTAAAAGTCAAATGAAAAGTGCGCCGAAACTGGTGTAATTTTTTTACTTTAAATCTTAACAGTAGTGTATGTTAACCTCTAATGTGGTTATTTGAAGCCCATTATTGAACTTCTTAGTCCCATTTAGGCTCCCTCCCTCCCTCCCTCCCTCCCCTCCCTCCCCCCTCCCGATTTAAGCAGGCTGCAATTGATTAGAACTCCCACTAGTCGTTCGAGAGCAATTCTTCCGACGTTTAGTCGGTTATGTTTTCAATACTGCAGTCAAATCTATTTTTTTTCATTTTTTTTCGAATTTCATTTTGATTCATAATCAGTTTTTGAAGAATTTAAACTGTTTTGAACCTTCATTGCGGGAAATTTTGCTATGTTGGAGATTGCAGACCATTCTAGTTGAAATCGCTTGAATCCAGTAAAAGTTAAACCAAATTTCCCTTTTAAACTTCGGACATCAGATTTTTTTTATTGTTGTCATCTCGTTATCTGTTTTTTGAACATATGAGACATTCGTTTTTTTTTCTTCAGCTATTTATTTACATGTACGATACAAATCCAAAGAGTTAAACTTTTTCTGCTTACATTCACAATCGGAAAAAATTGTTGGAGTTATATCAATAAAAATTCTAAAGTTTTAAAAACGAAAACAAATTTCCCAGTATGAGAGCTTCTTCCTGTAAGATAATCGAATGGGACTTCTCAGCATCAACTTTAGTAAAAATGGTAAATATATGGTCGAATAACATATCCAAGCAAAAAATATATATCACAAATTGATGAAAACCTAAAAAATATATCATGAATGGACTAACTTAGGCCAAAAATTTACCCGATCAAATTGTTTCTTCAAAAACGATTAAAATCGTTGTACGGTACGTTGAGAAACTAATTTCACAGTAAGTGGACAATCTCAAAAAAGAGAAAACAATTCATGTTCAAATAGTTTTAAATGAAAGGCTTGCAACGCATCTTAAATCACTATATCCAAAAAACTTGCTCTAAATTCAGCAAACGGCGAATACAATGTGTTCAACAATTTTGGACACGGACTACTGCTTAGTATGGCTTTCTTATAAATGACATTCATTAAATTGCAGCTCTCTCTGTGATTGTCTTTTTGCAAGAATGATTTAGATAATTTCTGGTTTTTGCGTGGGTTATGTTCGACCTTCCTGTGCCACGCTTAGGCTCGCACGAGTCGTCTTATAATGAATCATCTTATCTTTTGTTATAGTGAAAAAACTTGTGAACTAATTTTGCAACATCGAGCATGATCAACATAGATTTTTCCGAATCACTGGATTGAAGTTCTAGTAATTTCAGATTGCCTTCTCCCAGTATATCTATTCAACCCCTAGTGAGATTGACGATCTCTACGTAGCCCAAGTAAACGAGACCAAACGCGAGTTGGACTTAGAACCAATCGCAGAGGAAACAGTTGATGTTCAAGTATCCAAAGTAGCCTTTGACTTTGTCCTTCACTTTCTTCTGGCATTCATGATTACTGTCTGGACATTCATTATCATGTCAATTGTGCTGAGAAGCGACGACTCGGATTTGCGAGATCCCTCAAGTCGCCCCCTAGTTGACGACGATGACATGTCTGATTTTGAGGAACCGGCAGTAGCAAAGGATGAGTTAGAGTCGCGCATTGTGCCGGATAACGGGGAAGATAACGGCAATTCCCACGATTCTGTCACTAATTTTGGAATTTAGACCAGATTTATTTGACTCTTTTTGAAGGTATAGAAAGCGGAGGACAAAACGTATAAAAAGGAAATTGCGACGTTAATTGAGGCTTGGACGAGAACGAAAAACTTCATTTTGTATTTATGCGGTGTTAGGGTTTTAAATTTATTTCTATTCTCTCTAATAAACTTGGTATCTTCCGAAAATGTTGTTTAATTTATAATCTTGAAGTACAGTTTTTTGAGCAGCTTCACTCATTTCACTTTCGCACTATGAGCTCTTAATTGAGGCTCTTAATTGCGGTCTGATACATAAAAATTGCTCCTTCGCATTTTAAACCCACGCACTAAAACTGAATTTGCAGGACCTCCCCGACGGTCTAATGACAACTGAAATGACCCACTAAAGGGGAGGCAGTACAATGGCATAGAGTGGAACATTAAGATGTTGTAATACTCTTCTAAATTTTAATCCATTTTACGCACAACTACATTTCACAATTGTTCCTTACATGCAAATGTTAATTCTTAGTAATTAAATCAAAACGCGGAATGTCAAAAAAATTCATGTTTTTATTGGTTTTTTGTCTTATTGACGGTCGATGTCAATTCTACAGACTGTAGATGTCAACACCTGAACGCGATCATAGATAGCATGCGTCCAATTTTTGTGTAAATGTTGACTAATCATGAAGTTTCACAAAAGAAAATTTTCACTTTGACAAATCCATCGATACGATGTCAATACAATGATCATTTTTCAATTTGCTTGTAATGATATTTTATCCAAGAGACAGATATAAGATAGCCACGTGGAAACCGGAACGCATGAATGTCAAGTGCAAATTTGCTCTCGTAGACAAAAAGATGGTTGACAATATATAAGCGACGCTTTATATTTGCAGAAAGCAGATATTCCTAATTGTATGAGAAATATATCCCCTCCCTGTATAGATTGTAACAGAGCACGTGCGCCTATTGTTTTGCAAAAAATAAAAACATGCAGATCTCATCAACGTACATTTAATTGTCTTCAATATTCTACATTTTATGCATTGTATAATATATCTTTTTGTATACACTTCAGAAAACATGCATATTACACTCAACGAGTAGACGAATCTTTTGCGAGATTTTGTCAAGTTTGATTCAGTTTTCAGAAATGTAAATCAATTGATCGTCACTTGAGAAACGTTAAGAAAATTTTGCTGACTCTTTTGTTTTGATGTCTGCGCAAGCCTTAATTTTCTCCCTTAATTGCAACTGAATTACGTAACCTTATACAGAACTGTATATCTAATATGTCCTCAGCAGCCGAGGTTGTGGGGAAGAGTGGTGAAGACGAGTTAAAGGAGAGAAGGGGCAAGGCGGCCGAAGTCATTCAGAAGGCATGGAGGAGACACATTGTAAGTCAGAGCACAAAAGTTCAGATATGAACTATTTAATTATATCTGTGTACGAGGAGGCTCGTTAATATGCTTTTGCATATAATGATACGACCGCGCTCATAAACCCTTTTTAGCTTGATTTTAATCCAAATGAAGAGAAGAAACTTCCAGACATTCAAAAATTGTTACAAAAAATGGTGTTTAACTAAAAAGTTGTTATAAACTCAAAAAAATATATGACTAAAATAATTTCATACTGCATTAGAGGGCCGAAGAGACCTGCTATTAATAGGACTACGAAAAAAGACAAGCTAAAAAATCAAAACCAAAAACATCAAGTACGGAAAAAACTCATTGACTCAAAACTGAATTTAAAAACACTTAGCAACAAAGTTAAAATACCATCAGGTAAAACCTAAAACACAGAAAATGACTTGTCAATTAAACGAAAGCAGATCGGATGTCCTCATAATGAGAATAGGTAACAATTTGAAAAAAGGGGTAATGAAGTAAAAAGGGACAAAGTTCAAAAATTCAATCAAACTTTTGAAACCAATTAATTACAAAAGTCCAATTAACTGCTTTCAACTTAAAATACCACATTTAATTTCATATAGGAGCTTACAATGCCAATGGTATCTGTCAATTGTAAGACTAAATCGTTAGACTACAAAAACAACAAACACAGAAGCAACAAATACACAAGAATGCAACAAATTAGACAGAATTAGCGAAGTTACTTTTATTGAAGCCATTAAATTCATAAGTTAAAAACTGGATATTTTATACTTTTATTTCATTCGTTACTTATCTATTTCACTTATTATAGAACTGACAAAATATTTGTCCTCTTTGGTCTCAACTGAATATCAGTGGGACCTTTCAATAAAGTGACTATAAAAAAACACCAAAAAGCACAACAAATATTTACCTCATTTCTTTAACATAAACGCTTAACGCCCACGTAACTAAACATCCGTCCAAACCAAAACTAAAAGAGATGTCAAAGTTTGCTGAGTAGGAACTTTGATTGGACTTGTCCTTGCTGAGACTAAAATACATGTTGCCGCAAAGCTAAAACAAAAAGTGCGAAGTCCA
>NC_134469.1:53131251-53175456 GCF_964194025.1 Convolutriloba macropyga
TTTTTAAGTATATGAAGCATATTGAGAATACTTTTGTAATTTCTCAGACCGCTTCCACTGAAATTTACAGAACAAAAAAAGGTCTGTACATCAAACAATCTGCCGATATGTTTTAGCTAAGTAATATAATACTGGAAACTGTAATTCCTGCTAACTGTGAGATTTTATGTGACGCTTTTAACTAATCGTTTTATATCACGTATTTTCCTGAAACACTAAAAGTTGCCAGGGTGATACCATTTCCTAAAAAAATTTGCCAAGTAGACTCACACAATTGCAGACCAATTGCAGACTCTTTTGCCGGTACTTGGCAAAGTGGTTGAAAAAATAATTTTTAGGCGCATTTTGAAATTTTCTAACGAAAAAATGATGTTCGAGGTCCTAATCAGCATGGGTTCAGAAGCAAACGGATTTCTATAGAAGCAAATGCTAAAATGATAGAAAACCTCAGTAAAGCTTTGATACCGTCGAACATAAGATATTACCTACAAATTGGGAATTAAGAATGTTCGAGGTCCATGTTTTGGTCTTCTGGAATCAAACTTCAATGAAAAAAGCAGTTCTTTTCTATAGGAACTTTTCAATCAAAAGCAACAGCCATGAAACGGACCAATTTTGTTTTTAATTCGTGTTAAGGATTTTCCCCTTGATTGTGAAAAGTGACAATAGAAAATTGTTTGCCGGTGATACGTCAAGATACTGCTCTCTAAAATAAAGACAGCAAAACGTTGAGCAAGATCTCAAAAAATGCAACTGGATGGAAGGAAATGAGCTGAAAATTAATCAAGAAAAAATTAAGTTTTGGAAACAATTCTAAAAACCGATGGCGTCTATAGAAATGCACTATGCAACTTTTTTTGCCGATCATGTAGAATAAACGACAAAAAAATGAAACGTGTAACAAATTGCTTTTACAGTTTCAAAATGTTTTCAGTCGTAATACTCTTGTACTCTTGTCCAAAAATTATATTATTTATCTTATATTTTGGTTTTTTTATGGTTTTCGAAATTTTGAAAACGTTTCGAAGGTCAACGAAGACCTGAACAATTTAAACACACAGGAACTTCACCTATATGAACAAACTAAGGTGCTTTCTAAAGTTCTTAGAGAAGATGCACCACAATATTTTTTGAATGATACGATGAAGAAATTTGAATTAGAAAAGGTTTTAAGTGGTGGAGAGGCTAGAAATACCGAGCTTAAATTTTTACTGAAGAAGACTACAGACAATCAAAACTCTTTGATAACGCTAGTGTGAAAGATTCAAGGCTGATCAAAATTGGACATCAAAATAATAAAAAAAAATTGTTAACGCTTTTCGACATAGAAATTCCATTGTTTTAACATCAGCTTTGGGATAATTACATACAAGGTAACGTATACCTTTTGAAACAATTCTGGTAGGGGCCAGTAATATAGCTCCTCAGGTTTTGCCCCTTTTTGTTCAATGTTCTTGAAAAGAGACATCACTCGAAAGGTTCCGACCTATTTGAATGTCTCTCAATTGCTGATTGCGCAAATGTACTGTACTTCTCATGCAACATTTGGAAATTAAAATTTAAGGTAATAATCTAATGCAAAAATTGCAAATCAATCCAAATCAACTTGAGACAATTCTTTTGACTTTTTGAATAATTGAGATATAACAATGTGCCAAGAGTAGTTTTTTTAGATAAACTCAGGGATCATTTGTAGCAAATAAATGATCTAATATATCTCAATTCAAGAAATAAATCCTGTAATAATTTTTGCTGTCAGGCACAGCTACTGGACGCGGCCTCTGGTGCCTTCATTCGATTTCGTCTAGCAGGAGAGAAGTTCCCTCCAAACATTTACTACAAAGTGTTCACACGCAGCCCAGTTGTGGACATGTGTGCCAACAGCCCAAAGAACTATGTGAGCAGATCTAGTCACAAATTGCCAGCTAGAGAGCAAAACAACAAAGTTGGAGATGACCAGAGACTGAAACCCGGAGAAGGTGATGCAGACATTTTTTTAAAACCTTTCTTACATAAATTAACCGCTTCCAAAAGTTTGCTAAAATTATTCAAAACAAGAAGCGGATTTTTGGTAGCAAAAATGGTACCTTCTATGGTTACTAAGGTACCATATTTGGTTCCTTGTGTGGCTAGAAAGATACATTATATAGGTACCACAAATGGTCAGTTTTGTGGTCAGTAAGGTCTAGTGTATGGTTTGTTTTAAGCTAGGTAAGGGAACATGTATGGCCATTTTTATGGTAAAACAGAAGCATCTGTCGAAAAAATCTCTTGAACCCTCCCAGACTAGTAAAAAATGGAGACTTTGATAGAAAGATTTCAAAACAAGTCAGAAGTGTTTCTAACTTTTGTTTATGACCAACTTCAAAATTGGATGCTTTCACTTTTACAAAGCGTGATTTGAGGGCTAGAGTGAAAACTTGGGACAATATTTGGTCAATCGTTTTCACATTATAATTGACTCATTTCCACGTCGCTATTTACCACGGTTACAGTACATAATTACCGAAAAGAAAGAAAACCTAATTAGTTATTAATTTCAGAAATTTTATTCTTGATACTATTAGTGGATTAATAAGACAATAAGTGGTTTTACAATTAACCACAGCATTGTTCACAAGAGCAGTTAGGTTTTGGAATTTATTCTCAATTAATTACAAATAAAGTTCAATAAACAAATTTTTAGGCTAATTACATGCTCAAAAAAGGTGTATATGTATCTGCAAATGTTCGTGACAAAAATTAAACCGTTCCAACGAACTAATTTCCACTTTTTTGAAACTAAATTGCGTCGAAAGGTGTATATGAACCGTGAAAAGTGTTGACACGTTTTAGTCTCTCGATTCCTTCCACAAAATGCACAATTTACTGAAACATTAGCCACGTAGTGCTTCCATTTGCTTTTTGTTCAAAATTTAAAATCAAATGTTGCTTAGTGTATCTCAGAGAAGATTCTTAGTTGGATAAAATATCATTTTTTTAAACAGATTAATGCAAAATGTATATTGATAATTTTTTAAATTAGTGCCATGCAGTTTTGATTTTTTTGAATCAAGGAGCTACAATATCAGAATAGATTCAGATATAGAACCAATATCGTCGTCTATCGCCCGAAAACTTATATAAGTAAAAAGACAATTTTTTGAAAATAACTGATCTGTATTCCAATTTTTCCAACAAGTAAAAAAACAGGAAAACTTGTTTTGTTAGAAGCGCCTGTGACCTAGAATAAAAATACTTGCGAATTCTACTTTTTCTGCATTATTTATAGAACCTCAATTAGCTTCATTTGAAAACATTTTTTTGCTGGTTATTCAATAATTCATTTATAACAAAAAGTTATACCGCAATTTTCCTTTGCTTTTAAGAACCCAAATTTTGGTATTAATCCGAAGAAACACTTCTTTGATTCCAAATAAAAATTTTGACATTCTTGAGGTGCATGTTGGAACTTTATTTGATAAACAAAGACTCGCGCGGTTCTTGTTGTTGATGTTTGTACGTGCTTCAGTTCCTCCTGATTGGTACAAGAGGTTTGAAAACAACGGATGGCGTCTAATCACAGACAGGGTATGTTAGAAATCTACAACGTTATCAGTGCAAATTGCATCGCAAATAGCTGTATATAAAATACTATATGAGAGGATACCAAGACAGGGATTAAATTCATTGTGAATTCTTTCACCATGATACTTACTGCCGTGAACAAACTATGACCAACAAACTCACAATTCTATTTTCCCGAGGTATCTGAACTTTCGTTTGAAACCATAGTTTTTGAAATAATACTAATGACAAAAATTTTATTCAATTTTGTGCAACTTTATTTATGAGCAGGACATTGTTCTTCAGAGTTGAAAATTTTGAGCTTACAATTTTAGAGCATCCAGCAAGCTGATTCTGATCAAACTACTTACTCTACATCACGAAAATTGTATAAACAACATCATGACAGGTTGATGAAGATTGACGATTTAAGGAGAAGAAGGAAGGAGAAAAAAATCAACTGGCTGAGGAAACTCTACCAGCAGAAAATGCTCAAGTGTAAAGATGAGAATGACCAGGTAGGCTATTCATATTCAAATTGAGACCTGTCGAAATATATAACATCCGAGGACAGAAACGACGCGGGTTGAATGCTTTCCCTCAAGTAAAAATCGACACTGCTCTCTCAATTTAAGTGAGAACGCTTAGAAAATGAGCTGAAACAGAGAAATGATTTTATGCGAGTTACACAGGCCGAGGTCCGAAGAAATAGTTACACAAAAAATAACAAATAAATTGATCTGAAGATAGACTGAGTGGCAAGAAAAAGTCGGCTTGAAAATCTTACCTATCTGAGTTTAAGTAGAATGTCAAATAGATAAAAAAAACTGTCAAAAAAACTTTAAAAATTAACTAAATTATAAAAGAAATTAGCGGCTTGTACTAAAGAAACATCATTGAAATAATTAATTAATTGAACCGGCTGAAAAATAAAAAAAGCTAAAAGTGTAACAGATCGGACTGAATCCGATAAGATGAATAAAAAGCGAACAGACTCAGTTTTAAGAAGTCGGCGCGGAAATGAATAAATAACACATGAGTCGTTAAAGTCGTATGGTGACCTCGAAGGTAATGATCAAAAATTGAGTCGACTTTAACGCGGACGTCTCATGCAACATGCAGGTAACCTCATCTGTTAAAAAATCTCATCCTTGAATTTCTGACTGACCGTCAATTCCTAGCGCCTGACTGAAATCGAAATCTTCAGGCTGAGGTCCCAGATCTCTCTATCTCAATTTTAAGTTCAAACCAAAATTGCCATCTGGCAACAAATATTCTATCTCTTTCGAGTACACTTTATAATTTTGAGCAGAATTGACTGATGGCATAAATTAAGTTTAAAGAGTGAAGGGCCAGACTCTCTTCTTAGTGTATATTTTTCTTAGTGACCCTAAAACAAGTATAAATTGCGTGTTTTGGTAAAATTTGTTGCGTTTTTAGTTGAAGAATGATCAAGTGATGGCTTTGGCTGAGCAAATGATAGAAGCGACAGCTGGAGCAACGACAGATGGCAGCAGTGCCTTTCCTCATGACAGGAGTCCCTACTTCCCCTCCCACTCATCCGTGGACCAGTTTGACGAGTGGGAAGTGGATGAGTTGCTGGGGTGGACTAACGCTCTCAATTTTGACGAGTGAGTTGAAAACAAACATAAATTAACAAGGATATCATTATTGTATTTATAATAAAGATCATGAGCATTTGATTATGTTATATGAGCTGAAAAAATTCTGATGTAGACCATGCGCTTATATCGCGTACGTTACATTAGCTGAACAAAAGTTTTAATCAGTTCTAGTAGTGTTGAACAAAGGTTGTCGAATTTTTATACTTAAGGCAAGAAATACGAGAAAACTAGTGCATATAAAATTCGTATATCTTGGTTGAATTGTCCTCTGATCTATATTGGGTGATTGATTAGATATACAGCATTCTCTTCAAACTTTGGATTGTTTCAGCTACCTTGACGACTGGAAAGCAATTGCCTCGACATCCTCAGGTGTCGAGAACAAAGGTAAGAAATTTACCAATCTTAAACTATTTTTTCTCATTTGAACGCCGTTTTCTTCTTGAAATGTCATATAGCAATAAAAAAAACTAATCATTTCAAGTTTCTTTGATAATTGGGGAAAGGGAGAGTCAGGTTTTTCCTGAATAAGTATATCAATGCGTTCCAGTGATTTGTGCGTGATCTTGGTTTCTACGAAATATTTTTGTTCACTTACAAATTCTCTTCGAGGAACCTGTTGTAGCTGCGTTTAGCAATTAGAGTTGTCTTAGCACTGCGAATGCGTTGTCCTAGAATTATAATGGAATTGCGGTGCGAATCCGAATTTACGCGGAACGTATTACTTTTATTTAGTGGAATTGCGGTGCGAATCCAATCTAGAATTGTCTCTGAGAATGAAGAGCGTTTACAATTATAACTTGAATTCAGAATGCTTTTCGAAATTATGATTACTTATAATAAAATACTGTGAACAAATTATGAAATAACTTAGTAGACTAGCGGGAATATATTTATACGTGAATAATAAAAAGTCACGACCTTAGTTATAAATTGCATGATATAAATATTAAAATAGAGGATAACTGATAAATTAGTACACATAGAGTATTCGATAAATATAGATAATCATATGTATCACATTTCCCCCATGACAGAAAAATTGAAAATTTATTTACAATTTAAGAATCAACAAAAAGAAGTGATGAAATGATGAGTGCAGAAGCAGAAACAATGAATGGAAAGGTGCCGCAAATGTTAAGTTAAATGAACAAAAAGACTAATAACAGTGGATTCGCAAAGCGAATACAGTGTATAATTTTAACATGCAAATGAACCAAATTGGAGTAAATACAATAACATCACTCACATGAGAAAGTGGAATCGCGGAGCAAATACAAGAACAAATTTAAATGAGAAATTGAGAAACAAATGAAATAAATTAAGTTTAACGTACACATTTAACATTGGATTCGCAAAGCGAATACATAATAAAATTGACATGAAGGAGTTTAAAAGAGTTTGCAAAGTTTTAATTGTTTCACTAAATTTCATTTTCAGCGTCCCAGACTGATAACTCACGTTCCTGCTCGTATTCGTAGTACCTGATTCGAGGATCTGGTGGTGAGATCTGTCCAATTTGAATGTCCGGCCGTGGTGGTGATGGGACTCTTGAATGTTCGGCATCCTGAATTAGCGCTACTACAGAATTTTCAGTCTTCTTCCCCTTTTTGGTTTTGCGTTTCTTTGGTTTAGCCGAACTACTTGAAGCCAAAGAACTTGTTGGGGAGATATCTGCGTCTGTGAAGCCGTAAAATTGAGTCCGTTTTCTTTTACGACCTTCAATCTGACCTTGGGAGGCGGAAAACATGGGTGGTTCCTGATGGTCTCGTGTAGTAGGCGCCGGCGGAGCAGGTACAATGGAAATTAATTGTTGTGGAGAGGTCGTTGCCATATCGCTTGGCTCAGTTAAATTTATTTGACGACGACGTTTAGGTTGTGGCTTAACGGGTTTTCGGACTGTCAGAGCGTGCGAAACATTTGAATTTACTGAGGAAACTACAGAAGTAGTGTCACGGTGGCAATGGCGAATCTTTATCTCTCCTCTCTTCTGTTTTTTTCAAATCGTTACTGTGTTTCGCGATCTTTTTCTCAGTCGTCTGTTCATAAGGTGCGGGACGTCGTTGCGCGTACATCCAAAGATTGGTTGATCGCTCTGCTTTGGTTCCAAATTTGGCCAAATCGCTATCGCCAACTATTACTGGAGATTGTCCAGGTTCGTTAATTATCGTCGTCGTAGGTGATGATTTGGTTACGAATGATCCTGGTTTAAGGACCTCATAGAGGCCAGCTAATTGCCTCTTCGCTCTATTTTTGTTCGGGAGTTTCCGAGCTAGTTTGACGCTGAGAGACTTCTCTGTCCGGGGAATGGGGTCTGTGAGTTTTGGGTGGGTAATCAATCGAGATTCCTTATCATCTGAATCTCGATAACGGGAGCCCGCGTCTAATGATGCCTGACACATTTTCTTTTCAATCTCAGTGTCACTTCGGTTTGGGTTGACCCATTCAGCTGCCTCCAGGAATTCGTCGGCGGGAACTGTATCAGCATCTAAATAGTGATTAACGATTTTTTCATAAGTGAGATTTAGACTTGATGGAGTAGTACTAATATTCCGTAAAGGAGTATTTTCAGAACGACCGAAATGAGCTTCAAACGGTGTTATCTGTGTAGTTTTCTGCCTTGTTAAACGTAAAGCAGAAATTATTTGTTTAATGGCTTTGGATGTTGAAAATGTGTCTTTTTGTCAGCTTTCATGCAAGATAAACGGCGTTTTATTGTTTGGATCATTCGCTCCACTAATCCAATAGCTCTATGATCGCCGACCGGAGCATCAATAATGTTAATATTATTTTCATTACAGTAATTCGTAGCTTGTTTACCAACCAAACAAGTTGCTTGATCTAAACGTATGTTTCGTGGTATGCCGTGAGTATATGCATAATCTCGAAGGAATTTCACTACATTTGCGCCATTAGCTTTTTCAAAAATTCTAACTGTCGGATACTTTGAATAACGGTTTATACATGTTAGGAAATATATGTTTTTATCTTGATCATTTAGTATCGGACCCCCAAAGTCAATCTGAATTTCTTCATTAGGTTCTTAACAAGCCTTATGCGGATACCATTTAGATTTTGGGATAATAGGTTTGAGATTCTTACCAATATCCGTACACGGAACACAATCTGAAATTTTGGCCAAAATCTCACTATGCCTGTATGGCCACCATGCATATTGAGAGAGAGAGAGAGAGAGAGATATCATTCCCCAACTACCTGGGTGTGTCATATGTATTGATTCCAATACAGCTTCCTTACTGGAGTTGGGAATGGCGACGCGTTGGTTGACACACAAACAGCCAGACTTTACATGAAGGTCTTTCCAAAAGGAGTGGACATAATGACCGACTTCCTTACATCGAGCCTCGTCGTCCTGAATGACACAATCTCGGATCTCTTTTAACACCGCATCCTTGCTAGTGAGGACTGCAAGGAAGGACTTGGTAAACAACTGATTAAGGTTGTTTTCGAAAATCTCCTCCCGAGAAAGTACGATATCCTGATTGTCGGGTGATGATGAGGCCTGGGTGTTACTGTGACTTGTACTAGTAGTTGCTATGGGGGTTGACTGAGTGCGGAACGTCACTCAGGGAGTCTGTGGGGATGCTGTGGGGCTGTTTTAAGGCGACTCATTTGCAGACATTGTGATGTGATGTTTTTGATGATCAAGATTTGTGATAGAATTACAATTAAAATTTTGTGAGTGGATTTGGGCTGCGGGTGCAGTATTATTTTGAAGCAAGTGGCAATTAAAAGCAGAAATGAATTTAGAATTGTAATTGTTTACTTTTGCTCGAGTAGTGAATGAATTTTTTGAGGCATTTGAAATATGCGTGCTACTTTTAGCAGGTTTGCAAGAGTGGACGCGCGGCGTAATTACTTGTAAATTCCGTGTGATGGTAGTGTGCTGCTTATGGAAAGGAATTTTATGTGGTTGACAGAAAAATGATGGAATTGCGTCGCGAATGCGGGAAATTGTTGCTACCATGAATTTCTCATCATATTGAGTGATACTTTTTGCTCTTTGATTTGGTTGGCGCAAAATATAATCGACTAAACCCATTCTAGTACCAGGAATTTGTTCTATATCAAAGTCGAAAGGCAACAAACGATCAATCCACCGTTTTAACCGGCTATTATAGGATTTATTTGAACGATGAGATTTTAGAACCGAAAGAAGTGCTCTATGATCTGTCAAAACTGTGAAATTTTTTCCAAAAAGATAATATTTAAAATATTCGATGGCCCAAACCACACCAATTAGTTCCAATTCATTTATACTGTAACGTTTTTCAGTATTATTAAGAAAGCGCGATGCAAAAGCCACCGTTTTCCACCCGTCACAATCCAATTGCTCAAGCGCAGCGCCTAGTCCTTGGCGAGATGCATCGCATTTGATTTGCGTTTCCAATGGTGGATTAAAATGAGTATTCTCTGTAGCGTTTGCGATTACGGTTTTAATATACTCAAAATGTTTTTGGTGAATATCAGTCCAAATAAATTTTTCACTTTTCTTCAATAGGAGTCGGAGAGGAGGACAAATTTTAGCAAGATTGGGAATAAATTTGCTTAAATGATGAACACTGCCTAAGAATGATCGTAATTGTTTTAGTGTTTTATGTGCTTTAATGTCTGCAATTGCTGCGGTTTTTGATTTTATAGGTTTAACGCCGTTTTGCGAAAATGTAAAACCAAGCCAATTTATCTGATGTTTTGCTAAGTGACATTTGCTTAAATTAATTCTGAGATTATCAGCATCGAGTTTCTGCAAACATTTGTAAAGGTATTTGAGGTGCGATTCCTTAGTGCCTTTGCTGACTACAATTATGTAATCGAGAAAACAGTAGGTATTAGAAAAACCAACCAGTGTGTAATCAATCGCTGTCTGGAATTCTGCTGGCATATCTGTAAGACCATAAAATCTCGTTTTAAAGCGATACGTACCTGTTGCGTTGCCACAAATAATATTAAAGTTACAATGGCGTGCGGTATCCGGATGCAAATTGATTTGACTATATGCAAATTTTAAATCAATCGTCGAAAAATAAACATTATCACCAGGATTAGAATTGTTAATATGTTGTGAAATCGAATCAATAAGACTATCTATATTGGGAATCTGGTACTTATTTTTATGAATAGCTTTGTTCAGAACTTTAGAATCAAGAGCTAACTTTACTGACTGGTCTTTTCTAACTGTGATTACAATCGGGGAAATAAAGTTCTTGTCAGAGCATTCCTGCAATTTCTCGATATGTCCTTGTTCTGAAAGTTTTTTCAATTCATCAGATACTTTGTCTAATAAATTTATGGGGATACGACGGCCTTTTTGTTGTGATGGGGTATAATTTCGATGAAATTTTGAACGAACTGTATGCACTTTGGACTTACCAATTCGGGAGAATAGATCAGAAAAATCAGTTGCGGTTTGCTTTTTGATTGGGCAGTATTCGTGATCTACCTGATTAACTGTCATTTGATTATTAGATTGTTTGATAGAAAGACCAAGAGCAGGAGAGAGATCTCTACCCAATAGAGGACGATGACCATCCGTCACTACTTGAATTTCTATAGGATTCGCGTACCAATTGTTGCTTCGAATAGACGTTTGAAGGATACCTAGCGTTTGAATGGGTTCGTTAGAGAAAGTTTTCAATTGTTTGGGAATCGCTTCGCGTATCCACTTCGAGTTTAGATCTTGGGAGATGATTGAATCCGCCAATGACTCATTTATTAGTGTACATACACTACCCAAATCCACCAGAACGTTTGTTGCTGTGTTTCCAAACACTACAGGGAGATTAATTGCTTCTACAGAAGTTGTAGAGTCTGCCAAAGATATTGAAGCTACACAATTGTCTTCATCCGATGAGTAGTTTGATTCCAAATCAGGATCAAAATCAGCCAAGATTTGATTAACATCTTCAGTTTGATCATGGTTTTCAACATTATTAACTCTTGGCTTCGGTTTTGGGTAAGAGTTGGGGTCTTTAGGTTTCCGGCAGACCTTTGCGAAATGGTTTTCAATACCACAGTTGTTGCATTTCTTCCCGCGTGCTGGGCATCTATTGCGGTGCTCTGGGGTCCAACTCATTCCACAGAAGTGACAGGTTGTGGGCTTTTTCCGTGCAGTAGTATTCATAGAAGAAAAGGGAGTAGTATTCGCGATGCGCATCCGTTGTACTTGATTAACTGTTGAATTGAGTTCAGTTTTGTTTGCGTTCAATTTAAGTTGATTAAGAGTACCCATTTCAATATTGATTGCTATTGCTAAAGCTTTATCAGGATCTACCGTTTCTTTGAGAAGTTCTTTTTGGATGTCTTCATTTTGCATATTTGCGATGAAAACGTCTCTAATAATTGTATCCCCTTTTTCACTGAGATCACAATTCTCAGAGAGTTCTTTAAGGTGGCCGTAGAATTTTTCGATCGGTTCCCCCTTTTGCTGTTTCCGTTTAAGAAAGAGATATCGGTCGACCGTTATATTATGGATTCGAATGAATGTTTTATTCAGGACATCCCAAAGATTCCGTGTTGAAATGTCGTCAAGATTAACAGTCGAGTTTTTAGAGTTGAATACTCGTCGCCCTTCCGTTCCCAAACTCAAATACATCAGTGTAGATGCTTTTCAATCGCAAAGTTGCCATGGATTATCTCCGCATAGGATGCCTACCGCCGCAACACGTTGGCAGTGATTTTTCCACGCAGTCTTTGCCTGCTCAATACGAGTGCGTCGATCTCGTTCGGATTGTGCAGTAGGGTTTTCGACTGCATCTTCATATGCTGGTTCGGGGGGCAAAATGACATGATCTGGAGGGTCAGCCAGGAGAATGTCCACTACAATGCCTTCACGGGCAAGAATTGCGATTTTGAGTTGCGTCCTCCAGTATAACCATCAAAGTGGAGGCTCTAGAGTTGCTTTTTCCCCAGAAGGGTTGAATTCCGAGTGGAGATTTGCCACTGTCCTTTAATGCTGACTGCGCCATGTCGTAGCTGCGTTTAGCAATTAGAGTTGTCTTAGCACTGCGAATGCGTTGTCTTAGAATTATAATGGAATTGCGGTGAGAATCCGAATTTACGCGGAAAGTATTACTTTTATTTAGTGAAATCGCGGTGCGAATCCAATCTAGAAATTGTCTCTGAGAATGAAGAGCGTTTACAATGATAACTTGAATTCAGAATGCTTTTCGAAATTATGATTACTTATAACAAAATACTGTGAAAAAAATATGAAATAATTTAGTAGACTAGCGGGAATATATTAATACGTGAATAATAAAAAGTCATGACCTTAGTTATAAATTGTATGATATAATTATTAAAATAGAGGATAACTGATAATTTAGTACACATAGAGATTTCGATAAATATAGATAATCATATGTATCACAGAACCCTATATTTTCATTCAATAAGAAAAAAAAATGTTGTAAACAAACTGGTTCGGCTTTTTAGTTTTGCGTCATATCTTGTTTTTAGCTTTGCGCTCTTCTGGTTAAATAATGTCTGAGTAAAAAAATTGGGCAGACTCAGTTAAATCAAATTTTGGTTCGGCTGATTTGTTTTCGGGGCAGAAGAAGTTAATTTATGTTATGCGATCGAAAAATGGCAGAACAATAACAGCTCGAAAAATAACTACTTTCGTTGCTAACATTAATTGTTTGATGCCGAAAACTTAGGATTTGCAGCATGGAGTAATTAATCTGATGCCTAATATGGTTTGCAGTGAAATTTTATATGTGTTGAACTGACACATTCGAGCCACAAGAGAACTGCGATTGAAAAGATTTTGAATTTGGCATTGAAAATGACTTCTGTTTTATGAAATAAATTATATAAGAGCCCGAAAACGCTAAGTGCTATTCGGTTAATTGTTGCGACAAAAACTCAATTTTGAAGAAAATTCCCCTCCAGTTTAAAAAGTTTTGTAGACAGCTGTTTTTGATTGTTGAAGAGTTGTTCATGTAATTCAAAACTTCTAAATGGGAATTTCAATTCGGAAATTCGGTTTGAAGCTATCGCAACTGATTGAAATTACCAAACATAGGACTATTGAATGGTCAACAAGTTAGGGCAATTTAATTCAAAATTTTTCCAGTGCTTTTGAAAGTGCATTGAACACCATCAATGAAAACGGTATGAAATGATTACCCATATCGTTATGTTTGTGCAAATATTGCTCGTATCGTCTCTGATTTTAGCTGCTTTTTTGGTTGAAAGCGTACATTCTCGCTGATTTTGGGATGTTACTGAAAAGTGATAAGAGACTTTATGATTGTACAAGAACATCAAGTGTAACGGAAGTACAGCACGGGCATCATTTTTTCCTCATGGCAGCGTGATTACTTTTAAAAAAATTGGCAAATAAATGTCTTCTCGCCTAGTGTTGTTTTCGGTTAGCAGACTTTTCTTCGCATACGGCACACAGCTAAGCATATATGAGTGCGTTTAATTTATCTGTTCTTGCAATTGATCATTAAGGCCAACTATGTAACCCTAGCTATGATAGGAGACTTTATGATTGTCAAGAACATCAAGTGTAACGGAAGTACAGCAAGGGCATCGTTTTTTCCTCATGGCGAGGTGATTACTTTTAAAAAATTTGGAAAGTAAATGTCTTCTCGCCTAGTGTTGTTTTCGGTTAGCAGACTTTTCTCTTAGCATAGGGTACCGCGCTTCGCATGGATGAGTGCGTTTAATTTATCTTTTCTTTCAATTGATCAATAAAGCCAGCTATGTAACCCTGGCTAAGAGAGACTTTAAGATCGACAACAACAATAAGTGTAACGGAAGTACAGTACGGGCATCGTTTCTCCTCATGGTAGCATGGTTACTCTAAAAAATTTGGCAAGTGTATGTCTTCTCGCCTAGTGTTGTTTTCGGTTAGCAGACTTTTCTGTCCGCATACGGTACAGAGCTTAGCATAAATGAGTGCGTTTAATTTATCTGTTCTTTCAATTGATCATTAAGGCGAAGTATGTAACTCTTGCTATGATAGGAGACTTTAGGATCGTCAAGAACATCAAGTGTAACAGAAGTACAGCACGGGCATCGTTTTTTCCTCATGGTGAGGTGATTACATTTTAAAAAATTGGCAAGTAAATGTCTTCTCGCCTAGTGTTGTTTTCGGTTAGCAGAATTTTCTGTTCGCATACGCTACCTAGCTTAGCATAGATGAGTGCGTTTGATTTATCTGTTCTTTCAATTGATCGATCAGGCCAACTATGTAACCCTGGCTATGATAAGAGACTTTAAGGTCGTCAATAAAATAAAGTGTAACGGATGTAGAGCACGGGCATGATTTTTCCTCGTGGCAGCGTGATTACTTTAAAAAAATTGGCAATTAAATGTCTTCTCGCCTAGTGTTGTTTTCGGTTAGCAGACTTTTCTGCTCGCATACGGTACAGAGCTAAGTATAGATGAGTGCGTTTAATTTATCTGTTCTTCCAATTGATAATTAAGGCCAACTATGTAACCCTAGCTATGATAGGAGACTTTATGATCGTCAAGAACATCAAGTGTAATAGAAGTACAGCAAGGGCATTGTTTTTTCCTCATGGCGAGGTGATTACTTTTTAAAAATTTGGCAAGTAAAAGTCTTTTCGCCTAGCTTTGTTTTCGGTTAGCAGACTTTTCTCTTCGTATACGGTACTGCGCTTCGCATGGATGAGTGCGTTTAATTTATCTTTTCTTTCAATTGATCATTAATCCAACTATGTAACCCTGGCTAAGAGAGACTTTATGATCGTCAAGAACATCAAGTGTAACGGAAGTACAGCAAGGGCATCGTTTTTTCCTCATGGCGAGTTGATTAATTTTAAAAAATTTGGCAAGTAAATGTCTTCTCGCCTAGTGTTGTTTTCGGTTAGCAGACTTTTCTCTTCGTATACGGTACTGCGCTTCGCATGGATGAGTGCGTTTAATTTATCTGTTCTTCCAATTGATCATTAAGGCCAACTATGTAACCCTAGCTATGATAGGAGACTTTATGATCGTCAAGAACATCAAGTGTAATGGAAGTTCAGCAAGGGCATTGTTTTTTCCTCATGGCGAGAAGATTACTTTTAAGAAACTTGGCAAGTAAATGTATTCTCGCCTAGTGTTGTTTTCGGTTAGCAGACTTTTCTCTTCGCATACGGTACAACGTTTCGCATGGATGTGTGCGTTTAATTTATCTTTTCTTTCAATTGATCATTAAAGCCAACTATGTAACCCTTTAAGATCGTCAAGAACAATAGGTGTAACGGAAGTACAGTACGGGCATCATTTTTCCTCATGCTAGCTTGGTTACTTTAAAAAATTTGGCAAGTGTATGTCTTCTCGCCCAGTGTTGTTTTCGGTTAGCAGACTTTTTTTTCCGCATACGGTACAGAGCTTAGCATAAATGAGTGCGTTTAATTTATCTGTTCTTTAAATTGATCATTAAGGTCAACTATGTAACCCTAGCTATGATAGGAGACTTTATGATCGTCAAGAACATCAAGTGTAACGGAAGTACAGCAAGGGCATCGTTTTTTCCTCATGGCGAGTTGATTAATTTAAAAGCTTTGGCAAGTAAATGTCTTCTCGCCTAGTGTTGTTTTCGGTTAGCAGACTTTTCTCTTCGCATACGGTACAGCGATTTGCATGGATGAGTGCGTTTAAACTATCTTTTCTTCCAATTGATCATTAAAGCCAACTATGTAACCCTGGCTAAGAGAGACTTTAAGATCGTCAAGAACAACAAGTGTAACGGAAGTTCAGTACGGGCATCGTTTTTTTCCTCATGGTAGCGTGATTAGTTAAAAAAATTTGGCAAGTAAGTGTCTTCTCGCCTAGCGTTGTTTTCGGTTAGCAGACTTTTCTGTTCGCATGCGGTACAGAGCTTAGCATAAATGAGTGCGTTTAATTTATCTGTTCTTTCAATTGATCATTAAGGCCAATTATGTAAACCTAGCTATGATAGAAGACTTTATGATCGTCAAGAACATCAAGTGTAACGGAAGTACAGCAAGGGTATCGTATTTTCCTCATGGCGAGAAGATTACTTTTAAAAAATTTGACAAGTAAATGTATTCTCGCCTAGTGTTGTTTCGGTTAGCAGACTTTTCTCTTCGCATACGGTACAGCGTTTTGCAAGGATGAGTGCGTTTAAACTATCTTTTCTTCCAATTGATCATTAAAGCCAACTATGTAACCCTGGCTAAGAGAGACTTTAAGATCGTCAAGAACAACAAGTGTAACGGAAGTTCAGTACGGGCATCGTTTTTTTCCTCATGGTAGCGTGATTAGTTAAAAAAATTTGGCAAGTAAGTGTCTTCTCGCCTAGCGTTGTTTTCGGTAGCAGACTTTTCTGTTCGCATACGGTACAGAGCTTAGCATAGATGAGTGAGTTTAATTTATCTGTTCTTTCAATTGATCATTAAGGCCAACTATGTAACCCTATCTATGATAAGAGACTTTATGATCGTCAAGAACATCAAGTGTAACGGAAGTACAGCATGGGCATCGTTTTTTTCTCATGGCAACGTGATTACCTTCAAAAAATTTTGCAAATAAATGTTTTCTCGCCTAGTGTTGTTTTCGGTTAGCAGACGTTTCTGTTCGCATACGGTACAGAGCTTAGCATAGATGAGCGCGTTCAATTTATCTGTTCTTTCAATTGATCGTTAAGGCGAACTATGTAACCCTGGCTATGATAAGAGACTTTATGATCGTCAAGAACATCAAGTGTAACGGAAGTACAGCATGGGCATCGTTTTTTCCTCATGGCAACGTGATTACCTTCAAAAAATTTTGCAAGTAAATGTCTTCTCGCCTAGTTTTGTTTTCGGTTAGCAGACTTTTCTGTTCGCATACGGTACAGAGCTTAGCATAAATGAGTGCGTTTAATTCCCTGTTCTTTCAATTGTCATTAAGGCCAATTATGTAACCCTAGCTATGATAGAAGACTTTATGATCGTCAAGAACATCAAGCGAAACGTAAGTACAGCACGGCCATCATTTTTTCCTCATGGCAGCTAGATTACTTAAAAAATATTCGCATGAGTATGTCTTCTCGCGTAGTTTTTGTTTTCGGTTAGCAGACTTTCCTGTTCGCATACGGTACATAGCTAAGCATAGATGAGTGCATTTAATTTATCTGTTCTTTCAATTGATCATTAAGGCCAAGTATGTAACTCTAGATATGATAAGAGACTTTATGATCGTCAAGAACATCAAGTGTAACAGAAGTACAGCACGGGCATCGTTTTTTCCTCATTGTGAGGTGATTACATTTAAAAAATTTGGCATATAAATGTCTTCTTGCCTAGTGTTGTTTTCGGTTAGTAGACTTTTCTCTTCGCATACGGTACAGCGCTTCGCATGGATGAGTGCGTTTAATCTATCTGTTCTTTCAATTGATCGTTAAGGCCAACTATGTAACCCTGGCTATGATAAAAGACTTTATGATCGTCAAGAACATCAAGTGAAACGTAAGTACAGCATGGGCATCGTTTTTTTCTCATGGCAACGTGATTACCTTCAGAAATTTTGCAAGTAAATGTTTTCTCGCCTAGTGTTGTTTTCGGTAGCAGACTTTTCTGTTCGCATACGGTACAGAGCTTAGCATAGATGAGTGAGTTTAATTTATCTGTTCTTTCAATTGATCATTAAGGCCAACTATGTAACCCTATCTATGATAAGAGACTTTATGATCGTCAAGAACATCAAGTGTAACGGAAGTACAGCATGGGCATCGTTTTTTTCTCATGGCAACGTGATTACCTTCAAAAAATTTTGCAAATAAATGTTTTCTCGCCTAGTGTTGTTTTCGGTTAGCAGACGTTTCTGTTCGCATACGGTACAGAGCTTAGCATAGATGAGCGCGTTCAATTTATCTGTTCTTTCAATTGATCGTTAAGGCGAACTATGTAACCCTGGCTATGATAAGAGACTTTATGATCGTCAAGAACATCAAGTGTAACGGAAGTACAGCATGGGCATCGTTTTTTCCTCATGGCAACGTGATTACCTTCAAAAAATTTTGCAAGTAAATGTTTTCTCGCCTAGTGTTGTTTTCGGTTAGCAGACTTTTCTGTTCGCATACGGTACAGAGCTTAGCATAAATGAGTGCGTTTAATTTATCTGTTCTTTCAATTGATCGTTAAGGCCAACTATGTAACCCTAGCTATGCTAAGAGACTTTATGATCGTCAAGAACATCTAGTGTAACGGAAGTACAGCACGGGCATCATTTTTTCCTCATTATCGTTCAGCTGAAACCGTAGCTTGATAATTTGTGCCGCTCAAAAATCACTTGGAGAGAGATGCAAATGAGAGGGTTCAGTTATGAAGTGATAAGGATTACAGACGAGCATTTTCCCTGTCGAAACCGTGTTTTCCAGTGAGCTGCTAATTAAGGGCGACTGTTTAATTTTATGCTTTGTCAAATTAGATACTGCTAAGTTGCTTAGTTTGGAAGCAAATTTATTGAAAGTGGGACCCTCATTTGGTTTCACTCCAGTTATCAGCTCAGTCGTTGCTGAAGAGTGAGCGACGGAGCCCTTATAGGTGGCTTTTACTTGCTTGTTCAATTGTTTGTCTGACTCCATGGTCTGTTTTTTTTTAAACTTGCAGGTAATTTTGTACCCAAAAATTGCATGTTAATACTGACACAGGAGCATATTTGATCGCAAAATATTTCAAGAATTTTTTTCAAATTGAACCTCTATTGCTCTAACAAATTCCTATTAAAAACGGTTGTGATAAATAACTGCAGGGTAACTGGTTCTTCAAAATTATAAATTGTTTTGATAAAAAATATTCTGCTGGCCATCGGAGCATGAAATTAAGAAATTCACAAAAATGAAGTCTGATGGAAGGTTTTTTCTTCATTCAAAAGTTGAAAACAAGAGACTCTTGTGTTAGACTTCCATTTTGCGGTGTGAATTTACTCCCTATATATATAGGGCAAAAAGTTTGAAAAAATATATGTATCCGGCTCGGGAGAAAAACACCAAACATAGTCAAGTTTTTCGCTATTTATATATATATATATATATATATATATATATATATATATATATATATATATATATAAATATTTATGCATATATATTTATAAAATTAGGAATTTTGGTGGGGAGGTAATCAATTTCTCTGAAAGTAGGCTTTTTTCAATTAATTTCGCTGCGTGAGTAGTATTTGAGAGTCATATCCCTGGCATAGTACATTTGAGTAGGAAATGTGTTTATAAACCTTGTATCAACAATTTCTTATAACAGTTCTTTCAACAAAATAACAGTGTGATTAACCTGAAGTTGTAAACGTATGGTTTTTTTTCTAATTTTTGAAGTTTACATTAATTGCATTAAATACGAAAATGTGACCGAAGCTAGATTTTTACTCTTAAATGTCAGTAATTGTGTAATATGGTAATCCCATGACTCCAAAAGCATTTGTATATATGCAGCCGTAGCATGTTTGCTTTTGTGAGTTCTGTTCCAAAAATTTGCCTCTTCCTCCTCTGAATCTTAGAAGTACTATTAATTGGTCTATTGTTTGAACTTATGTTTCTGAAAGGTAAAAACAGATTTCTTTAGGAGTATGTTTTTTTCGAAACCCAAATGTTTCATGTTTTTTTCGAAACCCAAATGTTAATTTCGGACTTTTTAGGGATTGTAGCATCTAATTGAGTTTATTATTTATTTGTGTAAGCTTCTGCATAACATCTTAATCGGGTAAATTGGAGGACATCATAGGATGAACCATATAATAACTATTACAGTAAATCTCTTGAAATCTCTCACAAATTTTTGAGGCTTGGCAAAGTCATTGTTTGTAGAACTAAAAAATGAAAAACATTTTACACGCTGTACATCAATACCAACGTGGATCCTTTTATATCAGATGTTTTACGTTTTGATTGTAATCTAACTTAACTTAAATAGTCCTCTTAACTTAAATCCAAACAAAGCCTGGGTCCCTTATCTATTCCGGCATAGGCACTAAAAGCTGCTGCTAATATTTTATCAGAACCAATAAGTTTTCTTTTCAATGCTATCATAAACAACCAACAATTCCCATCTGAGTTCAAGTTAGCAATTGTAAAATCCTTATTTAAAAAATACTCATTCGAAGATGCATTTAACAATAGGCCATAGTCAATAACACATGCTCTATCATAGATTTTTGAAAGACTCGTAGCAGGTCAAATTGTTGATTATTTAAATAAAACAAGATTTGTAGCCGAAAATCAATTTGTCTTCACAACAAACGTTACCTATGACATACTGGTACTACTCAGAGAAATGGTTGGAAGTAAAAAGAATGAAAACGCTGATGCAGTCTCCATAGACCACCCAAATGCTTCTGATTCAATTGATCACCATGTTTTATTCGATCAAACATGGTGTTATTAAAACAACTGCTTTCCTGCTATCTCTTAGATCGATACCAGAGAGTCCAATTAAAAAATTTATCCTCCGATGGAAAAAAAATGGATATAGTTGTTCCCTAAGGTATTATGTTGGATTCGTTTTTATTTAATTTATACGCTAATGATAAAAACAATTATATTAATGCAAATTGTGAGTTAATTCAAAATGCCTATGGCACATTGATTTGATCGTTTCACGAAGACGATAGTATATGTAACAGGACAATTGAATCAGCCAACTGAAACATATTTAAAAATTTCAATGAGACAACTTGACAAGTTAAGAGTTTCAAAACTGAATTATTAACGTTGAAGTGTGGCAATGGGAGGAAGAAGCAAGTTCGCCCTCAGGTAAATAACCGGAAAATTTCGGAAAATCAGAGAACTATTTTGTGCAATAGAAAAAAACCGTCACAAACACGTGAAATGGCTTTTTAGCAAAATTGCGTCAGATGTAAAACCCGTTCAAACCTTACAATAAGTTGTTCATAAGGAATTGATAATTACTGATATAATGATTTCTATAAAACCCTCTACAAAACTCAGCCGTTTTTCTGTCAACTGTTGACAAAAAATACTTTATTCTTTCGAACTTCAATTATAGTGGGCTGTCAAAATTTCACCGAACCTAAACTTCTGCACATAAAAAAAGAGAGCAAAATAACAAAAAATTTTCGAATAAGTTTCTGAGGGATCCAAGAATTGTAATACATGGTCAGATTTCTTGGAGGGTTATTGGCTTCTCAAAAAGGAACGAAAAGATTTTAATGATTAGCATTACTTTGCTTTTCTTTGTACATTAATAAGCATTTATGTTGTTATTTTGTATACTTCTTAGTAAAATTTCACTACCTTTTCCATATTACGATTATCTTATTATCTAATGTGGTTTTGGAAATTCAGTGTTTCTTTTTTTACTGTCCATAATAAGTGCACGATCTTGTATGCTGAAAACTGTAAGAATTATAAAAAACGGCGTGAACATTTTCAGGGACCAAGAGAAAAGAATTTTCTCAACTTTGGTATTTTAAAGTAACGAGTGCAAAGTAACATCATAGGCAGCGTATAGTACAATTCTGTTATATTATTGCGGGATGTAGATGTGTTTTATCGGGTCGCAGAAAAAAATGGCGCATTCTTAGCTGAACTTCCTGTTGTTGTGTTTGAGAACGACAAGATGAGACGCGTCACAAGAGTGCCTATGAGACAGATGCGTGCGAATTCACAGTTCATAGGGAGACAAAACTGCAGAATGCACAGCCAGACCCACTGGCGCATCAGTTCCTAACTTCAGCCAGAACTTTCTCATACACGGTCCACAACTAATGTTTTGAAACAAAATTTTAAATTTTTGATATAATTTAAATTTTTTGTGTTTTTGGTTTCTAAGTAAATTAAGTTACCTTACTTACTATATGATTTATCAACTCGTGCAAACTTCACACATTCAAATAGGTGCACCTGTTTCTCTGCCTGCATAATTGAAAAAATTCGGATTAAAACATGAGATAATTTCGGATCAGCCAAACAGTTATGATTCTATTGTCAATTAGAGTAGTTCTATGATTTCCATTGTCAACAGAAAAAACCTGTTACTTGTAGGTGAAGGGCAAGAAAGGGTTCTTAAATTTGGTTGAGTGTTAGATGATATCTGCTTTGTGGTGGTAAAACCATTGAAACCAAGCTTAACCAATTTCATTCTAGATCTAACGAGATCTTACAAGATTCATGCAGTTAATGCTTATCTTGAAAGATCTTGCAAGATTTTTGCAAATAACTTTTATCTTGCAAGATGCAAGATCCAGGAGCTCATATTGCAAGAAAAAAAAATTAAATAACCTTCTACTGGGATATCAATTAAGAAAAAGGAGTATGTTCGAAGGAGAAACAGGACTCAAATTGTCATAAATAAAGCATCAGTTTGCATATAGCTGATTATCTGTCTTTGGTCAACCGAACGGGTTTTGACGTGACCCTCCAGGGGGACCATGTTTGTTTGGGTTGTGGTACCTCACCAACTCGTTGTAACCCGTCGAGTCATTTTCATCTCCTGTGAGCACGGCATTGCGCAGGTTCTTCATTTCAGCAAATGGCAAGTGGGCCTCACCCCATGGTAAACCAAGACGTTTGCGAGTTGCTTCTGATTCGAAATAGGTTTCGTGTTGTTCTGTGTGTTTATCACAAGCAGCACAAACAGACATGGATGTCCAAGAACTGCACTTACAACCTAATAAAATCACACGCACTCAAATTCACTGCACGCTTCACTCTATAAATAAATAAAGTGAGAATCACGGCAGAATAAAACGAATTGTTTGTCATTTTGAGAAACTGTTTAAATCTTTTGCTTTTTGTGTGTAATTGTGTTAGAATATAACTCATTTAATTTGAGGTTTTATTTCCTTGGTTTTTTCCTTGGGGGTTTCTTTCCGTGGGGTTTTTTCCTATCTAATTTTGGATGGGGTTTTTTCCCGAAACCGATTCTAGAAGAAAATCGCACGGATTGTAAAGCCCACAGAGACGTTGTACAGCAAAAATATTTATGGTTGGCGGTGATTGTGTTGAATTCATGTAAAATCAAACGCTAATTGCGTTGAAAACAAATATCACCGTTTTTTAACTCTTCAGCCCTTTTTATCTTACTTATTTTTTTAAAAAATAGTACCTAGACCTGGGGTTCATCGTTAGAAATCACCCATGATGATGAGCACCCAGATGGTTATCACCTTTGATCAGGTAATAAGTCCCCTACGGATCAACTAGTGCGTATCTTTGGCCAGGTGATGGATTAATTTCTGAAAGATCATTAGGCTGGCCATTTTTTGAGCACTTCAAATTCTGTAAAAACGTTTTAAAGCAACGAATAAATGCAGGAAAAATTAAGAGGAAAAAAGACAGGATAACGTTTCGGAGTTGTAGAACGTGAACGACCGTCAGCAGTTTGAGATTGAAATTTTGTTGCATCCATTAAATTCAAATTGCTTTGTAAAGGTTGAGTGGAAGATTTGGTAATTCAAACTGTAGCAGGACTAGTCCTGAATTACAATTCAAAGAAATCTCACAATTGAAGACAACACGTTCGGTCTCTTTAAAAAACAATAGTTTGTATTATAATGAGCAAATCATTATCCAAGACATCCACTAAAATAAATGAACACTTCAGAAACCTTAAAAAAACTGAATTCATTTTTCTTTCAAAAAAATAGGGCTATCAACTTTGTTGTATCCAGAAACTCCAACTTCAAAAAACATTGACACAATTGGAGTTAAAACAGCACACGTCACTTTTTAGAAAACCACTAAGAAACCAAGTAGAAAGGCAACACAAACAACAATAGGCAAAAACTAATAAACAAGTTGTGCGAAAACCGCCATTTCGTTAGATTTGAAAACGAAATCCAAATAAAGTCAGTGAATGGCAATGAAGAACCAACTATAAAATCAAAGGCGTAGAGGAACATGGCTCCCGTCCAAAAGTGCGAACCAGTTATTGGTTGCGAACCAGAAAAATTGGTAAGATTATTGCTAATTATTGGTTCTTTTTACCGCAAATGCACGGTAGGCTCTATGAAAGTCAAGAAGTGATTTAAAACCGGACGTGAAATTTTTAAAATTAAGATTATAGAAACTGGTTTGTAAGATTTTTAGATGTCTTGCAGTGTTATTACCTTTCTGATAAACGATTCATCATGCCATGATATTATGCTTATCGTGCAAGGATCATTTATGATTTCCTGGTAACCCCACTTTGATCATCGCTATTTTCCTGGCATTCATTAAATTTTTTCGGATCTATTCTGTTTCGCCCCCCCCCCCCAGTGTGTTTTACGCCCCCCCCCCCAGTGTGTTTTACGCCCCCCCCCACTTACAAATTATATGTTGTTATATAGCACGTCACTATGTAAGAAAATAGCACGTGCGCCTGGGGGCGTAAAAAATATAAGCTCAGTAAGCTGGGGGGGGGGGGGAGGGGGGAAACAGAATAGATCCAAATTTTCTTTAATCATATTAGTCTCATAAGTGATCTCTCTTTAATGATCTCCTGGTCATTAAAGAGAGATCACTTACACAGCGTTATCTAGTGACTTGGTTTCGTCAATGTCACGACTCAGCAAAAGGTTAACCTCCTTTCTTGCACTGCCGGATTCCATTAGGATGATGGTCCTCGTGTGGATGCTTGCACGTCTTACAATTGAGCCTGAACGTTTTTGGATTGAACCCTGGTCTCTTCCGGTGCCAGAACTCACCCACATCTTCTGGTCGGGATGGCATGAAGTTGAATGCCTTGCACTGGCAGCCGTGGAATTGACATGGAACTGCTGTGTTTGGAACGTCTGCCTTGAATTTCTTATGTTGATTGAGTAGATGACCACAAAAACACATGTTCTGTAAATCAACGTCATTTTTAGCTTCACTGAGACATCGCAAGGAAACCATGTGAGACCCGTGTTGAGACCCGACGCTTCTTACAAGTAAAACCGATGAAACCGACAAAAACCGACGAAAAACGACGCTTCGTACATCGTTTTTGTCGGTCTTTCTCAACACGCGGACAGTTGATTGGACGGTGCAAGCGATTATGGAATAATTGCAAATGTTAAAAAAATTATGCTATATTTCAAAAAAAAAATTTACTTTAGGTGAACTACTGGACAATATAGACTCATGAAAAATAAGAAAAGTCATTCAGATGATTCACAGAGATGTGAGATTAGATTAATTAAACTTAAAAATGGCTCTTGGTAAAGTTGTGCTTAGCAAAGTTAATGCAAAATCTCTAACGTTGAAACTTAATGATGAAGAAGAGCAATCAACGGCAACATATCTGTGTCCTACCTCCTCATTGAGTCGTATGCAGTCCCAGGTGAAGTCCGGACACCTCCAGCTGATGTAGATGCCAGTCTCCAGAGCTGTCAAGGCTGCCCTCTTCTCGGGCTGTAGACAACATTACACTCATATCTGCTTTATAGGACGAAGTTAAGGATAATTAACTTCTTACGTCCCGGTTTCGAAAAAACGAGCAAAAATACCCCAACGGAATTGAACCCCCACTTGACTGTTAAATAGCGGCTCATTTAGTGCATAACAATGACTCCCGGGCCATGGCCATGCCTAAGGGGACGTGGGATTTCACCAAGTCCAAAGTTTATTTCATATTAAAATCAGACGGGTGGTTAAATTCCAGGAGGGGGTATATATATATATATATATATATATATATATATATATATATATATTATACTTCGTATGTGCCTTTTTTAGCCATTTTCAGGTGCCAATAACTACCTCGAACAGCTCCTGTACCCTCTCACCAAACTTGTCTTCATGCATGGCTCTTGCCACAGATAGCAACTCTGGCTTGGATGCTGGCTTGATTATTCGTTTTGTGTAACCTGAAATTAAGAAGTTTACTATGACAAGCTACACCCAGGTTAAGGTAACAGACTCAAGTCACCTTTGGTTCACACAGGTAGGAGAAGAGAATAGTGCAACTCGAATTACAGGGTCTGGAAATGGATAGGATCGTACGAAGTCTGAACAAGTGTCGCGCAACATAAAATGAACTACAGCACAACATTGGGTAGTAATTTTGTTAATTAATTTTGCCCTAACATTCACAGGTTTCGGAAAAAAACCATGGAACCCCCCCCCCCCCCCAAAAAAAAAAATGTCAGATTTGGGGGGGGGGGGGTAATCGAGGGAACTTTTAGCAAATTCCCCTCAAAATACTTGGGGGGGGGGGGGTAAACGATGCAAGAGTAGGGGGTAATGGTGGGGGGGGGGTAAACGATGCAAGAGTAAGGGGTAATGGGGGTTAAAACGATGCAAGATTAGAGCGGTGATGGGGGGTAAAACGATGCAAGAGTAGGAGAGGGTAATGGGAGGCTAAAACCTAAAATTCCCGCCAATACCTTCGATTATCCCTAATCTTACATCGTTTCATCCCCCATCAACAATTACCCCCCTACTCTTACATCAGTTTGGGGGTAATTAGGTGGGATTTGAACAGGAGAATTGTGTATTTTATACGCATTTCCAAAAAAATTTAGCATGTGTTAAGGCAAGCCTTGGTTTCAAAAATTGGCGAAACATAATTGACGCGTACATCTGGCTAATTGTTTTTGCACCAAAATAACTTGAAAACCTTTCAAGGAGAAAATTAGAAAACTACAGCACTTGCATGCTGACACTAGGAAACAGAAGTTTGTTAGAAAGAATAGAAGGAATTAATTTCTCCAATGAAAAATATACAAATTCCTGCACAATATATTGCATTGGAGAGGACAGACAACGGGGCTATAGACGCCCACTTTTCAGTCTACCCCAGAGTTGAGTATAAATAAAACAACAATTAATATAATTCGAAAAGAAAAAATTATACAAATTAACACTGTTTGAGTGATAGGCAATGTGACACAAAAATTAAAAATCAAATAAAAATCTTGCGAGTTCGTGATTGCACACTGAAAATGGACACCTCAACATGTGGCAAAAATAGCAATTTTTGTTGCAACTACATCTCAGTGTTTGCTATTAGCTGATAATTGATGAATTTTGTTTCGGGTCGGAAATTACTAACAAATTTCGCTTAAATGAAATTCCAAAATAAATTTTGAAATCAAAAAGCTGCGGACAAAAAATGCACGGAATGACCTAATTATCCAATATAACCGCATGCACATTTGCTGAAAATTAACAGTTATTTTTTTCGCAATTGAATCTATTGCCTTTCTCAATTTAATTCAAGCAGACATTGTTATTATCTTAAAATTTAGTCAGCATAATTGATTACAAAGCTTTCAAAACATCATCAAGTTAAAGTTTGAAACTTAAAAGTTTTTTTTTGAGAGAGTCATTTAAAAATAATCATTGGAGAGACACGACACTGCAATATCTTTTTCACTTTTTAATTAAAATTGACAGTACGTAATTTATTAGAAAAAAGTTTACTCATGTTTTTAGTTTACACTGACATATTGTTTCTTTTCCAGATGACCAAACTTTTCCGAGATTTCAGTAGAATTTGTAAAAAAAACATTAAGCTGTTTTTCATGACTGCAAACCCAAAGGTGCAATTTGAAGTAGCCTTAAAGTAGCCTTAACTAAAGAACTATCTCAAGAACAATTTGACCTAATCAAAAAACTTTAAGGAAGTCACCTTTAATATCTTGAGAAAACCATTTTGTTGGTGATCACTCAATTAAAATAATCAACTTTTCAGTAACTTTTTTAACTTTCAAACACACAGATAATTGAAATCAGAAATTTTATGAAAGAGAGTTCAGTGAAAAGCCTAATTGGTAAGAACAATCTCATCAATAATTTCGTAGAAACTCTATATAATTTTAGCAAGAGTAGCTTATGAAAAATTTGGTTCTCTCCTCACTGACCAAAGCTATTATTTAAAAAGTTGTTTTCATGATTGGTTAAAGAGCAGTCAAAATCAAAACCTTGCTATTTTTTGAAAATTTAATGGAAGAAAACGAGATTCCGGAACAATAAAACACAGTTTTTGTTGTTTATCTCAAATTACCTAACAGTTTATATTTCTTTCCAACCTCCGATACACAACGACTATATGCAAAAGAGCACAAGATGATTTCGAAATGACTTCTATATGTTTATCGACCTGATGGCTTGTGAGACTAGCCATATCTTGAGTCAATTTGATAAACGCTTTCCGTGAACAATTTTAGCAATTTCCGTGAGCTTTCCGTAAGCCTTTTACACTTTTTCTAAATAATGACGAGCGAACTTGAGTTTGATATTTTACAGAGAACACTGTGTATTATTGACCACCTACATTTATCTAGGTAACCACCTACATTATTGACCACCTACATTTATCTGCTTGTTATCTACGATAACAAGCAATTTTAAGTAGGAAAATTGTTTCCACTTACATGAAAAATTTAATTCTGTTAATGTTAGCACATTATTCAATTCCTGTTAAATACAAAAGGATTTTTAAGAGGCAGTTTAGCTCTAGTACAATTGCAATTGCGACCGTCATCTCGTAAAATCTAAAAAAATAACCGTTATTTTCGGTAAGACACTAGCAATATAACCCTCTAAATATTGCAGTCCTGCAAGAAAACAAATTGGATTGCAAAACTACGCCCCAGCGGCTCCTGCTCGACCGTTTTTAACTTCTTTGACTAGTAGAAACGGTCCAGTTTTATACTACAACATCTTCCATACAGCTGTATGTATATAAAGCAAAAGGGGTGGGGGGGATGTGATGCGCTATCTAAAGACAAAACTTTTCACGCGATCATTTTTTTTCAAAAACTTGGTTCCTTTGGCCACTAAAACGTTCAATTCTATCTACTTTAAAATTAGTTATGAATTCTGACACAAATAAGTTTAGGAATTGGGGTAACCTTTGGGCGCGTACTCTATCTCCCCATTAGGAAGTGTTCTCTTTTCAATTGGAAATGCATTTGGGTCTATCTTGGCGACTGTCTGCTTCGATCCACCCACTCCACTACCACCACCTGATCGTGGATTCGTAGTTCTCCCTGGTGTATTAGATGCCGTTTTTCCTTTTGAAAATTATGCCAATGAGCCAATATCACGAAAAAACTAAGCAAACTTGAATTAAAGGATTGACGAATAGAAATTATAGTTCTGTAACTATAAAGAGTTTGCACTAAAAGAAAGCTTGCAATATTTTGCAGAATAAATTTTTAATTGTTGCAAGAGCTCGCTCCCAAACACTATGCTACGATTGACAAGTGTTAAGATTTTTAGGTTGCAGCAACAAAAATTATTTTTGGAACGGAATAATGTGAGAAATACTAAAAAGTTGGCAAAATAATTTCGCAGTTATGTGAAAATAGGCAAAATATTATACTCACGGGAGCCATACTTATTTTTTACCAGAGATCCAAGAACATTTGCTTTCTATATAATTTCTGGCCCCAAAGTTCCAAATCGGAAAATTTTTGGAACTTTGTGGAACGTTTTGGGTCCCCCCCGCTTGCATAGTGGTCATATGACTTATAGCTCCCCCCCCCCCCCCAATCATGGTCACTATACCCTAATCGGCTAAAATTAGCTCTGCAGTGAAAGACCCCAATTTTTTCTCAAATTTCCAGCTTCCAAAAGAAGAATTTAGCTAGAACTTTGTTGAGCTGTAACAAAGTATTGACCTATGTTTAAACAGTCTTGATACATATTTAATAGGAATCTATGTGTAAAGGAAAATAAACAAAGAATTATTGGAGCACGTGCCGTATATTTACATAATGATTTATTACGTAATGGCACGTGTTTTATAACTAGGGGGTGCATAACGTACGATGGGTGGGCTGTGGCAAAACGGAAAACATCCGAATTATTTCTTTAATTTTAGTGTTGCTCCTCCAGTTTAGAGCAGGTTTAAAACCTGCAAGATACCAATCGTGACAAAGGTCTAAATCAAGGTTCTCTCGTTGCAGAAAGAGCATTCGAAACAAATTAATGCGTAATAAACAAGTTCCAGATCTCAAATTGATAGAAAAATGCAAGTCTTCATTAAAAATCTTGCAAGAATCAATTTGATTTTTGACAGTGAAAATATACTATTAAACAGAAAGTATTTTGACACATCATTATCAAACGAGAAAAACTCGGGAAGATATAGAACAGCCTTATTCTAAATATTACAAAATTTAAAGTTTAAAAGTTCAAAAAATATGAGACATTATTGCATGACAAATTGATTTGATTAATCGCAAAGAGCATTTTTGACGTGATGGTTTTGCACGTTATACCCGCTTTGCTGAAAATAATGGGTTGAGGAAGACCTTGAAGCAAAGTGGAACAGTGGAAATTTTAGGGCAACACAGATCTAATTTTTCAAAATTTGAAAAGCAGTAGATCTAAGAAGGTCGAGAGAAAGCAACCTAATGTAAATTGTGCATAAGATAAACTTGACATAGCTTGACAAGAAGCTCTTCTTGTACAACGTATACTTGGCTAGAGAAATGAAGCCTTGAGGAACTAGAAAGAACGTGAGAACGAGTTATAACTGATGCCCAAGTTCGAGAGCTAAAGACCAATTGGTGTATTTGGGTAACACACTAGGCTTGCAAGTAGAAGATGCTGGTTCGAATCCAGTACTGGTCCCTTTTAACAGTAGTTGAGCCAGAATAACCCCCCTAACAGTAGAGAAACCTTTCAGTTTGTGCCAAGGCCCCGGTTTATTGGTTGGTGTATTTTTTATATCTTCAAAAGCGTCGGCCATATTTAGTTTGTAGCGTTTCTGTGATCTTTTCCAATTGTGCCCCCTCCCTCCTCAGCTCAACGGGTGCATGCTATTTGCACCCCCAGACACACGTGCCATATTTTTACATTATGATTTACTATGCAATTGCACGTGCTCTGTAATTGGGTGGAGAATAACGTACTGGAATGGCACAAACGGAAAAAATGGAAGACTCCGGTTTTTGATATGAATTCTTTTTAGGGTTATAGGGATATGAGTTTTATTCAATTTTTGGGTCTTTCCCATTATAGCCCCCCCCCATCTTAGTGGTCAGATAACCTATAGCCCCCCCCCAATCATGGTAAATATACCATAATGGGGAGGCTATAATTTCATGGGGGGCTATAATGGGAAAGACCCCAGTTTTTTATATTTGCTCGGGAAAGTTTCATTATTGGTTTCAGCCTAATCAGCTTTGAAATGGGAATAGCTCGCACGCATACAAAAAAAATTACTGATCTTTTCTGTTTTGCCCCCCCCCCCCCCCGTGTTTTTATCCCCCCGTTACAATTTATATATTGTTAAATAGCACGCTACTATGTAAAAAATAGCATGTGCGCTTAGGGGCGTAAAAAATAAAAGCCCACTAAGCTTCTGGGGGGGGGGCAAAACAGAATAGATCCAAATTTACAATTAAAGTGAAATCAGGGGTAATCTTAGAATGCTCAAAGTGCATCTGTAGGGGAGCACAGCAAAAAGAGCCCCCTTTATTTTGCGTATAATACCTATTTAGAAAAACTGTCACTGGAATAACCACCGTTTTGGCAAAGTAAAAGCATCCGATCGTTTTAAGATAATTAAAATTGTATCGGTCTGCGCCTATTTTGGCTCATTCACCGCTGTTGCTGCTTGCCTTGTACAGCCGAAGGTCCCCCATAAGCCACGAGAGAAGATGCATTCTTGTCACTTTCTGCCCTGTTCCACCTCGGTTGCGGGCCTGAGGAACTTCCAGCTGCCCTCGGAGGCGTGAATCCCTTATTACCCCTGGAATTGGGAGGCCCGGATGGTCGGCCGACGACACTTTTGTTCTGGTTATTCTTCATTTTTTGTCCACGGATTTGGCAGCTGGTTCAGAACAATTGTAATTTTTCCGAAATTGTCTTTGGCTTTGAGTTCAGTTGCGTAAATTGTTAATTCTTTAGAAGTAAAGTTTTTACATTGTGTGTCTAATTGAAAGCTTAAGATCGTAGAAGCTAAACGGCGATGTTGTAAGAATTTGAATGAGTGAGAGTTTGTTGTAATTGGAGTTAAAAATGTGTGTTCTGTCTATGTAACAGAATAAATATTTTTTATTCTGATTAAGTATTTGAATTCGATCTTGGTAGAGAGTTATTCTCTTCACGTAGCAGAGCACGTGCGTTCATTTAAAGCGCAACGAATTCGAATAATTTGTAATCAGCTGTCTATTGGATGAGGCATTATGATTATGAAGGTCATTAAGGCAATAACCAAGAGTGCGGTAACAACACTAAGGAAAGAGCATAAATCTTTTATGACCCCCAGGCGCACGTGCTATTTTCTTACATATTAACGTTATAACGTGCTATATAACAACATATAATTTGGGATCTATTCTGTTCCCTCCCCCCCCCCCCCCCCAAGTGTTTTTACGCACCCCAGTTACAAATTATATGTTGTTATATAGCACGTTACTATGTAAGAAAATTGCACGTGCGTCCGGGGGCGTAAAAATATAAGCCTACTAAGCTGGGGGGGGGGGCGAAACAGAATAGATCCGAAAGATCCTTCACCTCAATATGAATTCAAATAAATTTCAGGGATTAAATCAGAACAACACTGTATTCTACTATGTATTTTACTATTACACTCTGTTCATGCCACTTTTCACTAAGACACATGGTAAGTGAGGCAAAAAGTATCAGCTCTGCAAAGATAGTAATCTCATAGTCAAATATGCACTTTTGAGCACTCGAAAAATCTATCTTTATTTGCTGAACAATCAGGGACTAATTAGTCCCTTTTAGACTCATACCTGAGTTTTCAGCAAATTAATATAAGTGCTCAAAAGTGCCTATTTAACTATAAGACTTGGTTCTACTCATAATGACGCATTAAAAGATCCATTTAATATCAAAGAAGAAATATGCATTTCACCAAAAAAAATAGTTGAGAGATCACGGTAGTTTTAGGGTGTCTTGTATGTCCTATATAACACAGTCTCAGAAAGAAAGCACTCATAAAGCAAGATCTTCCAGGAAAATTAGACCAAAAAACAAAAAAAATATCGGCATTTGGATAGGCATTGACATTGAGCATTGAAGTCACTGTTATCATTTTTGTTGCTCAAGCCAAAAATTGGAAAAAGAAAAGAGAAAAAGGGGTCACTAGCTTGCAGTTCGAGACAACCCATAGTGTTCAGACTGTATTTGGTACCTGGTAAGATATTTGTGTCGTGGTCTCGAGCACGAGTAACAAGAGTTTTTTATTTTAAAAATGGACTTTAATTTGGCCTAAAAGTACAGAAGTTCAAACGTTTTTATAGTCGCTATCAGTATAAATATTTACAGACTCATCTAAATATAGATACCCCTATAAGGGTTAATTTACACTTGAAGTATGAACAAGTTTTCCCCTTGCCAAATATGGTAAGTATTAGTGATTCCTTTGCACTTAAAATTGTGTTCTCTTAACCTGAGAACATTTCATTGGTTTCTACATGGAGGATAAACAAGTTCGTTCATGGTCATCACTGATGGTCGCATTGTCTAATTTATCGCAGAAAATTACGTTTTATGTACACCGATTAAATTGTGCTACAAAAAATTTGAAGCAAAGATTCAGTTCAATTTAGTAACGATTTTTAAAGAAAAAATACTTCACCAACTTCAAGTCAGAAAGTTCGTTTATATCGAAGTTTTAAATTAAACTCTAAGTTCTGACCATCGCGATATATCGCATTCTCACTCCTTTTAAAAACAAGATTAAGGCAAGGGATAGGTTCTCCAAACTTTTGTGGTTGTTTTTTATTTTTTCTTGCCATTCTCGTGGCTCCTAAATGTTGTTCTTCTTAAGTTACTGAAAATTCTCCAATGGAGCTGTGTGATATCACGTCCATATTGTGGCAGCTGCTCTCAGTATCTGAGTCACTAGATCGCTTATCAGTAGATTCAGCCCTGATGTCATCAGCTTCCAGCCGTGCAATTTGTTTGTCATTAACAAGCAGTGTTTTGTCTGATTTCTTTGACTGGATAATTAAGATGTTCAGTCTTTAGCGTATAATGAAGGTAGCTGGAACTGTTGGCAATGTTCTCGTTAGTTTGAAAAGAGAAGAATCACAGAGATTCACAAAGGTCATTGAGTGCCTGAAGACTCAATTTCGGTCCTAACAGAAGGTCCATTGGAGTGTTACCCCGCATATTGGAGGTATTTGGGTGTGTCATCAAAACCCGCTGCTGTAAAGAACCAAATGACACATTCAAGTTTGACTTCAGGATTGGATAGCCCATTTCACTGTTTGAACCGCTCGGTCGGCAAGTCTATTTGCTCTTGGATGGTAAATGGATGACTCCATCTTTTTAACTCTTAGTGATTTACGCCACTGTTTTAGGTCACAAATTCGAGACCATTGTCTGATACTAACGTTTTTGGTATCCCAAATCTTGTGAGTATTTGACTCAAGTACAATTTCACTGTTTGAGAATTTCTATTTGTCGATTTGATATCTAGTAGTCTAGTAGTCTACTATCACTAATATGTTTTGTTGGTCCTTAACGTAACACCAGCCAAAATAGAAATTTCCCAAATTTCTGCTTCTGGGCAAGTAGAGAATGTTTTTTCTCAAGCTAGGCCTGTTTGCCTGGCATTACCTACATTTACTAACATGTGGAAGAAAATCTTGAGTGATGCCGGACCACCAAACTAACATTTGGACTGCTGTTTCAGTTGCATTTCTGTCTGGGTGGCTCTCATGAGCTTTGGTCATCCCCACCCATCTGAATTTTGGTGGAATGAATGGCACAAATCCTTAAAAGATGATTCTGTTGGGGATACGAAGGCGTCTTTCTGTTGTTCGAAAACTTTCTCTGCTTCTGAGCACTGTTTGCAGTTTCCGCGTTTTATTCTTTTGCTGACGTCTTGGAAGAATTGATTCGATTCTATTTCGTTTCTGATGTCTGATTGGGTAACAAGGTTCGATTGAAAAAAGTAGATATTGTTGAGAGCAAAGCAGACTCAATTTTTGTCATCGTCGTTATCAATATCTAGTCTACTCAAATCATCAGCGTCCTAGATCTGCTCTTAGGGTGTATTTCTTCAGCTGGAACTCGAATCGCATCATTGCTATTGCACATCTATCAATTCTTGCTAATGCTTTATCCGCAGTTTTTTCGTCTGGTGCAATGAGATACAAGGAAAAGTTAGGGATATCAATTGAATTTTTGTAACAAAAACTGGTATCAAACGTCCACAAAAATCCACTAAATTGACAAAAGAGCCTAGTTTTTAGTCCTATTTGTTCGTTTGGATTTCTTTTCATTGATGGTAATTTTTTCACATAGTTGACTCTTGATCGCAAGCTTTCGTTTGTCGTATTGCTCTTTGTTGTTCCCTATAACAGTACAGTATCATAAAAGATGACGAAGCCTATAATTGTTTTTGAGAGCAATTCTGGAATATGGACGAAGATTTATTCAAACCTTGAGGAAGCCTGAACATCTTCAACAATCCTTGCGATGTGTTGATTGTACATAGTTGTTTTGCATGCTCGTCCAATGCATTTGATAATATGCGTCTGATAAGTCTGATTTTGCCAAAAAAACTGGCCCCTTGAAAATGATTGAATATTGAATATGGTCTCCATGTGTGGGGTTGGCTAATCTTTGTCCATGAGTTTGCGGTTAATGAGAATTTTTAGCTCCGCGGATAGTCTTAGAGCTCCATTTTTCTTCCGCTGCCAAACAAAGTGGGTGTATTTGTGGCCCCACCAGGCTGCGTTGTCTCCAAGATGCCCTGCCGTACCATTGTCTGAAAATTCTTTGTGACCCTGTTTTGTAATGGCAGAGATATTTTTTAGCCAAGCAGAACAAAGGCTATGATCCCTCTATGAGTTTCCTTAGCGCTTTGATTCTGTAAATCCTTTGACTGCACGTAGTTTTGCATCACACACTGTGTTGATCATTACTTGCGGTAGAGTGTATCTTCAAAGTAGTCCAAATTGTTTATCGGATTGCGCAGTTGCAAGTTGTTGTTGCTATGGTTCCTTCCGTTGCACTCAACAATACATGTTAGTGATCTTAGAAGCGTCAGTTGGTGACCATCAAAAACCTGAAGACGTGTGGTTATCCCAACTAACTGAGGTTTACCAAGCTCAGTCCAGATCAACGAGGATACCACAGCAGTATCACCACCGTATCAACGTGCAATTTAAATTTATTGTCTTTTACTGTAATGTTCTCCCTTGTCGTTGATATCTTAAACACTTTAACCGTGTATTGTACATTCCCATATGCATTTCGGATGATTTATGACCAGACAACTTCCCTCTTCCCTGCAGAAGTTGTTGTGCTAGTCTGACATACCTGACCTAGGCTGGGTTTTACTTCTGAACATTTGTTTGCAAAATATGCCACCTTTTAACAGGATTTACATTTTTTTTGAAAGCCTGAAACAGCTTGGGACTGTTTGATTATCTTCCCTTCTATTACACATGTAGCCATTGCGTTAACTATCAGTGAACATTTCAATAGTTTTTCTGAGGGTTCAGAGGTCGCTTTTATTCCAGAATTGTACCGTCGGTTTTTGAATTTTCCTTCTTTCTTCTCGCCGCGAGATTTCGCCACAAAAGACAATCCACACAGTACAGGATTCAGCAATCTGCAGATCCGAATTTTTTCGGTTTGTCGGTGGTCTAGAAACCATTGTCCTGATCTGGAGTGCGATTTACAAGTGTTTTATTATTTTAATAATTAATTTTGAATCGGCCTAGAAGTACAAAAACTTACACGTTTTAACAAAAAAATTGCAGACCTATCTAAAGATACGTAAAGAAAAAAGGGTTAATTTTTAACTTAAGCATGAACAAGTATTTCCTTTTACTGTAAATGCAAGTATTAGTGAAGTTTTTTGCAAATAAAATCTTGTTCTCTTATCCTGAGAACATGTCATTGGTATCCACTTGGAGGATACTTGAGATGTTTTTGGTCATCATTGAAGGTCGGAAAAATGAATTTATGGATGAAATTTTTGATTTATGTACATTGACAAAGTTGTGGTATGGATAATTTTGAAGCAATTATTCGATTCAAATTAGTTGCTATTGTTCAATAAAATGACTTCACCAACATCAAGTAAGAAAGTTTTGTTTATATCAAAGGGTTAAACTAAGCGCTCAGTTCTGATCTCAGCAATGTATCATTTTATCTCAGATAACTTAGTCTCAGAAAGAAACTGAGACATAATTCTCATAAAGCAAGGTATTCAGGGACAATTAGACCAAAATACAATTAAAATAATCACAAGTATCAATATGTCTCGGCATTTGGGCAGGTATTTACATTAAGCATTTAGATCATTGTTATCATGTTGTTGCTTACGCCAAAGAATTGGAAATGACAAAAAGAAAAATTTGACACAAGTGGGCCAGAACAGGGTCAATAGAATTGCAGTTCGAGTCAATCCATAGTCTTCAGATTGTATTTGGTACGTGGTATTATAATTGCTACATCCTCCAAATTTAGTTTTGTTAAGTCAGTTTTGGGAGACTGCTCTTGTTTGCGGAAAGACAAAAAAGTCTGTAAACGGAAAAATTCTTGAAAAGCTGAATCGATTGCTGAAGGGATATTTTCAGTACGTCTCACGCTACTTCAGTATTAAATCATGAAAATTTTATTATGATTTATACTATGACTAGAGTTCTGATCATGGCAACGTGAAGACATTTCATATTAAAATTCACAGTAGAACTCTGAATTAATTCTGAACATTATGAACTCCAATTCTGAGAATACTATGAAAATTATGATTTTTTTAAAAACCGAATAGCATAAAAAATTGTTTATACGGAACTTGATGATACACATATGCATAATATGCAAGCAATAGTAAAAGTTAAATAATCAAAACTATCACATAGAGAAATACTATATTTTAAAATTAATATTAAAGATGATTATTATTTACATTAATGATAATAATTATATTAAATATTTCAATTGGTAATACGGGTGACTGTGGGTATTACCTTCCTCATTCCCATCCTCATACATTACTGAGTGCTTGACTAATGATGCTGATTACAATCCACTATAGAGAAAGCAATCTACATCAAATATGGAATTTGGATAGATACAGAAGCATCAGTTTTGGTGTTCATTATCGGGGTCGGATGGAAGACTGGTTAGAACATCAGGTTTTACTGTCAAAGTACCAAATTTACAAGTAATGCCGGGAAACTAAAATAAACCTAAATTCCTTTTGCTCTCGTAATATATGGATAATATCATACTCATATATTTCCTGGTTCAGTGCTTAATTAATTATATTGTGCTAGGAACTTACCAACTTCTAGAGGTTTTTCCGTGATGTTGGCAATGACGTTTTCTCTGTCTAAGAACTACTGTATCAATAGCGTCTTGAGGATCAATCAAAATTTTAAAGTGTCTTTCGAAAGTGTCTATCTTTTCTGTGTAAGTTCTGTCAACATTATGAAAAATTCAATACATCACACAACCTATTTTCAAATCAAAAATGCTTTCTGGATTTATACAGCCGATGCTTGGCTAACAAAGTACCCTGAGGTTCCTTTGTTTCAGTAATGAATCGACGATTTTTTTGCAACACAAAATTTTGAATTGTTCTGGGGTGGTGTCTTTTTCGTTCATCTGTTTACACAAGAGGAGGTCAAATATGAAAAAGAAACACACAATCAAGTTCAGTTGGTAACGACTAGGCCTGAAAAAATTTTCTCCTGATGATAAACTAGAGGGATGTATATATGTTTGAACAATCTTTTGGTTTTTGGGAGCGCGTTTTTGTTCAGGTGCGGAAACTTAACTTCTATAAATGCTGTTAGCTACATAATACTCTTGACCAGTTTGATTTATCAAATTAGTTGTATTCCCAAATGTTTAGTTTATGCTTTCGGTGCCCATATTTTCAAACTCTTTTGTTTTTGCCATTTTCTCATTGCTTTTTTGTCCCTTTCTCGGTCATGGATGTTTCTGCAACGTTAGAGTTTGTTTGTTTGGCCTGGAGGTTCGGAGAGTCTGATTAAATATTCAAAATTGTATGCATCATTGTACAGCAAACGTTGATATTAGTCTAAAAATGTTGATATTCAGGTCATAATTTTGCGAATCATAACTTTTTCATCAAAATTTTTACAATTCCTGTTTTAGTTTTTTTACACCCCTGTTGGCGAGACCAATCAAAAATGTTCAAATTAGTGTGTGAAATGACCGTCTTCGATCGGTAGTTTTAGGAAAAGATTGTTTTTGATTGTTTTCGATCGTTTTTGATCGATAATTTTATGCAATTATTGTTTTTGATTTTTTTCAATTGTTTTTGATCGGTAAATCTAAGAGATGATTGCTTCTGACCATTTTTAGGAAATATTCGTTTGTGATAGTTTGTTTAGGAAAATACCGTTTTTGAGCGTTTCTGACAGTTTTTATGTTTGATATGAACGCATGCGAAAGCCTGCCTACAAATTTACAACCAGGGATTATGTAACACTAGTTAAGGGGTATCAAGTTGAACCCTTTTTGAACTGATTTTTGGTTGATTAATTTGAGACAAAAGTTGTAGCAATTATATAACTCTTGTGGTCTTTTCGTTTTATGCGATCTTTCACTTGACTAATTTTGCGTCCAACCAATCTGACTTTTTGTCCTGAAAAAAAGAGCACTAAGTGCTCTTAGAGCCTTTGGTTTACTAGACTCTAAGTATACAATTCAACGATAATGTTTTGGAGAAATTTGTGATGTAAAGGGCGGCTCTAGAGTTGGAACTCCCTCACTTCACTCCCTCTTCTCAAAATAGCCCCCAAATCTCCCTGCATAGCGTTCAAAACCACATCTAAAGTCACATTTGGCGGATATAGAACTTTTTATGCTCCCAAGTATAATTGCCTTTACTGAATTGTCTTGATCAACAGAGTAACAAAAGTTAATTGAATAAAAAACAATTAAAGTCTTTACAATGAAAAAAAATTATTTGTTCAAGAGTCATATATTCCTATCTACGAGTGCCATTAACCTATTCCACCAAGCAGCCATAAATCTTAGTGGAAATGAAACATAATTTCTTGAAAAAATGACTACTTTTTCCGTGACTACATAAAATTGTGATTATGTGGTATTTGTGGAGACCTTGTTCTGAGGATAATAAGGTTGGTGAAGGAAAAATATACTTTCTTAGTTGTCCAATTGTGCGCTCAAATATTCTTTTTTATAGTTTCTAAACAGGCAATCTTCCTATGGCTGGTATTAAAAAAAAGATTGCGCTCAAATATTCTCCTGAAAAATTAACGGTTCAAAAACGGTTATATCTTAAAAATTATCTGATAACTTATTTTATGATGATTATTATTTGATAACCGTTATCTCCTTTTCAAAACGGTGAAAAACTGTCATTTCTTACGTTTAAATAACGATCAAATAACTGCCATTACCTAAATAAACAACGGTCAAAAGCTGTCTTGTCCTAAAAATAACGCTCAAAAACGGTGATTTCGGACTATATAAAAACGAACAAAAATGGTCCTCTCCTTAACATACCGCTCAAAAACGAATACTTCCTATGCCGAAAAAAAGATCAAAACCGTTCACGCGAACAAAAAAGCCTGAGGGCGTTGACCGTTTTTCCCTTAAAATGCCGATCAAAAACTATCATTTCTTATGTTTTTTTAGTAAAATTTCAACTGGGGCAACCATGTGACAATCAGCTTTTCAGCATGCATTCATTGCAGATTTTAGACTAACTTGTGTGGGTGAGGCAAAGTTTCACTTTTGTTATAGAATTTTTTGCTGATGCAATTGAATAATTTTGAGTAACAGATGACTCGAGTCACTATCAAAAGAAGTGCTTATTCTCTCAAATTAGTTTTTACAAACAAAGATCGAGGAGTTGAAGTCAGTTGGAGGTTATAACTTCGACAACGTGCTGATAAAACTTGTTTTCTCTGGGAAAATGCCAGCTGTGATATTTAATTTAAATGGAATTTGAAACCGCTTTTTTAATATTCGTTACGTTTTTTGATAGTTGACTTGCGCATAGCAGTGTGAAGGAATTCGTATATTGTAAGCATTTTAGGTTGGGAAAAATAAACTAGAATTCTTTGCAATGGTATATCAATGACGGATTCCCTAGTTGAGAGGTCGACTTTATTAAAAGGCTTATAAAAGCGACGGGGGGGGGGGGTTGTATTTCCCTACCTTAAATACACGGTCGACGTCCTGGTAAGGGTCGACCTACAGTCGGCCGACGGTCTTTTCATACCCAATTTCGGTCCACCACGGTCTTTTCATATATAACCAACGGTCTTTTCATATCCCATATCAGTCAACCTACAGTCTTTTCATACCCAATATCGGTCGACCACGGTCTCTTCATATAAAGACCAACGGTCTTTTCATATCCCATATCAGTCAACCTGCAGTCTTTTCATACCCAATATCGGTCGACCACGGTCTTTTCATATATCGACCAACGGTCTTTCCATACCCAATACCTTCGACCACGGTCTCTTCATATAAAGACCAACGGTCTTTTCATATCCCATATCAGTCAACCTACAGTCTTTTCATACCCAATATCGGTCGACCACGGTCTTTTCATATATCGACCAACGGTCTTTCCATACCCAATACCTTCGACCACAGTCTCTTCAAATAAAGACCAACGGTCTTTTCATATCCCATATCAGTCGACCGACGGTCTTTTCATACCCAATTTCGGTCGACCACGGTCTTTTCATATATCAACCAACGGTCTTTTCATATCCCATATCAGTCGACCTACGGTCTTTCCATACCTAATATCGGTTGACCACGGTCTTTTCATATACCGACCAACGGGCTTTTCATATCCCATATCAGTCCACCTACGGTCTTTTACCCAATATCGGTCGACCGCGGTCTTTTCATATATCGACCAACGGTCTTTCCATACCGAATACGATCGACCACGGTCTTTTCATACTTAATATTGGTCAACCGCGGTCTTTTCATATATCGACCAACGGTCTTTTCATATCCTATATTAGTCGACCTACAGTATTTTTATATTCAATATTGGTCGACCAATAGTCTTTTCATAAGTCGACCAAAGGTCTTTTCATATTCGGTACAGTTGACCTAAGTCTGATCATAGGTCTTATTTTACCAAAATTATAGGAATTTATAGGGTGTAGCTTTTTGCAGCAATAAACATGCCATGCACCGCACTCAGCCAAGTTTCGTCCCACAGGATAATCATTCCTTTGAGGCGCAAAACTTTTGACATCATATAGATATATCAAATAGTTGTTTTTCTGTAGCATAATTTATTTAAACATAGGTCTATATAGATAAAAAAGAAGGTTCGATGAAATGCGTTTGCACATAATGTTTCGACCCCAATCATCCACGTTTTGATTTAAATGTCTACCAAATAACAAAGAGATAAAAAAAACTTCCAAAACTTCACATACCGTTCAAGAAAATAATGAAAAATTGATGATGGATTAGAGGACTGATGGGACTTGCCGTTAATGAGAGTACGCGACAGGAAAAACATAAAACTTGAATAGTAGCAAACACTAATAGCGACCCTTTTTTTAACTCGATTTCTGTATTTAAAAAAGAATATGTGACCTGTCAAGTTTGAGACTAGCTATGAGCTCGATAAAAAAACGAGCAAAAATGGCAAAGTTCAAAACCAGGTTTATTTGTTTTTCAAAATGGCCAGTTCCAAATTGATTGAAATCAATCCATACCAACTCAGCTCGTTGAGATGATTATACCTCTTCGGAAACAATTGGAATCTGTCATTATCCGTAATATGTCAGTCGACTGCAAAATGAACTTCAAAAGCGAAATAAATTTTAACTTAAACTGAAAAGGGTGTCGCGACCATTAAAACCTTACGCTACTCATTGAGAACAATGAACGTCTTCATTTGATTTTTTTTAACGCCAATTAAGCCGGCCCATTAATGTGATAATATGGCACTAATCAAAAATTAGGAAATAATACAAAAACCACCTTTTCCGAATAAAAATGCGCAGTACCAAAGCGGGGAAACCATTATCTGAATTTAAAACCATTTTAAAGATCGGATTTTGTATCAATAGAAGGAGGACGCAACCTGTCGATACGGAAACTAAGTTGCAAAATTGTCAGATATAAGCTAAAAATGACATAGTTCAAAAACATACTGAATATTTTGGAAATAACTTTTTCAAAACTCAACAAAACCAGATGCACTTAAATTCTAACGAAAACAAAAACTTTTGCAGCCATTCAGGAAGCCAGTTGTTCTTGTTATCAGAGAGACCGAAGCATAGGATGACAAAGAAAACAACAAATGCGGACAGAACTCAAAATTTTGGAAATGCTTAAACTAAACTAGAAGAAATCCAAATTTTAAAACTAAAAGACAATGAAAACCGCTACATCTAAATCTACATTTAGATAAAAGATGCCGTGGGTTTGGTTTTGCTTTGGGCCACCTTTGATTTATGAAGAATTTTATTTTAAATTTATAAAAAATTTTTTTGAAAAAGAAATACTATAAATTCATTTGAACTGTGGCTTCAAACTGCCATCTTAAAACAGTTTTATTTAGGCTTTCAGGGGAATCATATGAACCAATAATTATCCATACAAAAAAGAGAGCAATAATTGGAGGTAAAAATTCTGAAATATTTTGCGACAGATGTATTTTGCAGCTGTTAAAACTATAAACTCTTTTCTGAATTCTTTATCAGTATTAAAATGAGTTTCTCTTTTGCACTTTCGTGCAAGGCTTGCAAGGCTTTTTATGCGATAATTGGAAAGGAGAACAAAAAAACAATAAAAGCAAATGTGCGAAAATTACAAAACTTCAATGAATTTTCGTAGTAAGAAAGCCAAGAAACCATTAGTTTAAATATATAAGCCTATTAAAAGTATTTTTTGCTTCAATTGGAAAAATTGTAGCCCTTTTTTTATTGATGCTAGAGGGAAAATTGAGAGAACTAAGATAAAAAACTGGCAAACTTCAAAATTTCACTGAGGTTTTCAAAAAAACAAATACACTCAAAGTCATAAGAGTCATCAGATAACAAATGAAATCATTTTAGAGTTTTCAGAGCTATTAGAAAACCCAATTAGATTTTCTATCAAAAAAGACAATGTTTTGAGATCTGCAATAAGATTTTGAAGGCAAAATCAGTTGGGGCCAAAG
>NC_134469.1:53175656-53255489 GCF_964194025.1 Convolutriloba macropyga
TCCAAACCTAGCCTGATTTGCTGCGCGTTCAACAAAAATAATAAATTGTTTCTTATATCTGCGAAAACGATCAATAATCAGAAGAAACCCAAAACAAAATGAAGCATATTGTAAACGATTGAATCAACTTTTCAAAAAACTCGTAAAAAAAGCCTAAATTCCAATATCAAATATCTCCTATGGGAAGCAAAAGTTCAACTTGTCGATTTATGAAGTTTTGACTGCAGATAATAGGTCTCTAAGTTTGGCATATATTAACAAAATTTTAGAGGAAAAAAGGGTAGTTGGAGGCAGTTTTGATTTAAAATGTCCGAAATTTAAAAAATTTAATCAAAACTTTAAATTTTAATCAAAAGACTGGAATAAAAACATCCAGACAGTCTCACCTATCCTTTAAAAACCATTTCCATTTTTGTTAAGAATTTAAATAATTTAGCAATGCTGACAAAAAATTGATTTTCAAAAAAACGGAAAAAAAATTTAAAAAAATCTTGCAAATTTATGTTCTACGCTGGACGGGCTATCTAAGGATATTACGCGCAATTCTCTATGATGGACATATCAATCGGCCAAAAATGACTGAACAGAAAAAAAGCATTTGATTATATAGTCCCCCCCCCACAGTTGGGTCAGAAGAAAAATCTGATATTTAGATATGTATATTTCACCTCCAGAGAAACGTTTTTTCTTTATTGAGAATTAATGAGGTGTCAAGTTGAATTGTATATTGGGGTATTCTATTATAGAACGCCTAAAAGTTTTGCTTTTTTTTGGTTCGTAGAACCATAGGGTCACGTAGAACCCTTTGAAATGCGTAAGGTCAGCGAAGTAAAAGTTTTGAAATTCCTTTAGTTGTTTTCTACTTTTCAACGAAAAGTTTGAAGGAAGAATAATTTCTCCTGCCCAGAAGTCAAATAACAAATTAATTTTTTTGAAATAAAAAATAACCTTCTTTGCTGGTCCAATATTGTTTCGATGATACTGCTGAAAATATATCGGCAATTTTTTTGGTTGCGTGTTCTGTTTCCCTTCCCCCATTTTCAAATTGCAAAATTTTAGAGATTTTTAATGCTGATATGCTGAAGATCTGAGTCGTTGTTTTCATCTATTTATTCTCAATTGTGATCATACTAACCTAAGCTAACATTATGGAGCAACCTAACTTCACTAATATAGATTTCGTTGCTGAATAAATTTCTCAACAGGTCAAACCTTTAGCACTATTGCTTGTAAGTACGAAGAAAAATTTGATCACTTTTTGCCTCCACTGTTTCTATTGACTGGTCTACATATATTTCTCTTCACAGAACCGCCAACCCACAGTTGTCTGCTTAAGTTAAAATTCTTATGTTTCTTTGGCTTATTTTTTACTACTATGCCCTCTGATAATGATAATGTTTACTTCGATACATTATTCGGTCTTCTAAAACAAGCTATCAGTTGTGCAATGAGACGGAAACGTCAAAGACATCAGTGTGCTTTTTTCTCTATAATTTGCCCACCATGCATCATCTCAACGTCAGAAAGAATTGTTCTAGGAAATTAACTACTTCGAGAATAGAGATTAGAAAATTAGAGAATAGAGAATAGAGTTTATAGAGAATAAATTTAGATATTCTATCCAAACAGGCCAATTTTTGTGGAACAGTTGGACTTGGCGTACGCAAAATTTTGTTTCCGTATTCATAGATCATTTTTAAACTCTTCATTTTTCTGCAAAAGGTGAAGCTAAGTTCCTGTATTCAAATACTGAAATAGATTGAACCCAAATTTTCGACGAGATGTTGCTTCTGTTTTTTTTAAATCTCAAATAGCTGAAACTTTGAATGCAGTATGTCTGAAACGAAATAATTGGACGAATTCAATTTTACTATCTATTATATTACAAAATTGTTGTCATTGAGCTGCCATGATTTCTGTATGAGTTCAGATAATTCCCTTCATTTGTCGCAAAAAAATGCACACTTTTTGTCTCTTAGTTCCTAGTCTTTTTCTGTCTGACTGAAATTTTGGCCTGATGTGTGGAAAACCTAACATGTGAAAACAACACAGAGGTGCTTCTCTGCCCAACATTGAAAATGTCGTCTCATATTGGAGATAGCCATTTCTCAAAATTGTCTCTATTTCGTGAGAAATTACTCTTCCACTTTTTGTATCCCATTTTACGTGTAATATTTCAGCATGAAAAAACACGAAAGGTGGTACCATTTCTATTTATGTATTTAGAACAGATTTATGACGCTTCTGATTGAAGCAATAATTATCTAGCCACCTGTTCGATCTGTGTCGCATCTGTTGATAATCGGAACATTGGAGTCCTTTGGGTTTGACGACAAGCTACAGATGCTCACGCGTTCTTACCTTACGGGTCAAAAACAGTCCGTTAAGCGTTTTCCTCATTAATGCAACATCCGGAGTGCCTCAATGCAGCGTTTTAGGGCCTTTGATTTCGATATTCTTTCCAATTGATCTGCCAAAATTTACTGAGTACAGCAATCCTAAAAACTCCAAATTTCCAATCCCAAAACTCCGCCGCCTTGTTGATACAAGACTCTGTGTTAGGGAATATATGCAGCTATCATTTTCGATATACGTTTGGAGATTTGTTCCTATCTTTTGTGGGACGTGCATTACAGAGGTATAAAAATCTCTTGTTCAGTAAGAAAAAGTTACTTCATGTTACGCTGGTGCTATGTATAATAATTCGGTTTGGTTCCCGTTCTCTATGACTACAAGAGAACTCAAAATCGCACAGATCGTTGGATTCTCAATTCAACAATTTCAGTTGTTGACATGCTATTAAATCTCTCTTATATTGCCCACAATTCTTCAATAAACGGGAAACGATCCTTCACTGCTCTTCGAGATTGTAACTGGCAGAGTGGATGGAAACTTGAAAATAGTGTATACCGCTGGAAGAACGCTTCAATTAAATTTAAATTTTTAAAATCAAGCCATGCATGAAAATTGATCCAGACAAAACTTTTCCTCGAATAATTTTTTGAAGAAAAAACATCAGTGGCAGCATGTCATTGATCAAATTCAATTTTGATAACGAAAAGCAAATAGTAATTGCTAGAGAGGTGAAGAAATTTACGTTTCATCATATTAAAAATAGTAGCAGTTTCAACTTTTTTTTAAAATCTCAAACCTGTAAATTCGATTAACCCCAAGGTTAAAGATACATGTTGTAATATTATAACTCACACATACTACATCTTTCCCTTGAATAACTAAACATAATAATAATAATAATGAACTAAGGTTCAGTTTCCAGTTCTCGTGAATTATTTTATAAAAGTAAACTTTTAAAGCCTTCAATTTTTTTGTCCATTGGAACTCGTTCGTGTCTTTTTTGCATCTCCTCCATTAATTCCTTTAAAATTTTTTTCTTTGATTTTTCCTTTCTTAGAGCTCTTGGAAGTTTATTCCATTTCCGAACAAAGTTTCTTATAATTGAATTTTGACTCAATTTTGGTTTACATTTTGATGTGAGAGAAAAATCGTATGTACGACTATTAACTTTAATTTCAACGTCTCCGATTATTCTGAATTTTTTTGGTCGTGTATGTTTGTTTGTTGGACAATATCGAAAAGTCTATTTAATGAAGTTTTTGCTATTTGAATTTCTGCGGGAAGTATTTTATTTTCAAGAAGTAGTTTATGAGCACTGTCATATTTTGTTCGAGAAAAGCAAACTTTTATGCCCCATCTAATTTGTTTGTTTATTCTGTCAATTGAGTAGGACGGCAAACTTTGAAAAAATATTGCATTAAATTCTAAATGCAATAAAACAAGTGATCTAAAGAAATTTAATCGAGCCCTTAAAGGTATTTGATTGCGCACCAAATAAATTGATCTGATAGCTAAAACCATTTTACAGATCACATTATTAAGTTGATTTTGGTATGTCAACTCTTTCTCAAGAATAACACCTAAGTATCTGCATTCATCTGTTGGTTTCAATGAATGACTATTAAATTCAACGCAATTGACAGTTGGTAACTTTTCATTTTTGAAAACCATTATTTCTGTTTTCCCTTCATTTAGAGTTAACTTGTTTTGTTTCATATATTGTTCAGTTTCCATCAATATTTTTTCAACCTTTATTAACACTGTTCATTTTCTTCATGACATAAAATTGCTGTGTCATCTGCAAATTCTAAAACATTCGAACTTTTCCCTATTTCCTCACCGAAGTCATATACATAAAGTATGAATACTAGTGGTCCTAGTACAGTACCTTGTGGAACACAATGATTTACAATTGTCCGGTCGGATTCAACTAATCCGTTTCTAACACAATGTTTCCTGTTAATTAGAAACGAATTCAATAAGACTCTTGCTTTTTCTCCAAAACCATATTTTTCAATTTTTTGAATAAAAATGTTCAAGGATATTGAGTTGGAAGCTTTCGCTAAATCCAAAAAAAATGTTTAGACTATACCTTTTTATTCAACATAAAGATTTTGTTTCTGTCAATGCGATTATTGTATTAGGACACGACTTTTGTTTTTTGAAACCAAATTGATTTTTGTTAATTATTTTATTCATATCCAAATGTTCCAACATTTGCTCCAAGAGAAGTTTAAAACTTCAGGGGATGTGTCTGCGTTTATACACTCATTAATAGCAAACTGTAAATGGGTTCCAATGGACAACTTACAATATTTCAATGCCCAAGATGGTATATACCTTGGTCCAGCTGATTTTTTTGTGTTGGTAGTTTGTCAATAATTTTGTATAGTTCTCTTCTGGTTACCGGCCTAAAATTGAATTCATTTCCCTTAATATAAAAAGAAGAAGGCAACTTAGGAGCAATTATTTCGCCGTTGTAAAGTCCAAGACTTGTAAATTATGTTAGAAAGTTTTTTTTTGTTTTTTCCATTATTGATTGTCTCTGCATTGCATTCCCTTCCACAAAAGTGAATTGAGTTTTCTACTATTACTACTCTTAATGCTAATACAACAACAGCCACTACTGCTTCTACTACTATTACCACTGCTACCAACACTTCCACCACCACTATCACCACCCCCACCACGACCACCACCACCACTACTACTACTACTACTACTACTACTACTACTACTACTGCTACTACTGCAACTACTACTACTACTTTTACTACTACTACTACTACTACTACTACTACTACTACTACTACTACTACTACTACTACTACTACTACTACTACTAGTACTACTACTACTACTACTACTATTACTACTACTACTACTAGTACTTATACTAATACTACTACTTATACTACTACTACTACTACTACTACTACTACTACTACTACTACTATTACTACTACTACTACTACTGTTTCAACACTTTAATTCCAAATATGAAATAAAGGCACGGTTGGCAACAAATACAAATACAAATACAAACAAAACAAGAAGAGTTATTTGTTTGGTTATTCTGTGAAGTGCTGTACGACGAAATTGTTGAAGGCATTCTTTGACCCGGTTGCTGCTTTCTCCTGCAATCTGGTGAACGATACTTTGTTTCGTACACAGTCTCCTTCGATTTGACTCATCCACGTTTTCCGTTTCCCCCCAGGAGCGCGTCTGGCATGGGCGTATTGATCGGGCGGGTCCCAATCGAAGGCACTGCGGGCTAATCTTCCTGGTTCCATTCTCTGGATGTGACCGTACCATTTTATCCGTTTGAGCATGATCATCGTGGATAGTTGGGGCATTCGCGATCTTGACATAATTTCATCGTTCGTTGCTTTCTCCAGATATGACACACGTAGAATTCTCCGAAGACAACCACAGTGGAAACTCTCAAGTTTTCTCTCCATTAATTTCGAAAGAGTCCAAGTCTCTGAGCTGTACAGCACGGCTGATAAAACGAGTGCTTTGTACAAATTGCACTTGAGGTGCACGCTGAGCTGCTTGCTCTTCCAGAGATTTTGGAAGTTAGCAAACCGTTGTCTACCTTCTGCAAGTTTGCAATTGACTTCCTGGAGGTCTCCATGCTTGAGGCTGACATATGATCCGAGATACTTGAACGCTTCTATGTTTTCAAACTCGTTTCCGATAACATCTTGTACTTTGCAGGAAAACACGCGTGTGGCAGCTGCTTTAGGTTTGCCACAGTATCTCGATTGGTGAACTTTTCGGCCATTGACTGTTTTGAACTTCCTTTCACACTTGTCACAGGTGAGGCTCGCCTCTAGTTGCTCGAACTTTGACTTGTCGACGACATTCTTTGACGAACCGGCTTTGCAGAATCTTGTTTGGTGCACTTTGCGTCCGGTAACTGTACTGAATTGCCGCTGACAGTTCTGACATCTTAAAGACTCTTGATCAGCCACCGCTGACCCACTCTCATTTTCTAGCGACTCTAAATCCGCTACTGCAGATTGTTGTTGTGAAGCTACCAACGCTGGCTTAGCCTCCGCTAAGCTTTTCAATCTGAGCTTCCGGCCATCTTGTGTTTCGAACCAGCCCGCTTTCTTTTTCGTTCCCAGCAGCACCTCCGTGCCGATGGTTAGTCGTGACTGGCTAGATGTCTCTGCCAGGAGTCCTAGTTTGCCTTTATGTGTTCCAGTGAGTATCTCCACGTTCTGTTGGATACTAGGCACTGCAACAACATTTGGGTTGTCGCATTTTACGCCCATATTCTTTGTTTTGGCCACATTAATCTTCAGACCAGCGGCTTCCGCTAGGGCCTCGATTCGATGTAGGTTTTCTTGCACCTCACTGTCTGAGACCCCCACGAGAGCAACATCATCAGCAAAATCTAAGTCAGCCACCAATCTCCCAATGTCTAATCCTCCATGCACCGAGTTAGCTAAAATGTAGTTGATGACAAGGCCGAATAGGATTGGGGACCACACATCACCCTGCCTAACGCCTGTTCTGACATCAAATAAGCGTCCCTTCTCACCTTCGGCTTTGACTCGACATTTGAATCCATCATAGCTGTTTCTTATGATGTTTATCACTTTTTGCGGCAGACCATAGTGTTTCATTATCTGGTACATCTGCTCACGATCGACAGAATCGAATGCCGCTCGAAAGTCTATGAAACAAAAGCTAATATCCAATTGAAACGCCATTGATTTCTCTATTATTTGACGCAGGGCAAAGAGTTGATCGGCGCATCCTCTGCTTTTTCTGAAGCCACACTGCTCTTCCCTTAAGACGCGATCCACTGAATCTTTGCATCGATTGAGAGTAACGGAAGCGAACACTTTGCCTGGTACTGACAATAGAGAGATCCCTCGGTGGTTCGAACACTCTGACCTCTTTCCTTTACTCTTGTATAATGGGACAATTTCTGCTACCTTCCAGTCATCGGGCAGAACTTCCGTCGACCAACATTTATCTATGATGTCCCAGAGCCACTCGACAATACCCTTGTGTGCTTTCAACATCTCACAGGAAATGTTATCGGGTCCACTTGCCTTGCCATTCTTCAACCTGCGGACAGCTTCAAGCACTTCTTCAAATCGAATTGGGCTCAGGTCAATCGGCAAGCTTTCAGCTGCTTCTTCGGGATCCAATCTCGTACTGCAACTGAATGTTGAGGGATTCAGGAGTTGACTAAAATGTTCCGTCCAGCGTTCAAGTCGTTCCTCTTTCGTCCGTAAGTTGACGCCAGTGCTTGAAACTAATTTGGTCAACTGGGGCCTCCAGTTTCGGCAAATCTGCTGTGATGCCCCAAAAACCTCCTTTAAGTTGCCTCTGTCCGCGAAGCTCTGCACTTCTTGGCCTTTGCGTTCAAGCCATGCCCGTTTGTCTGCACGTAGAGCTTTTCTGACTTCCTTACAGCAGTTTGTGAACTCTAACAGCACCTCCGCGCTGCTGTGTTTCTTTAACTGTAGATCGGCTCGTTTCCGGATAAATTCCAGAGAATTTAGTAGTAGTACTACTCCAGAAAATTAGTAGTAGTACTACTACTACTACTACTACTACTACTACTACTTCTACTACTACTACTACTACTACTACTACTACTACTACTACTACTACTACTACTACTACTACTAGTTCTACTACTACTAGTACTAGTACTACTACTACTACTACTACTACTACTACTACTACTACTACTACTACTACTACTACTACTACTACTACTACTACTACTACTACTACTACTACTACTACTACTACTACTACTACTACTACTACTACTACTACTACTACTACTACTACTACTACTGTTTCAACACTTTAATTCCAAATATGAAATAAAGGCACGGTTGGCAACAAATACAAACAAAACAAGAAGAGTTATTTGTTTGGTTATTCTGTGAAGTGCTGTACGACGAAATTGTTGAAGGCATTCTTTGACCCGGTTGCTGCTTTCTCCTGCAATCTGGTGAACGATACTTTGTTTCGTACACAGTCTCCTTCGATTTGACTCATCCACGTTTTCCGTTGCCCCCCAGGAGCGCGTCTAGCATGGACGTATTGATCGGGCGGGTCCCAATCGAAGGCACTGCGGGCTAATCTTCCTGGTTCCATTCTCTGGATGTGTCCGTACCATTTTATCCGTTTGAGCATGATCATCGTGGATAGTTGGGGCATTCGTGATCTTGACATAATTTCTTCGTTCGTTGCTTTCTCCAGATATGAAACACGTAGAATTATCCAAAGACAACCACAGTGGAAACTCTCAAGTTTTCTCTCCATTAATTTCGAAAGAGTCCAAGTCTCTGAGCTGTACAGCACGGCTGATAAAACGAGTGCTTTGTACAAATTGCACTTGAGGTGCACGCTGAGCTGCTTGCTCTTCCAGAGATTTTGGAAGTTAGCAAACCGTTGTCTACCTTCTGCAAGTTTGCAATTGACTTCCTGCAGGTCTCCATGCTTGAGGCTGACATATGATCCGAGATACTTGAACGCTTCTTTGTTTTCAAACTCGTTTCCGAGAACATTTTGTACTTTGCGGGAAAACACGCGTGTGGCAACTGCTTTAGGTTTGCCACAGTATCTCGATTGGTGAACTTTTCGGCCATTGACTGTTTTGAACATTCTTTCACACTTGTCACAGGTAAGGCTTGCCTCTATTTGCTCGAACTTTGACTTGTCGACGACATTCTTTGACAAACCGGCTTTGCAGAATCTTGTTTGGTGCACTTTGCGTCCGGTAACTGTACTGAATTGCCGCTGACAATTCTGACATCTTAAAGACTCTTGGTCAGCCACCACTGACCGACTCTCATTTTCTAGCGACTCTGAATCTGCTACCGCAGATTGTTGTTGTGAAGCTACCAACGCTGGCTTAGCCACCGCTAAGCTTTTCAATCTTAGCTTCCGGCCATCTTGTGTTTCGAACCAGCCCGCTTTCTTTTTCGTTCCCAGCAGCACCGCCGTGCTGATGGTTAGTCGTGACTGGCTAGATGTCTCTGCCAGGAGTCCTAGTTTGCCTTATCAATTTCTTGCTCCTGCAATCTCGTCTCCTGCACTCCCAGAATATCCAACTTGTAGTTGCAATTCTGAGTTGGTTCCTCGGGAGATTCTTAGCACCCCTTACCCGGGACTCGGGGCCATGGTTGAATGTCAGCCACCAATCTCCCAATGTCTACTACTACTACTACTACTACTACTACTACTACTACTACTACTACTACTACTACTACTACTACTACTACTACTACTACTACTACTACTACTACTACTACTACTACTACTACTACTACTACTACTACTACTACTACTACTACTACTACTACTACTACTACTACTACTACTACTACTACTACTACTACTACTACTACTACTACTACTACTACTACTACTACTACTACTACTACTACTACTACTACTACTACTACTACTACTACTACTACTACTACTACTACTACTACTACTACTACTACTACTACTACTACTACTACTACTACTACTACTTCTGTTTCAACACTTTTTTGAGTTAAAAGCTTTCGCTAAATCCAAAAAAATTGTTTAGACTATACCTTTTTGTTCAACATAAAGATTTTGTTTCTGTCAATGCGATTTTTGTATTAGGACACGACTTTTGTTTTTTGAAACCAAATGATTTTTGTTAATTATTTTATTCATATCTAAATGTTCCAACATTTGCTCCAAGAGAAGTTTAAAACTTCAGGGGATGTGTCTGAATTTATACACTCATTAATAGCAAACTGTAAATGGGTTCCAATGGACAACTTACAATATTTCAATGCCCAAGATGGTATATACCTTGGTCCAGCTGATTTTTTTGTGTTGGTAGTTTGTCAATAATTTTGTATAGTTCTCTTCTGGTTACCGGCCTAAAATTGAATTCATTTCCCTTAATATTAAAAGAAGAAGGCAACTTAGGCGCAATTATTTCGCCGTTGTAAAGTCCAAGACTTGTAAATTATGTTAGAAGGGTTTTTTTGTTTTTTCCATTATTGATTGTCTCTGCATTGCATTCCCTTCCACAAAAGTGAATTGAGTTTTCTACTATTACTACTCTTAATGCTAATACAACAACAGCCACTACTGCTTCTACTACTAGTACCACTGCTACCAACACTTCCACCACCACTATCACCAACCCCACCACGACCACCACCACCACTACTACTACTACTACTACTACTACTACTACTACTACTACTACTACTACTACTACTACTACTACTACTACTACTGTTTCAACACTTTAATTCCAAATATGAAATAAAGGCACGGTTGGCAACAAATACAAACAAAACAGGAAGAGTTATTTGTTTGGTTATTCTGTGAAGTGCTGTACGACGAAATTGTTGAAGGCATTCTTTGTCCAGGTTGCTGCTTTCTCCTGCAATCTGGTGAACGATACTTTGTTTCGTACACAGTCTCCTTCGATTTGACTCATCCACGTTTTCCGTTGCCCCCCAAGGAGCGCGTCTAGCATGGACGTATTGATCGGGCGGGTCCCAATCGAAGGCACTGCGGGCTAATCTTCCTGGTTCCATTCTCTGGATGTGTCCGTACCATTTTATCCGTTTGAGCATGATCATCGCGGATAGTTGGGGCATTCGTGATCTTGACATAATTTCTTCGTTCGTTGCTTTCTCCAGATATGACACACGTAGAATTCTCCGAAGACAACCACAGTGGAAACTCTCAAGTTTTCTCCCCATTAATTTCGAAAGAGTTCAAGTCTCTGAGCTGTACAGCACGGCTGATAAAACGAGTGCTTTGTACAAATTGCACTTGAGGTGCACGCTGAGCTGCTTGCTCTTCCAGAGATTTTGGAAGTTAGCAAACCGTTGTCTACCTTCTGCAAGTTTGCAATTGACTTCCTGCAGGTCTCCATGCTTGAGGCTGACATATGATCCGAGATACTTGAACGCTTCTATGTTTTCAAACTCGTTTCCGAGAACATCTTGTACTTTGCAGGAAAACACGCGTGTGGCAACTGCTTTAGGTTTGCCACAGTATCTCGATTGGTGAACTTTTCGGCCATTGACTGTTTTGAACTTTCTTTCACACTTGTCACAGGTAAGGCTCGCCTCTAGTTGCTCGAACTTTGACTTGTCGACGACATTCTTTGACAAACCGGCTTTGCAGAATCTTGTTTGGTGCACTTTGCGTCCGGTAACTGTACTGAATAGCCGCTGACAATTCTGACATCTTAAAGACTCTTGGTCAGCCACCACTGACCGACTCTCATTTTCTAGCGACTCTGAATCTACTACCGCAGATTGTTGTTGTGAAGCTACCAACGCTGGCTTAGCCACCGCTAAGCTTTTCAATCTTAGCTTCCGGCCATCTTGTGTTTCGAACCAGCCCGCTTTCTTTTTCGTTCCCAGCAGCACCTCCGTGCTGATGGTTAGTCGTGACTGGCTAGATGTCTCTGTCGGGAGTCCTAGTTTGCCTTTATGTGTTCCAGTGAGTATCTCCAAGTTCTGTTGGATACTAGGCACTGCAACAACATTTGGGCTGTCGCATTTTACGCCCATATTCTTTGTTTTGGCCACATACTACTACTACTACTACTACTACTACTACTACTACTACTACTACTACTACTACTACTACTACTACTACTACTACTACTACTACTGCTACTACAACCACTACTACTACTAGTACTACTACTACTACTACTACTACTACTACTACTACTACTACTACTACTACTACTACTATTACTACTACTACTACTACTACTACTACTACTACTACTACTACTACTACTACTACTACTACTATTACTACTACTACTACTACTACTACTACTACTACTACTACTACTACTATTACTACTACTACTACTAGTACTTATACTAATACTACTACTTATACTACTACTACTACTACTACTACTACTACTACTACTACTACTACTACTACTACTACTACTACTACTGCTACTACAACCACTACTACTACTACTACTACTACTACTACTACTACTACTACTACTACTACTACTACTACTACTGTTTCAACACTTTAATTCCAAATATGAAATAAAGGCACGGTTGGCAACAAATACAAACAAAACAAGAAGAGTTTTTTGTTTGGTTATTCTGTGAAGTGCTGTACGACGAAATTGTTGAAGGCATTCTTTGACCCGGTTGCTGCTTTCTCCTGCAATCTGGTGAACGATACTTTGTTTCGTACACAGTCTCCTTCGATTTGACTCATCCACGTTTTCCGTTGCCCCCCAGGAGCGCGTCTAGCATGGACGTATTGATCGGGCGGTCCCAATCGAAGGCACTGCGGGCTAATCTTCCTGGTTCCATTCTCTGGATGTGTCCGTACCATTTTATCCGTTTGAGCATGATAATCGTGGATAGTTGGGGCATTCGTGATCTTCACATAATTTCTTCGTTCGTTGCTTTCTCCAGATATGACACACGTAGAATTCTCCGAAAACAACCACAGTGGAAACTCTCAAGTTTTCTCTCCATTAATTTCGAAAGAGTCCAAGTCTCTGAGCTGCACAGCACGGCTGATAAAACAAGTGCTTTGTACAAATTGCACTTGAGGTGCACGCTGAGCTGCTTGCTCTTCCAGAGATTTTGGAAGTTAGCAAACCGTTGTCTACCTTCTGCAAGTTTGCAATTGACTTCCTGCAGGTCTCCATGCTTGAGGCTGACATATGATCCGAGATACTTGAACGCTTCTATGTTTTCAAACTCGTTTCCGAGAACATCTTGTACTTTGCAGGAAAACACGCGTGTGGCAACTGCTTTAGGTTTGCCACAGTATCTCGATTGGTGAACTTTTCGGCCATTGACTGTTTTGAACTTTCTTTCACACTTGTCACAGGTAAGGCTCGCCTCTAGTTGCTCGAACTTTGACTTGTCGACGACATTCTTTGACAAACCGGCTTTGCAGAATCTTGTTTGGTGCACTTTGCGTCCGTTAACTGTACTGAATTGCCGCTGACAATTCTGACATCTTAAAGACTCTTGGTCAGCCACCACTGACCGACTCTCATTTTCTAGCGACTCTGAATCTGCTACCGCAGATTGTTGTTGTGAAGCTACCAACGCTGGCTTAGCCTCCGCTAAGCTTTTCAATCTTAGCTTCCGGCCATCTTGTATTTCGAACCAGCCCGCTTTCTTTTTCGTTCCAAGCAGCACCTCCGTGCTGATGGTTAGTCGTGACTGGCTAGATGTCTCTTCCAGGAGTCCTAGTTTGCCTTTATGTGTTCCAGTGAGTATCTCCACGTTCTGTTGGATACTAGGCACTGCAACAACATATTGGCTGTCGCATTTTACGCCCATATTCTTTGTTTTGGCCACATTAATCTTCAGACCAGCGGCTTCCGCAAGGGCCTCGATTCGATGTAGGTTTTCTTGCACCTCACTGTCTGAGACCCCCACGAGAGCAACATCATCAGAAAAATCTAAGTCAGCCACCAATCTCCCAATGTCTAATCCTCCATGCACCGAGTTAGCCAAAATGTAGTTGATGACAAGGCCGAATAGGATTGGGGACCACACATCACCCTGCCTAACGCCCGTTCTGACATCAAATAAGCGTCCTTTCTCACCTTCGGCTTTGACTCGACATTTGAATCCATCATAGCTGTTTCTTATGATGTTTATCACTTTTTGCGGAAGACCATAGTGTTTCATTATCTGGTACATCTGCTCACGATCGACAGAATCGAATGCCGCTCGAAAGTCTATGAAACAAAAGCTAATATCCAATTGAAACGCCATTGATTTCTCTATTATTTGACGCAGGGCAAAGAGTTGATCGGCGCATCCTCTGCTTTTTCTGAAGCCGCACTGCTCTTCCCTTAAGACGCGATCCACTGAATCTTTGCATCGATTGAGAATAACGGAAGCGAACACTTTGCCTGGTACTGACAATAGAGAGATCCCTCGGTGGTTCGAACACTCTGACCTCTTTCCTTTACTCTTGTATAATGGGACAATTTCTGCTACCTTCCAGTCATCGGGCAGAACTTCCGTCGACCAACACTTATCTATGATGTCCAAGAGCCACTCGACAATACCCTTGTGTGCTTTCAACATCTCACAGGAAATGTTATCGGGTCCACTTGCCTTGCCATTCTTCAACCTGCGGACAGCTTCAAGCACTTCTTCAAATCGAATTGGGCTCAGGTCAATCGACAGGCTTTCAGCTGCTTCTTCGGGATCCAATCTCGTACTGCAACTGGATGTTGAGGGATTCAGGAGTTGACTAAAATGTTCCGTCCAGCGTTCAAGTCGTTCCTCTTTCGTCCGTAAGTTGACGCCAGTGCTTGAAACTAATTTGGTCAACTGGGGACTCCAGTTTCGGCAAATCTGCTGTGATGCCCCAAAAACCTCCTTCAAGTTGCCTCTGTCCGCAAAGCTCTGCACTTCTTGGCCTTTGCGTTCAAGCCATGCCCGTTTGTCTGCACGTAGAGCTTTTCTGACTTCCTTACAGCAGTTTCTGAACTCTAACAACGCCACCGCGCTGCTGTGTTTCTTCAACTGTAGATCAGCTCGTTTCCGGATAAGTTCCAGAGAATCTGGAGAAATCCAAGGTTTGTTCACTCGCTTGTCCGGAAGGAGGCATTTAACTGCTGCTTGGTTCAGGGCTTTTCGAAAATTGTCCCAAGACTGCTCTGTATTCTCGAAATCGCCGCTCTTATCAAGATGTAACTTGACCTCCTGCGTGAATAAGTCACGCGTTGTTTCATCTTGCAGCTTTGCAGAACTGATTCTGGGCGTGAAACATGGCTTTTTAGACAAAAGTTTCATAGATACTTCCGCAATGACCAGTTCATGATCGGTAATTGTGGTTTTGCCTCTTCTGGTCCTCACATTCGTCAGACATCCTCTGTATCTCTCTGCAAACAGAATGTGATCCAGCATCTTTTTTCGAAAACTCGGATCGGGAGGGTTGTAGGTGTACCGATGCACTTGTCGATGCTGGAACCATGTACCACCTACGAGCAATTTGTGTGAAGTGCAAAATGATAACAACTTTTCCGAGTTTTCATTTTCTTCACCCATTCCAAACGGGCCTCTGCAGCTCATGATGTCATTCAACTGGTGTCCAGGCTCTGCATTGAGGTCACCGATGACACAAATACGCTCCCTATGTTTGAAGCTGGAAACTAGGTCTGAAAGTTGACTCCAAAACAAATCCTTCTCTTGGAGACTAGCTTCATTCGTAGGTGCGTAGCAGACAACAACAGCTAGATTGGCTCTCCTCCGAGCCGCGAACTTGACGTAGCAAATACGTTCACTTAGAGCCAATTGTTCTACGATGCTGTTTATCAATGACTTCTTTACAGCAACGCCCACTCCTCCTTGTCTCGACTTTACACCAGACAACCACGAGTCAGACAGGTAGAGCTTGTGGTCTCCGAGATCAATTTCTTGCTCCTGCAATCTCGTCTCCTGCACTCCCAGAATATCCAACTTGTATTGCGCCAGATCCATTTTCAAAGCCTCTAAAGATCCGGCTTGGGTCAGTGTTCTGACGTTTAAAGTTGCAATTCTGAGTTGGTTCCTCGGGAGATTCTTAGCACCCCTTACCCGGGACTCGGGGCCATGGTTGAATGTACTACTACTACTACTACCACTACTACTACTACTACTACTACTACTACTACTACTACTACTACTACTACTACTACTACTATAACTACTACTACTACTACTACTACTACTACTACTACTACTACCACTACTACTACTACTACTATTACTACTGATACAAAACTTGAACTCCATTAAGAAGTAATGGCACCATTACAAGACATTCAAGCAGGGATTTGAAGCAAGAATATAAATGTAACAATCACTAAATTGAATCAGCATCAAGTATTAATTAAACAAGAAAATTTTCGTTGAAGAATTTATTGAAGACTGATCTCGAATTGCTATTAGCTTTTACTTGACCCACGGAAAAATCTATCTTGTTTATTTTGCAATCGTTTTGCAGTTGATCTAGCCATGTCTTTCGCTGTTCTCCAACAGCTTCTCGGAGTTTGGATAATGCTCAGTGGGGCTCCAAATCCATACTCAACTCACCGTGGTGTCAACTGTGTTAAACCTTGCGGGGCTCAGTCCAGTAAGCTGAGCTAATGAGTCAATGGTCCTGTAGTTGTTGGCGCGACCAATTGTGTTATAGCCAACATTCCCATAACAAGATATCAACTGATGAGAAATGCCCCGAGTCCCTGGTAAGGGGTTCTACGGAAAAACTTGAAGATTGAGTCCCTAAATTTCAGGACACTTGCTCATGCTGGTTGTTTGCAGACGCTTAAAAGGGACTTAGCAAAGTACGATTCAGACATTTTAGGATTTCAAGAAACCAGACTTGACGAACAGGAGATTGGCCTTGGAACGCACAAACTCTTCTTGACCAACTCACTGCGTTCCTCCAATTGTTCAAAACAAGTAGGTGTGGTTGTTTTGGTTAAAAAGACACTATTTGGGGCTGCAAAACCCAAAACGTGACTGTGAATGAACGCTTGTGCTACATCAAGTTTGCTGAGAAACAAAGAACAAATTTGATTGCCATTGTTTGTTATGCGCCTTCAAAAGAAGCGGATATTCAAGCAAAGGAATGTTTTCGGAACTCACTAACAAGTTCAACAAATGGTTTCAGAAAACGGAGCGCAAATGTCTTATCGGAGACTTCAATTCAGACCAGGGAAGTAATAAAGAAAACGAACATCTATGCACTGGCCCTTTTGATTTTGGCGAAGAGAACGATAACACAGACAAACTTCTGAGTCTCTGTGATGCAAACAATCTCTTGATTGGAGGAACATGGTTTCGTCGCCGTCCATTTTGTGCATAGGTACACTTTCATCCCTCCAGACAAAAATTGTCGGAAGAAGTTGTTGGATCTTGTATTGCTCTCAGGTGGGTATCGCAGTTGTTTGCAAGATGTCAGAACCAGAAGGGGAAAACTTACTTTGTGTGTGACCATGAATTATTAACAGCACATTTAGGTCATAAAATGCAGAACTCTAAGCTTCGTAAACCGGCAAAATTTAACCCGACGAAATTGCATGCCGAAGTGGTTTGAACCCAGTTCAACGAGTTAGTGAAAAGAAAATTGCACGAGAATGAGGACATTGACGACGTTGAACTTTCGTGGCTCATCTTTCGCAGTGCTCTTAACGAAGCTGCCTGAAAGGTTCTTGTGCAGGATAGAAGAGAATACAAGCCTTGGATATCTAAAGAGACAATCGATCTGATTATAAAGAGAGGCATAATGTAGTTAAATCAAAACTTTTGAAGACTGCTGCCAACTTGTGCGAATAGCTGTGCGGGCAGATAAAGGAAAATGGCTCAATGAAAAGGGTTCTCTTATTCAAGAACTTGCTGATAAACAAAGCATCAGAGATATGTTTGGCGAAACAATGCTTGTTTGCAGAACGTGGTGTCCACAAACAACAAAGGTGATGTCTAAGTATGGGCAACTGCTAAGATAGAACGGGGAGAGGTTGCGAAGGTGGACGGATCATTTCAAACAACTCTTGAAATCGTCAAATAGATGAAAAACTTGTCCATCACCAATTTTTGAAGCCGCAAAACACATTGAGATTGATCTTGGTCCCATTCGCTCGAATGAACTTATTGATGTTGTACGAAGCTTGAAAAACGGTAAAGCTAGTGGACTAAATGAAATCTCAGCTGAAATATTAAAAGCTCATAACGGCATTGCGCAAGTGCTCTGAAACATAATAGACAACTCGTGGAAAACAGAACATCTACCAGAGGACTGGAAAGTTGTGCAGATTGTACCACTGTACAAAAAAAAGGAAAACGAACAGACTGTAGCAATTATCTTGGCATCTCCCTACCGTCAGTGCCGTGGAAAGTATTTGCTGCAGTAACTTTAAACAGATGCAAGGAAGCTGTTGATAAGGTATTGAGGGAAGAGCCGTGTGGATTCAGAAAGAGTAGAGGTTGTACCGACCAGCTTTTTGCGCTGAGACAGAATATTGAAAAAAAACGTTGTTTTACCAAGTTGATCTTGGTCTCTGCTTTATTGACTTTAGAGCGGCTTTTGGTTCAGTTGAGAGAGACCGCATGCACGAAATACTGAAGCATTTTGGACTACCCGTAAAAATTGTGAACATTATTAACAATAGCTATGACGGCTTCAAATGTCGTGTCAAATCTGAAGGAATGGTAGGGGATACTTTTGACGTCAGAGCTGGAGTTTGTCAACGTGACGTATGGTCTCCGTTTCTCTTCGGACATGTCATCAATTACGTATTGGCAAACACGGTGCTTGGTGGAATAGACATTGGCAAAAATGTTGCGGATCTTGACTTTGCTGATGATGTTGCTTTTGGGGGAAATTGTGGTCCGGATGTTGAGGAAAATCTATATAGGATTGAAGAAACTGCTCAAAAATGTGGTCACCTGATTAACATTAGCAGGACCAAAAACATGGGAGTATCGCTTCAACACTCAATGGCCTCAACATCAGCACAACAAAATCAAGTCGAGATTTTAACAGGATGCTACAAAGGACAAACTAGATTCCTCGGGAAGATAGACAAAGTCTGGAGCTTATCCATTGGCAGAGAGGTGCTCGAGGGAACGAAGAAAAAAGCAGGCTGGTGTGAAACCCTGAAAGCAGACAAGATCCGTTTGAAACATTTGACATTCGAGACTAGTCACAGTGGACCACCGGAACCTACCAACGAATCAAAAGTATGCTCGAAGTGTAAGCGTTATTTTGATACTGTGGTTGGACGAAGAGTACACGAGTGAAGATTTTGCAAGAAAGCTGATGAAAACACAAAGCCTCAGTGAAGCGAAACCAAAAACAAATTTTAAATGGAATAAAAAAAGACAGCTTGATCTAACGAAAAACCAGTTTTCTGATGACATTGCATATCGCTATGTTTGAGACTCTCGTCACGTCTATGCAGTGAATATTTCACTGTAGCACAAGCCTTCCATTTTGCAACAAGAGGACACATCACCTTGAGACATAATAATCTTCGGCGTTCCTCTGCGAATCCGTTAAGTCATCTCTGTCATGATGATAAGATTTTCAGCCGTTGCATGGATAAACCAATGATTGTAAATCAACAGCAACCGATGATGTTGAACCATTATGTCCAGACTAACAAGTTTTTGGGAATCGAGTTCCCGTCAAGCATATTTTGATGTAAACGTTTCAACCCGCTAGATAAATATTTTTTGCGAAACATTACAGCCTAGAAATACCACGAACACATTAACAAATACAAATATGAAGACGAAAAATTGAGACTGAGCCAGCCATGAGTTGTCCACTTTTTTTGCGATGATGCAGCTGGCCCAGCAGCTCCAACGGCACAGAAAAAAATAATCGAATCTCATTTTGGGGAGAGAGAACAGGTACGCTAACACATTGTCACATCTAAGAGCCAAAATCGGCTTGGCTCTCGGAAGGAGCTCGAGTCACTGCTTTTCAAATTTATGAACAGTTGGGTGGTGCAAAATTGGTGTTGCTTCTATTGGAGTAGTTGTTGAAGAAGAGAAGCTAATAGTTTGATTTTTCCACCATCCTTTGTTTGTTTCCAATGGTTGTCTTTTTGTTTTATATTTTCTCAGTTCATATTTTTTGTAATTTCACCAACAATTGATAGATTTGAAAAAAACAATAATGTCATTTGAGAAAAAAGTGCTTCACTGACATTTAGTGTTCGGAGGACTGTGGAACAGCTAATATCTAACAATTGGGGGGTAGGGGCTTTTCCTGGTTCACTTTTTTGATAAATTTAAGTGGACTGTTACATCAGTACCCAGAGTATTTTGTTTTCGCCGTCCAGTATTAGTTTAACTTTAGAATTCAACAAAAATTTGACTAAAGGAAGGCAACTCAAGTCGAAGTCTGTTGTAGTGAAAATTTGACCAAATTAAATGCAAAAAACTATTTTCTGATCTTGAAGGGATGAAAACTGCAAAATAAGAGTATCAATAACGTTAAAATTTTGCATCAAATAAAAACAAATCTCCAGTAGTGTTCCAGGACAGAATCAAAACACAAACCTGAACCGGGTTTGTCGCAAAGAGGTTGTCCGCGTGGGAGTTATGTAGGCTAAGAAAATCTGGAGGTAAGAAGTTGTTTTTTGTCATTCTTGTCATTTTTGTTGATTTCCAGCTCGTAGCTGAGGGACTTTGTACCCATCGGCTTCATTAAAAAAACTTTTGTTCGTTCGTGTTAATTTTGGTCTTACTTTGTTACACATTTGTTGGTACTGCATATTGACAAAAATCAGCGTCCTTCGCAAATCGATATAGAATTTTGAAAGTGCTAAACACAAATTCATTTCTCCCACTCTCAGTGCGCTTCGTTGGCAGTTTGAAAACTTCGTTTTGCCGACGATCATTATCTAGAAGTTCAGACATTTCCAACCAAATCAGAGTTTTTGTCATCAACCAATTTTACAGGAACCAAAAAATCCTTGAGTTGGTTAAACATCGGGGTGGAAAAAAATTCTACGAGTCTAAAATGATTGATGAAGCTTGTATCTTTGTGCACAGTGATTCATTGCACTACTTTGCTTCGGAGAAACTGAAATTCCAGATGTCTCTTTTGAATGGTGACATAAAGTTGAAGCCATAAAGAAAAACTAGAATCCAAGTTGATTTGTACAAAACAAACTTAACTACCATTGCTACACCAGAGTGCGAATTTTTGTGTAGCATGACAAAAACTCGATTGACCGTTTGAGTTCTGAAGTTTATATGAATTCTCCGCGAAAGCTCTTGTGTCACTGTATTTCCTTATTCCTCGATTGCGATCTCATTTTGCAGTCTTTTATCCAGATTTTTCAGCTTGGTTTCAGCTAATTGAAACTAAACCTCAGCAAATATGACTACGGCTAGGTCCATTTAGCTCCGTTTCACACTTTTTTCCTACTGCGTTGATGAAGTATTTTACCTTATTCTAGACGCAGGATCTCAAGGAAACTAAGATGGCCAAGCAAGGCCATCAAAATTGTAGAAAAGAAGTTGGAACTCTAGAGGCCCTGAAAATTCCACAAAACATATTCGCGAATTTTTTAAAGCACTTGTCATTTTAATTTATTGTTCGAACATCAGAACCAAGATTATGTCAGAGAAAAATTATTATGTACAAACATTATTGTTGGGACACAAACAGTGTAAGATAGAGCAAACAGAGCAAGATCTCTGGAAGCAATTTGTCTTGATATATGCAAATAGAGATAACACCGGGTGCCAAATTGGTAAAAATTGAATATCACAGATCAGCATAGCTTTTAAACCCATTTAAGAGGCTGCCAACACTACATTTCACTTTTGCTAGACTTAGTTTTTAATAACCTTTCTTCGAGTTGAATTTTTCTAGTGTTTTTTTTTGAATTCAAATAGTTGAAAATTTTCAAATTTTTCGAAAGTATTCAGATCAGACTTCGGAACCCCAGTTAACTACAAGGGATTTTTTAATGACGACAAAGACTGTTTTCCTTTAAGAAAAATTATAATACGACGAGATCGGAACGGAATGCAGTGTTTGGATTGGAGGCACGGCAAGCATTTATGCGGAAGATCTCTTTAGAGGAAACAGGGCAGAGACTACACCCAGGGGTCACTGAATTTCACTGTGAGTGCTAAATAATAAACAGCAAGAGGAATTACAACAAGTTTTGGGAGTGTCGGAGTTCAGTGAGGAGAGAGGTTTCAGTGGTCAGAGATTTTGTGATGTTTCTTTGGAGTGCAAGATCATTCTAAAAGAAGTAATTAGGGAAGTGTTTAGGTGAAAACAGCAACGCCGCATTGAAACATCACAATTATCAGGTTAGTTCAAAAGAAAGGTGCCATATATTTTTTTATCTGTAAAATTTATGTATCAACTGGAAACTGGGGCAAAACTTTGCAATTTTTAACGGAACACGGTAAGTATCAAAACTTAATACAGTTTCCGTTTCACTTAAACTAGGAACTCATTATTTTTTTCTATTTTATTATTCAGTAAGCTATAGATTGTCTTGCACCGCTAATTCAATTAATAATCGAATGTTTGCTTCGCCAAAAACAATAGTCGCATTAAATCTCTACTTTTTTCGAATTGCATTGAACTAAAAGACAAAGTAAAGTGAATGTCAGTAGCCAATCTGTTTACAATTAATTTCTGTTTCTAAATTAATTTGAGTCAAAATGGCAGCGTGTTTCGTATCTGAAATGTTTTTGCCGGAGGTTTTCACCAGTTTAAAAAATTTTGAGAGCTACTTATTAAATTTTGAGCTATTGGCGGAGCTGCAAAAATGAAAACAAATCGAACCTGCAAGCTCTGGACCCGGCTCGCGATATGGATGAACGGCCGCAACATTTTGCGCTCCGCTTACAGAAATCAGCAATCGAGTTTTATCGAACATTACCGCAGAACGTGAGAGATAGCTACGATGATACAATTAAGGCTTTTCATAATCATCACAGCAAAAAAACCTGTTATATTCCAAGGACGGCCAGCGCGTTTTGTCCAAGACCCAGATAAAAAATCATCAAAACTTCTGGGGATTTGGAGCCTTTAGCACACAAAGCATACCCAGAGGAGTCACAAGATATCCTTGGCCACTTAGTTCTCCTGCGTTTTCTGGAGGGAATACATCACAGTCAAGTAAGGTTATAACTAAGAAAACCTTTGACGATAAGAATATGGCTGTAGACAAAGCGCTAGAAAGAGTGTTTTATCTGGAAGCCGTGAAAAGATTAAAAGAAGAGGAAAAAAGCCTCAAATTGCTGCAATTAGCCACGATTAAGCAAACAAGTCCCTAGTTGTGGCGATTAATGGTTTGGTTCAGAAATGATTGGGAGCTTCTGATGGCAATTCCAGGCAAAGTGGCGGTATCGGCCAATGCTGGGTTAACACACGACGCAGGTATCAGGAACAAAATAATTTCAACCAAAACCAAGGTAGACACAATTTTGTAGACAGTGAAAAAAAACGGATTCAACAATAATGGCAAAAAATTTAATACAGGCTCCAGCGATACATTTAGCGGATGCCAACAAAAAGGGGCCCAGAAAGAGACAGCGTACAAAATTTTCTCCGTGTGGATGTTCTAAAAACATAAAACGCTATCGTCCTAACCGAAAACCCAAGCAAACCACAGAAACAACAAATGTTATCAAAATTTGCTCAGCCAGCACAACAAAATGTTTTAGTATACAAATACTCATACAAGGTCAAATGATACTGGGGCTAGTTGATAGTGGCAATGGGCTATACCTTATCAGTTGAAAAACGCTGAAAGGAATAGGAGTCACAAAACAAATAGTCCCATGCAACAACAGAGTTTTTGCTGCTAATAATACATCAGTTAGAATCTTAGACAAAGTTGAACTTATGGTTTAAATGAAACCCAAACATCCCAATTTCCCTTATGAGTTTTTTGTCATTCAAAAAAATACATCTCACTTTTACTGCATTTACACATTCTTACTTACCACAAGTCCATACTGAAATTGAATGAAAAGATTTTACTTTGTGTTCGAGACAAAATTATGATTCCGGTTATTACACAAAACATAGACAGTTAGTTCATACGCCATTTTTTTAAATACACTCATTATGTTGACAGAACACGAAGCCCGAAAAAACATAATTGTAAAAAATGAGAACTCTGAGGCGATGAAGGAAAGTCAAGGCCTTGTTGAAGGGCTGAAAGAGTTTAAAAGTTGCTCTGGTATATTAGCGGCTGACAGTTTGATTTCTTTGAACAATTCAAGCAGCCAATTTAGAGCTTTCAATCTGTCAGACATTGAAATGAAGTTTTTCTAAAATACCAAATAGGAGAGTTCATGAGCAATGATGACAGCATACAGGTAAATGGTTTGTTCACAAGTAAGGACAAGCCAAAAAAATCCAAAAGCCTTCAGAAGGGACAGACTAGAATACAAAAAGAGTCAGACCAAGTGGTTTCTTTGTTCATGAGGCAGAATCAAGGATGTTCTAGAGACTCCAATGACTTCGGGTTCTGTGATAAAATATAACACAAAGTTACGCTAGAAAAAGGTGCGAAACCATTTTGATGGTCAATGGCAGTATGAGTTTTGAAAAACGGAAAACAATTAAGAAAAGTTTTGAAGAATTGTAAAAAGCCGACTTTGTTGAACTAACTCATTCATACTGGGCTCCACCGTCCATTTTGATTCAAAATGAAGGGATCATTTCGACTTGTAGAAGACTACAGGGGTTTAAAAAAGCAAGTTAAATAACCAAACTGGCTGTTGCCAAAAATAATTTATGTAATGGACTTGTTGGAAGGGAAGCTTACTTTGCAAAATCGATTCAACGTCAACCTGTTTTTATTTGGCCTTAAAGGAGATTTCACAAAATTTGATAGCGTTCATCGCGCCTTGGGGTTTGTATAAATGCAAGAGGTTGTCAATGGTTTTAACCTCAGCGCTAGGAGCGTTCCAAAATTTATGGAACTAATTCTGACGGGATTTTCATACGAGGTACTCTTGATAAACATTGACGACATAATCATTTTTGGAAAGTCTTTCGACGAATATGTATCACGACTATAATTTGTGTTCTGTTGTATAAAGGAAGCCAGTTTGAAAAATGAAGGCTCAAAATGCCGTTTCTCTCAAAAAAGTTTTCTTATGGCCTCGTCTAGGCCATTTTATATCAATATATAGCGTGGAAGTTAATCCGGAAAAGACAGCTGCAGTAGCTAAAATGAAACCTACAGGTAATTTGAAAAACTCTTTGTATTTTTTGAGCTATTCGGTTTTTATCGCCCATTCATAGCAGATTTTGGTAAAGTTGCGGAACCATTGCACCGTTTGTTGAACAAATCTTAAAAGTTTGCTTGAAATAAAGAATGTGTTGAAGTGCTGGACCATCATAAGTTAAAATTACATGAATCAACCGTTTCGGTTTTTCCAAATGATACCGACCCCAGAAACTTGACAACAGATGCTTCCCTAACCGGAATAGGCGCAATCATTACTCAGAATATACAACTGGGGGGATAAAGTAATTGCTTATGCCAGTAAAACTCTGAGTAGAGATCAACGATTCTACTCAGCAAACAAAAGACTGTTTTATGCATCGTTCAATTCACACACTTCTTTTGGAGTCATTTCCTCGAAAATAGATTTTCCATTGTAACAGATCATTGTGTTTTCACTTGGTTGTACAGCTTCAGAACTAATGCTGGCGAGATGGACTGAGAAACTGGGACAACTTTATTCTGAAATCCATCACCAAGCAAAGGGAAATAATTTCTCATGCGTATTGTGTATTCAGAGTGCCAGCGGTTGAGGATTCATTTCGTGTTGAAGAAAACTTTAGGTATAGTCAAACAATCTACACAAAACAGCTGGTCCAGTGTTTTTGGAAAACCAGAGAGAAAAGCTTCAAAAACATCAGCAGAACTTGCGAGAAATAAAATAAGTGTTTCTGTGGGTGGAACAAAAGAAGCGATCTGAAAATAGAGCAACGATTGGGGCAAAACAACATGGAAACTCTGGACAAATTTCCGAAAATTGTATATCACCCAAGGGCTGCTTAGGAGACAAAAATTGAGCAAAGACAAATACCGAGTCCAGAAAAGAGTTGTAAACCAAACAAACATGGATTTCATTCAACCTCTACTTCATGAATTCAGGGGCACCAAGGAGTTTAATAGACTCTTGAAAGAGTTCAAGAACACCTTTTTCTTTTTGGAATAGAACTTGATGCATACGATTAGATAATGAAATTAGTGAAGTGCTCAATGAAGAAAAACCCCAACGAAATTACAGAGACTCACTAATACTGTGGAAACTGAGCCATTCTTTGTGTTAGGTGGCGTCAGATATCATAGGACCCTTACCCAAAAGCAACGGTTTCATAATTATTTTTTTTATAGATCAGTACTCAAAATGATACGAAGCAGTTTTTTTGCGAAACCAAGTGGCAAGATGGTCACTAAGTCTTTTTTGGACTGTTGAGTTTCACGATTTTGGTGCCACGCAAAGTTTCATAGCGACGAGGGTTCCAATTTTATGGCCTTTTTTTCTAAGTCATGTGCAAGGAGTTGGAAAATGATCCCCGTTATACAACAGCAAATCACCGTTAAGAAAATGCAATGATTGAACGAACAAATTGAACGATTGAGGAAAATTTAGCAAAGTACGTAGAAGATTACCACAACACTTGGAGTAAATATCTTCAATTGATAATGACGGCATATCGCAATTCTTTTCACACGGTAACAAAAATTCCATATTATCTTCTGTTTGGTGCTCCTTGTCCATTACCCATTGATTGCATGCACAAAACGCTCCAAAATCACATATTCGCAACCCCACGTGATTACGTTGGTAACCTCAAAAAAACTGCCGTTTTGTCACATATTAGTAGAATAAAAATTGGGGTTAGAGCAGGAGAAACAAAAAAACTACTACGATTGAAATCATTCTGGACCGAAATACCAAAATGGGGACCTGGTCTTGCTTTTCAATCCAACAGTAAAACCATGGCAAACAAAGAAGACCAAATTGTTCTTTAATTTTCCTCTTTTTATACGAGAAATAATAAACGAGTTAAATTTCATCGTTGAGGACGTGAAAACTCAAAAATAGCAAAAAATGCATTACCACCGACTCAAGAAATTCAGAATTAGCCAAATAGAAACCCAATTCTGATATCGAGACGCTGATGGACACAAATACAGGGGAAGAATGTAGTAATAGCAGAGCCCAGCTAACCAAAACCAACAAAGCAAGGGTGAAAATTACTTCGAAGGAAACGCCTACTTAACCAAAAAGTGCAACACAAGAACAGTAAAGCGGTACTGCAAAAAACCAGAGTGAAAATCAATGTTTCTGCTGGAAGTGAAAGCTCAAAAAGGGTCACACGAATCTCCAGTAGACAAAAAAAGTCAAAGAAAAGACCCCGACGTTAAAACAAGTCGAGGCAGAGTAATAATCGATGCATCAGAAAAACCAAATACGTAACCCGCTGCCAGCCGAATGAAATCCAGCGAATTTAAGGATAAGTTTTTGCATAAAGATAGCAACAAAATCAAAATGACGACGTGCTTGAATAAAATAAAAATGTTCTACTAAATCGCTGCATTGACAAGATGACAGCAGATATCAACTCATTTTTTGGTAAGATTTTTGTTTTTGACATTCTCTTGGGATTAAAAAGCAATAAAGTAGAAATCACAGCATAAAATCTCAAACATACTTAATAACAGGGGCTGTTGGCGTAAAAAAACAAAAATTTTGCAACGTCAATGGAATTTTTGGAATGATGGTAGTCCGTTGAATCATTACTATTGCATGTTTTGTTTAGAAAACGCCATGAAGCCAGAAATGGGAGCGTATGTGAATTGTCTGCCACAATTGTACGAAGTCGAAGCCTTTGTCCGACGTGGAGTCCTCAGAATTTTTGAACGGTATGGTTCGTGGATGAACCCTATTCTACAACATTAACCCAGAGACCGAATTTTACTAATCAGGGTTGGAACAGGATGAAAATCCGGGTGGAAAACTGCAAAAAGCTGATAGTTGCTTCTCTGTAATTAGAGGAGCAACTTGAACATGTTCAACAGGAAAACAATGCGATAAAAAGGCAAGTCTTTGAGTTAAAGCAGAGAAATTAATCGTTGCTGATGAGCAACAGGAGCACTTTTGTTCTAAAATTAACGATAATAACACTCTAATTGAGTTCGAAAGCCAACTACAGCAAATAAATGCGACTTGACTGCGAGTCTGATCAAACTGAGTCAGAGGTTTTGTCTGGGGAGCTGAAGACAGCTTTAAAAAAACTCGTTGGAGACGAGGGGAGCTGAAGGCAGCTCGTAAACCTTTTTGAAAACGACAGAGACTAAACTACAGACGGAGATAAACCCCAAAGATTTGATTGGAAAATGGCTTGAAGAGATGAAGAGGTGTTCAACCCGCGATGAACCGCTATCCAAATATGGTCATCTTTGGGTACCACCTACTGCATCTATGGAGGAAATTCAACAACGTTTCAAACATTTGGCTCTCTGGATTCACCCTGATAAAAGAGGCGACACGAAAAGGATTAAAATAATGAATGAGATAAATTGTGTTCTCTTGGACGATGGAGTGCGAAATATATATAAAACTCACGAACAGAAGTTTGCGGTGGAGTCTCTTAGTTAATATTGAGTGGAACATTTTTTCACAGGGGAAGGCCGAAAAAAGGATTCAGAACTGAGTTCAGATCCTCAGTTAGCTACAAGGGATACTATAAAACCAACATATTGGCACAGTGTAATTTTTTTTCCTAGTAAACTAAATTAGGAAGTTCAACACCTCGACACAGGGTGTGCATTTTTTGATCCAGGGGCCTACCACTACAGCATCTTTATAAATTGTTTCATATTCCGCAAAGTTATCAAAAATACGAAAACAAACGACCAAACATCAGATGCGAAAAACAGAAGATAGAAAACATTGTAAATTATAGGCGAAAGCAGATTAGCCAAACTAACTATTTATCGTCGTCAACAGAAGCGCTCACTGGAACATCAACAATCTCCATCCGTCCAAGTCTCTTAAAGCATAGAATAGAGAGATTGAAGCACCTTAGGAGCTTTCGAACACGATTTTTTTAGTAGAGTGGAGATGATGTCAGCTATGTTGTCTTCTTTTGCTCAGAGAGCTTCTATGCCATTTGTCTCGGCTCTTTTGAAGATGTTGGGCCAGCTCCAAAATGGAACTCACAGACAATTGGACAATTTTTTATAATATTTAACATTTATTATTCTTTCGTTAATTACGAGCTTTTTATAAAGATTCTTGATAATTTTAGGCTTCCCTACGGCTTTCGAGTAACTTTTTTATTGCAGCTAGATTTTTCAGCAAAGTTTTCTTCTGAACCTGGAGTCCCAGAGTCCGTTGGGCTTGGTGTCTAATCATGCATAATCATAAGTTGTTGAATTAAATCAAAAGTTGCTCATTCAGCGGCTTAAGATGAGGCTCCATCTGAACATCTGGACAGGCGTTATTTGAAAGATTTGGAAAGGAATTGTGAAGTTCCATGTCTTATGTGGTTTTATCCTCCCTTTGGACAATGGAGGTCATGTGTCACAATTCAATTTTCATTAAATGCGCATGATGAAGGTATCTTTACTGTGTCCCAAGCATAGTATAGGGCAATGCCATTACGAAATTCTGGTTTTCGTTAGGTCAAGATGATACCGCGGCAACCGCATAGCGTTCCATCAGCTTGATGATCCTTTTTCTTTAGCTACGTCAAGTGAACGTCAAGTGCTTAGTCAATTCGCTCTTAATTGTCTTTCATTTGACATCAAGCCCTTTCTCTTTTTTCATTTCATTTGCGATTTGCTGTTGCTTTACAGCTCGGCTTCAGGCAGTGATGGGGATAAAGTATGTGAAATTAAAAATGGAAAAGCTTGCGAAATCCTTCCTCATACTTTCTTATAGCTAATGCTAGGGAACTACCGTTCAACTTGAAAGGGTTCTAAATCTTAGGACTGGGTGGATTCTAGGGATCAAAAATTCATACTACCAGGGACTAAAGAATTTTCATCTCCTTACGATAAGTCATTGTATGATGTGCATGTCGATTGAACTACACGCGATTCGTACCACTCCACCAGGCAGTCTCAAGGAGGCGAGCTGCCAACTGTACAAACCCGACTGATGAAGACAGACGATAACTACTTCATACGTACTAAGAAACTTTACAGCTGCCTCATGCGTGCCTATTCGACATTTATCGAAGACCATGCAAATCGACTTTAACTGACGTCTATCAAATTTTTTCATGAAAAAGTTCATTGATACTAACTAATAGACATAGAGATGTTATGCAGATGCGGAAACTACCAAGAGTTAATGTCCTGAAGCCTACTCGAGTCATTCTATTATTATTATTTCTACCGCTCTAGTAGATGCTACGGTGGCAGAGCATTATAGTTGCAATCTGATACAATGCCTTGAAATTTGAAAGAGCAGTTTAATAACGCTGGTATTAATTGCTCTTGAACGAATTTCATAGCAATTGTTGTAAACGTTTTGGTCTTTTTTATGCAATTTTTTCGCTCGACCATTTTGCGCTTTTCTTCTAGAACATTCTTCGACTTCTCAAGTGACTTTTTAACGCTTTCGTTCTCCATTTTTGAGTGATCTTTATTGCTCTCAATCTGAAGTAAAGCTTGTTGCTAACATAAAGTCGGTTGCAGCATAGTAAATATAAGGTACAAATAGGACTTTCGGCAGTGCATATGATTATGAAGCTGGAGGTTAATGTTTCGAATCCCGGTAGGGTCAAATGTTTTCCCACCCGCCTGTCGTTCGAGAGCAATTCTTCCGACATTAGTCGGTTTATGTTCTTTTTGAGAAGGTCGCTTTTAAAATGGGAAGATGAACTATCTGTTCGATAGCTAGATTTAAAAATAAAATTTGTTGCGTTTTTTATGGTTCTATACCATCATATTAATAACAACTTCGGACAGATAATGATAAATTATAGTTATGCCCTTCCTTAGATTGGATGTTCCTGAGCTTTGTTACTTATATTGAGAAATCAACTATTTAAGCAATCAAACGGCCATCAATTGCCTGAAAATATTGTTGTTTTGTTTTGTCTTTATTCTTAGCTACGGCGTATTTTATTTTTTCCTTGCTTTCTTCTTGTCACGTTGGTTTTCGTTAAGAAGTTTTCGGTTATGTAGTTGATGTCTTCAGATATAAAATGTTTGCGTGTTTTTGTCTTTTACTCCGCATACCTTGCCAATCTTAATGTAGTATTAGCAGCTCAATTAAATTCACAGCAAAAAGCAAAAGTATTCGTTCAAACGAAGTACGCTCTACCTGCTGACGAACAGCCTCATTTTAATTTGTTACCATCAAACGCGTACAACGTGCTTCAAACTGCAGCTGAAGCTGAAGAATCAAATCGAATTTGCTCTAACATTAAGAGTTCTGCTGTCTTCTTTTCGTTTATTCAGTCCTTGAATCATTGTTTTACTACAAAGCAGATCCCAACATATCAGCAGAGCAACTCAATGGGCGTTGAGAAAGATAAGAAATCTAGCCAGGAAGAGAGCAAAATGGAGCAGGGTGATGATGTTGAGATGAAAGAAAATGGGCACCCTGGTAAGTCAGTTGTGATTTTTGAATATAAACATTTGTTACAATCAGAAATTACTAATTAGTTTTTGCATGCGAAAAACTCTTGAATTGTCTGAACTTAACTGTTCGTAAAAGCTCTGAAGACCGAAAAGAATAGAATTGGAATGAATTCTAACATTTTTCTCGTTTTATTTGTCAACTGGTTTCTTTGTGTTCAGTTAATTTGGCCGATCAATTTATTTGCCACAGAAGGATATGAATATTATCATTGGAATGCCCATTGAGCGTGCAATATTTTAATTGAAAGGTTTTTTGAATTCCATCGATCGATCGAGGATTCATTGATGATTGAATTTTTGACTGATTTTTCAATTTTCAAATTTTGCGATAAATTTAGGTCATTTTACGATAAATTTACGTACAGGACTTTTTGTGCAAAAATTTGTGCGATTTCTGATAGTTTAGCCTTTTTCTCATTAAAATTGGCATCAAATCGGGCATTTTTAGCTGATTTTAGTTAATATTTTCATGGACATTTTTTTGCTCAGTTCACATCGACTCTATATGTTTGCTTTTACTTGTAGCTGTTTTTCTCCTGGCCGCCTTTTCTTTAAATTTTGACGTATTTCAGCCCCTTAGTTCAAGTCTTAATTTTAGAATATTTGTGGCATGCAAAAGGGGAAAAAACATACCTTCAGCATTTCTTTTAGAGCTGTTTGCCGACTCACAAATTTGTGTACACTATCTATGATGCAACTTGTGAACGTTTATCGGACCGAACCTTTGAAATTTTTCGTTTTGTTGTAAATGGCAATGGTGCCTTGAGAGTCCAAACTCTATTCTGAAGTTAGATTTCTCAGAATTTCAGAATGTTCAGCTTCAGAAACAAGTAGTAAATTTATTTTAAATCACAGCTGAACAAATGTATTAATTTTTTTATTATCTTTTGTTCGTTTTTGTTTCCTAGTTTTCATTAATGAACCCAAATACTGTCGTTAATAAATATAGGTTCTTAGTGACTTGTTCATTCTTTGTATGAAAGCACTAGTTTCCGCGGGTTTTTGCATATCTAGTGTTCTGTCAAATCTTGTTACGGATCATTATGGCGAGAAATTGATCCACTCGATATCTTGACAGTGAGTTCTGAATTTTCTACCTAACTGGAACAGCTTGTGGGTTTGAAAAGCCTATTTTAAATAATCAGGGGTTCGACAATTTTTCCTTGATTGCGGAGTTTTTTTGGTTGAGCGGGGTTGGAGCATTGTGTCAATGTTCATTTGAGGCTCCTTGATGATTGAAAAAGGCTTGGTTTGTTTTAGCTGCTCAGGTTTCCCAACCACCCCAAGTTTTTGTTTTGTTAGCTCAACTCTAAGAACGGGAATTGGTTCATGATTGCTATCAAAGGAAGTTTGTACCAATTACATGTGTGGGGGTGGGATATTAGTCAAAAAGTAGATTAGGCTATCAGAATTTTTGAAGCCGTTAGGTGAAAATCGTGAGCTAAAGTTTCGTAGAAATTAGGCCAATAGCAATTAAAATACCTAGAGGAGGTCCTTCAAAATGCACTCGATGCCATAAAGTTGTTAAGTGTCCCTGATCGTCTTTACTTTCAAATGAGTTGTTAAAAGTACTTAAAAGATGAGTTGTTAAAAATACTTAAAAATGTATCACTTTTCAATGTTATCCATCTCTTTTATTATCTACCCAGTGTAAATAATTTGGGACTACCGGTTAAAAAATACGGAAAAATTGGGGGTAGTTGTGGATAAACTACATTTCTCACGCTATTTCGCAACGGAGTCAGTTGTTATAGTCCTTTATTTATATTTTAATATCAGGTGGATAATGCAGTACCTCCTCTAAGTGTTTTGACTGGCTTCCGACTAATTCTCACAAAACTAGTTCAGAATTAATGCCTAATGGCTACAAAATTTCCTTCCGCCTAATCGTGTTTTCACGTGATATCCTACGCCTCATATCAGTCCTACCTACCAGTGTTTTTGCAATTTTTTGTTCTACCGACTTTTTCGTCTTGAAAGAGGGATACTGTTTTTGTTGCCTCCATAATGGATTAAGCGACCGTCCGTTTTTTTTAGATTTTCAAGCTTTTAAATTTGAAGCTTTTAAATTTTTAAGTTTCAAACAGTCCATCTGTTCAACGTAACAAATATAAAGTATTTGGTATATTTTGTCAACGTAACAGATATAGAATATTTAAAATAATGTTTTGCAACAATTTTCAAAATTTGAAGATTTCGGATTTTGTCAAGTTTCTGTTCCTCTTTTATATACATAAGTGAAGTAGGCATAACTTAGACTCCTATCTAGAATAGTCGATAATGTTTTTGCAACGCGTTAACTTTGAATTTGTTTTTTTTATATGTATAACTTAAAAACTTGATCTGTGGTTTGTTTAGAATGGAATTCTTTCAGGAAAACAGTTTTTTTTAATTGCTCTCAAACGAAGTACTGTGGTTTTTTAGCAATTTTTTGTCTGACCTATTTGAATTTTGTCCTCAAAAATGGGATAAACAGGTAGCGCTCAGAGGGCATGTAGTTCTCATAGATCAATGAGCCGTACTAGACTCTAAGAAAGCGATTCACCAAAATAGTTTTGAGGAGACAATTTCATGGTGTGAAGGGCGTTTTTATCTTTAAGTTTCAATGTCTGATCCCCTGCAGTCACCCAACCCTCCCCCGCCCCACCATCAGCCCCCCATTACTCCCTACTCCAACACATGAAACCCCCCTCCCCCTCAACGCCTGCCCCCACACCGGTGACCCCCCCCCCCCCCCCTAATGCTGATATCCCTAAGCCCCAGCTGGCTACTACCAAAGCCAACCGCTCGGCGTCTTTTGAGAGCAATTCGCCTGACGTTAGTCGGTTATTTTTTAATGATCTATTAGACCTAAAATTTCAATTTTTAAAATAAAATTGTATCGAAAATTCCCACCTTGTGTGGCCAACCTCGGATTTGGCGTAACCCATTATTGTCAATAGGGCGTTGTTTGTGGCTCATGAAGTTGAGATTTAAAAATGTAAACAGCCGCTCCTGAGTGACTTTTGTTTGTAAATTATAACTTAGATAGGCGAGTCAGTACCGTGGTGGCTACGTACTAGGCTTTTATAATGTCTGGCCGGCATGGTTCATGCTTTGTTAAGGATGCGGTTTTTGTTTGCGCAGAATCAATTCCAAAGTCAACTTCAGATGGCAATTTGTCAGATGGGCAGCCACCAGCTAAAGCAACCAGATCCAAACGAGGGGCTGCTGCAAGCGCACACGCATCCAAAGAAGAACAGGAGTTTGGTTCTACACTGCAAGATTTCGGTTACGAATTTGACTCGGACGGAGTGTTACGGGGCGAGAAAGGCGAAGGTTTCGTATTCAATGTAAGGAAAAATCAAGCGTATAATCAGAGGCGCTACGAAGCGCTGGGAAAAGTGATCACAGAAGAAGTGTACAATCGTCTTGAAGAAGATTGTAGCTTGGAGAAAATATTTGTGCCTAAAGGTGAATTTTTAACTAACTTAATAGTCTCCCAAATCATGCAGCCAGTTAGTACTGTGCGCCTTTTTTGGTTTTCACAACATATAGAGCTATAATAGTTTTTAGGTCATCGCCAGTTCATGTATATAATTTATAAATCTAATTTATTGCTCTCGAACGAAGTTCGTGGCAAGTATTGTAAACGTGTTGGTCTTTTTTAAGCATAATTTTCGCTTGACCGTTTTGCGCTTTTCGTCTAGAACATTCTTTGACTTCTCAAGTGACCTTTTCACGCTTTCTTTCTTCATTTTTGAGTGATCTCTATTGTTCTCACTAAAGCTGGTTACTAATATAAAATCGATTGCAGCATGGCAAAAAGAAGGGCATGATAGCGGAGTGGGCAGTGCTTCTGGTGAGGGTTTGGGAGGTCCATGGTTCGAATCCTGTCTTGGTTAACTATTTTTGCACGCATAAAAAATTTATCTAGGCTACAGCCCTTGAATTAAATTGCCCCGCCTGTCCTTGGAGAGCAATTCTTCCGACATTACTCGGTTCGTTTTTTTCTTTAAATTTTGCTTTGGACAATTGAATCAAGCAATTGATTAAAAAAGTAAAACTGAACAAAAACTTAAGATGAAATTGAATCGAAACATCTATTTTAATCGGTTTTAGGAGAAATTACTCAATGTCAAAATACCAAATTTGCCAAAATACTCAAAATATAACCAATATTAAAAATTTTTCGACAACCTGATTTGCATAAATATACCTTAGAGAGGTATGTCCTTTAGTTATCCACTCTAGACGTGCCCTTGAACAACAACTGGCGAATGCCATGTTCCATGTCAAGGGCTTTTGAGAGCAATTCGTTCGAAGTTAGTCATGTCACTAAGTCAAATTGGATTTCAAATTATTCAGTAGATCAAATACTATATTATTACTAGATCAAATAAGATATAAATTAGTAAAAGTCAAATTAGTCGTTTCAGTCAGGCAGAGTGGCAAGAAAAACGACCTAGCGAGTTTTTTGAAGGATTGTAATTTTCAACCTGAATTATACAGCAGAGAGCGATTGGTGGTTGAACAAACTATGTGTTTGAGAGTAAATTTTTGTTCACTTGAGGCAACTTGTTTCCTGTTTTCACTGCAATTTCTCATGAGTTTTTCGCAATGCTAATAAAAGGATACAAAGTTATATGGATACTTAATATCAGGTCTCATTGGTTTTGTATAGGAATGAGTGAATATATTGAGTTGCCGCTTGGATGGAATAATCGCAAGAGTCATCAGCGTTCTTATACACAATAATTCAATCTTTGTAATGAAATATTTGTGGCTAGTGAATTTGGCTTTCGCCGTAAACGAAAAGATTTCGATTTTTGCCATTTTTTTTAATGTCCTGGGACTTTTCTCATTAGTTTTCCTCGAGTTTGTGTGATCGGTTGATTATCTCGTTGACCTTGGTTTTGATGACTTTAAGTCCACCGTTTTAAAGTGTATATATAGTCTTTTGTTCTTAATGTAGGGTTATAAGTTTTTTTGACTATCAAAGGCTGCTTCCGTAGAAAGGATGATATTAAAGTCACTAGCTTATTCAATTTTTGTTAGACATTTCCTATGTTTTTTCTTTTGTATCTTGCTCTTTTTTACGAGCCGAAAAATTAACCGTTATTAATTACTCTTGAACGAAGTTCATAGAACTTAGTGTAAACGTGTGTCTTTTTTATGCAAATTTTTCGCTTGACAATTTTGCGGTTTTCTTCTAGAACATTCTTTGACTTCTCAGGTGACTTTTTCACGCTTTCGTTCATCATTTTTGAGTGATCTCTAGTGCTCCGAAGTTGCTAATATAAAATCGGTTGCAGCATAGCAAAATTAAGGGACTCGTAGCGCAGTGGTAAGTGTTGGTGGCCATGGATCGAGAGGCCAGTGGTTCGAATCTCGGCGGGGTCAAAGTTTTTGCACCCATAAAGAAAAATTGATCTAGACTAAAGACCATGAATTAAATTGCCTCGCCTGTCGTTCAAGAGCAATTCTTCCGACATTTGTCGGTTTATGTTTATGTGGTCCTTCTGCGTGAAGTTCCAATAACCATTGCTTTATCAGACGCCCCATAATCTTGATATGCATATTAATTCTCCGAGTAAACATTTTTTTACGCAAGAATTTTGAGAGCGGGCCTTTTAGCTTAATTTTTTTGAATAATTACATCAGAATGAAGTAATAACCGTTTAATGTTTTTGAAGTAATAACCGTTTAATGTTTTTGATGGCTTAAATTGTTTAGCTGATTCTATTCCTTTTGGCTGTTTTTAATTGGTCTCGAATGAAGTTTGAAGAATTCATAATTATTGTAAACGTGCTGGTCTTTTCAATGAACAATTTTGCTCGAACGATTTGACATTTCGAGTGACTTTTGCGCCTTCGACTTTTTCGTTTTGATTTAAAATTCTCTCTCATTCATAATTTTCAGTAGGTTAACTGAAGTAGTGGCAGTTTACTACTAAAACTCAAACGAAAATGTGCTGATATTGGTGTAATTTTCTTCTTTTTAGATTTTATTAGTGACTATAGCAGTACATAATAACCTCTAATAACGTCATTTAAAGCCCCCGTAGTGATTTTAGTCCCCCTGATTGAAGCTGGCAGCAATAGGTTAGAGCTTTCACTAGTTGATCGATAGCAATTCTTTCGACGGTAATCGGTTATGTTTGAGCTTAGTAACTCTTGTTGAATAAGAGGTTTAAAAACAAAAAGGAGATCTTGGTAATCTTTTTACTCCTGTTACCCGAGAAGGCGTTTGCCTAGACGGCCATAAATTTGCTATTTATAGCTGTTGTCTCAGCTTTTTCCACTGTTCTTTTCTTTTGTACTTTTGCATGATGTGACCGGTCATGTTTTTTTCTTTTGCGAGTGGGAATGAGTTCTTGGAAAATTCGGTGAATTGTTGAAGATCTTCAATCTTATGGTTAATTTTGTATTATTCGGAGTCCAAAAATCAGACCTTCTCGTAAATAGTTTTGCTTGAGTCATTTTTGTTGTCTGTCAAAACAAAGAGGCAGTTTTGGTTGTACAGTTTTTGAGTGTTTGAGAGTCTAACTAGACTAACAGTTTTTTTAAGTAGCTTTTTATTTTCAAGTAGTTCTGTCTAATGTTCAGTTAAACATTTTTGTTTTACAATTTCAAATTATCTATCATTCAGAATCTCCAGCAGGCGAACTCCAGTGGTGGCAGTTCACTACTAAAAGTCAGATGAAATATATGCTGATATTGGTGTAATTTTCTTTTATTTAGATTTTATTAGTGACTTTAGCGGTACATAATAACCTCTAATAACGTCATTTGAAGCCCACATATTGATTTTAGTCCCCCTGATTGAAGCTGGCAGCAATAGGTTAGAGCTTCCACTAGTTGATTGAGAGCAATTCTTCCGACGGTAGTCGGTTTTGAGCTTAGTAACTCTTGTTGAATAAGAGGTTTGAAAACAAAAAGGAGATGTTGGTAATCATTTTACTCATGTTACCCGATAAGACGTTTGTCTAGACGGCCATAAATTTGCTATTTATAGCTGTTGTCTCAGCTTTTTTCCACTGTTCTTTTCTTTTGTACTTTTGCATGATGTGGTGGGCCATGTATTTTTTCTTTTGAGAGTGGATTTGAGTTCTTGGAAAATTCGTTGAATTGTTGAAGATCTTCAATCTAATGTTTAGTTTTGTATTATTTGGAGATCGGAAGTCAGTTCGGCAAAGAATTTTGTTCGAGTCCCTTTTGATTTTTGTCAGAAAGAAGAGGTACTTTTTGTGGTACTGTTTTCGAGTGCTTGAGAGTCTAACTAGCCTAACAATTATTTGTTTTAAGTAGCTTTTTTATTTTCAAGTAATTATGTCTAATGTTCAATTTAAAATCGTTTTAAATTTTGAAATTCTCTCTGATTCACAATTTTCAGAGGGTGAATTCAAGTGGCGGCATTTCACTTCTAAAGTAAAATGAAAAATGCGCTGATTTTGGTGTAACTATAGTAGTATATAACAACCTGCAATGACGTCATTTGAAGCACCCATAGTGATTTTGGTCACCCACTTGTCGGTGGAGAGCAATTCCTTCGACGGTAGTCGGTTATGTATGAGTTTAGATTTTCTTGTTAAATGCGTTTGGAAACAAAATAATAGGTTTTGTTGTTCATTTTTTTCCTGTTACCCGATAAGACGTTTGTCAGGAAACGGCCATAACTTTGCTCTTTTAAGCTGTTTTTTTTCAGCATTTTCAGTTTTTTTGTGTGTACTATTGCATGATGTGATCGGCCATTTTTTTGTTTTTTGACTGGACATGAGTTGTTGGAAAATTCGGTGAATTTTTGAAGATCGTCAATGTAATGTTCGGTTTTGTATTATTCGGAGTTCAAAAATCAGGACCTTCACGTGAAAAATTTTGCGTGAGTCATTTTTGCTGTCTGTCAAAACAAAAAGGCAGTTTTGGTTGTACTGTTCATGAGAGTGTTTGAGAGTCTAAATAGACTAAGAGTTTTTATAAGTAGCTTTTTATTTTTAAGCAATTATGTCTAATGTTCAATTTAAAATTTTTGTATTAGAATTTAAAATTCTCTCATTCACAATTTTCAGCAGGTAAACCCAGTGGCGACAGTTCACTACTAAGAGTCAAATGAAAAATGTGCTTATATTGGTGTTGTTTTCTTCACTTTGAATTTTATTAGTGACTGCGGTGGTATATAATAACCTATAATGACGTCATTTGAAGCCCCCATAGTGAGTTTAGTCTCCCCGCGTCGGCAAGCTGGAAGCAATAGGTTAGAGCTCCCACTAGTCGGTCGAGAGCATTTCTTCGACGGTAGTCGCTTATGTTTGAGTTTAGTATCTCTTGTTATATAGTATGTTTGGAAATAAAATAGGTTTCTTGGGCCATCATTTTTGTTTCAGGTAGAGTGTTTGAATTTAAACAGCAAATCCTGTTACCGGATGAGAAGTCTTTCAGGAAACTGCCATAAATTTGCTATTTTTAGCTCTTGTCTCGGCATTTTTCAAGTCTTTTTTCCTTTGTACTTTTGCATGATTTGACCGGCCATTTGTTTTTTCTTTTGTGACTGGAAATGAGTTTTTTTTGGAAAATTCGGTGATTTTTTGAAGATCTTCAATGTAATGTTTAATTTTGTATTATTCGGAGATCGAATGTCTACGTAACGTCAAAATTTTTGTGTCAGTCGCTTTTGATGTTTGACAAAAAGAGGAGAGGTACTTTTTGTGGTACTGTTTTTGAGTGTTTTAGAGTCTAACTAGCCGAACAATTATTTGTTTTAAGAAGCTTTTTTATTTTCAAGTAATTATGTCTAATGTTCAATTTAAAATCGTTTTATATTTTGAAATTCTCTCTCATTCACAATTTTCAGAGGGTGATTTCAAGTGGCGGTATTTTACTTCTAAAGTAAAATGAAAAATGCGCTGATGTTGTTGTAACTATAGTGGTATAACAACCTGCAATGACGTCATTTGAGGCACCCATAGTGTTTTTGGTCACCCACTAGTCGGTGGAAAGCAATTCCTTTGACGGTAGTCGGTTATGTTTGAGTTTAGTTTTTCTTGTTAAATGGGTTTGGAAACAAAATAGTAGGTTTTGTTTTTCGTTTTTTTTCCTGTTACCCGATAAGATGTTTGTCAGGAAACGGCCATAAATTTGCTATTTTAAGTTTTTTTCAGCATTTTCCATTTTTTGTGTGTACTTATGCTTGATGTGGTCGGCCATGTTTTTTTGTGACTGGACATGAGTTGTTGGAAAATTCGGTGAATTTTTGAAGATCTTCAATGTAATGTTCGGTATAGTATTATTCGGAGTTCAAAAATCAGCACCTTCACGTAAAAACTTTTGCGTTAGTCATTTTTGTTGTCTGTCAAAACAAAAAGGCTGTTTTGGTTGTACTGTTTTTGAGAGTGTTTGAGAGTCTAAATAGCCTAAGAGTTTTTATAAGTAGCTTTTTATTTTTAAGCAGTTATGTGTAATGTTCAGTTTAAAATTTTTGTATTAGAATTTAAAATTCTCTCATTCACAATTTTCAGCAGGTAAACTCAGTGGCGACAGTTCACTACTAAGAGTCAAATGAAAAATGTGGTTATATTGGTGTTTTTTTCTTCACTTTGAATTTTATTAGTGACTGCGGTGGTATATAATAACCTATAATGACGTCATTTGAAGCCCCCATAGTGAGTTTAGTCTCCCCGCGTCGGCAAGCTGGAAGCAATAGGTTAGAGCTCCCACTAGTCGGTCGAGAGCATTTCTTCGACGGTAGTCGCTTATGTTTGAGTTTAGTATCTCTTGTTATATAGTATGTTTGGAAATAAAATAGGTTTTTTGGGCCATCATTTTTGTTTCAGGTAGAGTGTTTGAATTTAAACAGCAAATCCTGTTACCGGATGAGAAGTTTTTCAGGAAACTGCCATAAATTTGCTATTTTTAGCTCTTGTCTCGGCATTTTTGAAGTCTTTTTTCCTTTGTACTTTTGCATGATTTGACCGGCCATTTGATTTTTCTTTTGTGACTGGAAATGAGTTTTTTTTTGCAAAATTCGGTGATTTTTGAAGATCTTCAATGTAGTGTTTAATTTTGTATTATTCGGAGATCGAACGTCAGTACGCAACGCCAAAAGCTTTGCGTGAATCTTTTTTTGATGTAAAAAAGAAGGGTAATTTTTGTTTAACCGTTTTAGAGTGTTTGGGAGTCTAACTAACCTAACAATAGCTTGTTTTGAGTAGCTTTTGTTCATGTAATTATTAATAATGTTCAATTTAAAGTTTTTGTTTTAAAATTTAAATAAGTTGTTCGGGGTTGTGTTCGTTATGGTATAAATCTTTTCATACGGCGTTAAGTTTCTCGATGCAAAGTTCCCGATGGCTTTAAATTTCCCGATGGCTTTAAATTTACATTTTATGAGGTTTAAGGAAATTCTTTAATTCTTTGTGTTGTAATACTAAATATTGACTCTGAGCAAGCAGTAAATACATTTAACGATCAGAAGGCACAATAGAAAAGTTGAATGAAAATTGCCCTGATATTGGGGTCATTGTCTCTACTTTTAATTTTATTAGTGACTATAGTGGTATATAATAACCTCTTAATGACGTCATCTGGAGCCACCATAATGAGTTTAGTCCCCTCATCGAAGCAGGCAGCAGTAGGTTAGAGCTACCACTAGTCGGTCGAGAGCAATTTTTACAGTAGTTGGTTATGTTTGAGTTTAGTACCTCTTGTTAAATAGGAGGTTTGAAAACAAAATAGAAGATTTTAAGCATTTTACTCCTGTTACCCGATAAGACTTTTGTCGGAAACGGCCATAAGTTCGCTATTTTAGCTGTTGTCTCAGCTGTTTCTAGTCTTCTTTTCTTTCGCATGGTGTGACCGGCCTTTTAGTTTGTCTAGTGTGACTGGACATGAGTTTTTGGAAAATTCGTTGATTTTTTTGAAGATCTTCAATGTAATGTTTGGTTTTGTATTATTCGGAGATCAGAATTCAGTTTCACGTCAAAATTTTTGTGTGAGTCCATGTGATGTTTGTAAAAAAGGAGAGATGTAATTATCGTTGTAACGTTTTGGAGTGTTCGAGAGTAACTAGCCCTAACAACTATTTGTTTTAAGTAGCTTTTTATATTCAAGTAATTGTCTATTGTTCAATTTAAAATTTTTGATTTAAAATTTTAATGTATTTTTCGGGTTGGTGTCTTTTTTGGTATATTTGTTTTCATAATGTTTTAAATTTTCGAATGCAAATTGCCGATGGCTTTAAATTTCCCGATGGCTTTAAATTTACATTTTTATAAATTTTACAGAAATTCTTTATCCTGTGCATTATAGTACTAAATACTGACTTTGAGCAAGTAAATGCATTTAATGCTCAGAAGGGACAGTGAACGGGGCCCTACGACTCTCAATTTTCACGCTGAAATGCATTACTGAGATGAGATACTTGGGGACGATAAAGAAAGTCCCAATAATATTGAAAAAAGAGAGTATTAGAGCCAAAAATTAACACCATATGATTTATTTAGCCGGGATAAGACCTTTTTCAGGAAACTACCATAAATTTGCTATTTTTAGCTCTTTTCTCGGCATTTTTGGATGATTTGACCGGCTATTTGTTTTTCTTTTGTGCCTGGACTTGAGTTTTTTTGGGAAATTCGGCGATTTTTTGAAGATCTTCAATGTAATGTTTGATTTTGTATTATTCGGAGATCGAAAGTCTACGTAACGTCAAAAACTTCGTGTCAGTCCCTTTTGATGTTTGCCAAAAAGAAGAGAAGTACTTTTTGTGGTACTGTTTTCGAGTGTTTGAGAGTCTAACTAGCCTAACAATTATTTGTTTTAACTAGCTTTTTTATTTTCAAGTAATTATGTCTAATGTTCAATTTCAAACCGTTTCGAATTTTGAAATTTTCTCAATCACATTTTTCAGAGGGTGAATTCAAGTGGCGGCATTTCACTTCTAAAGTCAAATTAAAAATGCTGATAATGGTGTAATTTTCTTCACTTTAAAGTTTATTAGTAACTATAGTGGTTTATAACAACCTGCAATGACGTCATTTGAAGCACACATAGTGATTTTAGTCACCCACTAGTCGGTGGAGAGCAATTCTTTCGACGGTTTTCGGTTATGTTTGAGTTTAATAACTCTTGTTATATTGGATGTTTGGAAACAAAATAGATTATTTTGGCGATCTTTTTTGTTTCAGAGATTTTGATTTTAAAAAGCAAATCCTGTTACCTGATAAGACGTTTTTAAGAAAACAGCCATAAGTTTACAATTTTTAGCTCTTGTCTCGGCATTTTTCAGTCTTTTTTCGTTTGTACTTTCGCATGATCTGACCGGCCATTTGTTTTTTCTTTTGTGACTGGACATGAGTTTTTGGAAAATTCCGTGATTTTTTGAAGATCTTTAATGTAATGTTTAATTTTGTATTATTCGGAGATCGAAAGTCAGTACGCAACGTCAAAATTTTTGCGTGAGTCCCCTTTTGATGTTTGTAAAAAAGAAGGGTAATTTTTGTTTAACCGTTTTAGAGTGTTTGGGAGTCTAACTAACCTAACAATTGTTTGTTTTAATTAGCTTTTTTTCATGTAATTATTAATAATGTTCAATTTAAAGTTTTTGTTTTAAAATTTAATTCAGTTGTTCGGGGTTGTTCGTTTTGGTATAAATCTTTTCATATGGCTTTAAGTTTCTCGATGCAAAGTTCCCGATGGCTTTAAATTTCCCAATGGCTTTAAATTTACATTTTATGAGGTTTAAGGAAATTCTTTAATTCTTTGTATGGTAATACTAAATACTGACTCTGAGCAAGCAGTAAATACATTTAATGATCAGAAGGGAAAATAGAAAAGTTGAATTAAAAATGCCCTGATATTGGGGTAATTGTCTTGACTTTTAATTTTATTTTTGACTATAGTGGTATATAATAACCTCTTAATGACGTCATCTGGAGCCATCAAAATGAGTTTAGTCCCCTCATCGAAGCAGGCAGAAGTAGGTCAGAGCTACCACTAGTCGGTCGAGAGCAATTTTTCCAGTAATTGGTTATCTTTGAGTTTAGTACCTCTTGTTAAATAGGAGGCTTGAAAACAAAATAGAAGATTTTAAGCATTTTACTCCTGTTACCCGATAAGACTTTTGTCGGAAACGGCCATAAATTCGCTATTTTAGCTGTTGTCTCAGCTGTTTCTAGTCTTTTTTTCTTTCGCATAATGTGACCGGCCATTTAGTTTTTCTAGTGTGACTGGACATGAGTTTTTGGAAAATTCGTTGATTTTTTGAAGATCTTCAATGTAATGTTTGGTTTTGTCTTATTCGGAGATCAGAATTCAATTTCACGTCAAAATTTTTGTGTGAGTCCATGTGATGTTTGTAGAAAAAGCAGAGAGGTAATTATCGTTGTAATGTTTTGGAGAGTTCGAGGGTAACTAGCCCTAACAATTATTTGTTTTAAGTAAATTTTTATATTCAAGTAATTGTCTATTGTTCAATTTAAAATTTTTGATTTGAAATTTTAATGAATTTTTCGGGTTGGTGTCTTTTTTGGTATATTTGTTTTCATAATGGTTTAAATTTTCGAATGCAAATTGCCGATGGCTTTAAATTTCCCGATGGCTTTAAATTTACATTTTTATAGAAGAAATTCTTTATCCTGTGTATTATAGTACTAAATACTGACTTTGAGCAAGAAGTAAATGCATTTAATGCTCAGAAGGGACAGTGAACGGGGCCCTACGACTCTCAGTAAACTTGAACTTATTTCTCTCGTTCTCCATGTGGATTTTAATGTAAATAATTCAGTCAAAATTTAATTTTCACGCAGAAATGCATTACTGAGATGAGATACTTGGGGACGATAAAGAAAATCCCAATAATATTGAAAAGAAAGAGTATTAGAGCCAAAAATTAACACCATTTGATTTATTTAGCAGGGATAGTATTTCCCTGGACGTTCAATAATGCAACCGCCAAAAACCGAAGAAATTTATTTTCAAATGGATGGGACTTTCTAGCACTTTGCAATTTTATTAAAATTGTGGCTGCACCCTATGGGGCTGCTGACGGCAGAGTGCATAATATTTGCCCAATGGGATTGGCTAGCAAAGGTTCCAGTATAAAAAATTATTAACCATCAAACCCAGCTGCAGATTGAACAGAGGGCACCAGAAAAAGAACCAAGCATTAAGGTCAATTGAATACAAGCGTTTCTACACAAGAAGAATTGAAAATCACTATCTTTGAATTGAAGAGTAAAATTTTATATCTGCTCAAACGTCTTTTACTATTTTTATTGAAAGAATAACTACAAAATCTAGTTTGGAAATGAAATGAAAGCCAAATATATGCTTAACTATGTCTTCGTTTTGAGTTAGGTGTTATTATTGTAACTTATGATGAAACCCCTTCTATTCGTACACTAGCTTTAATACTTTCAGGTATGATTTTTTGCACAAAATTTTATAAAGTGTAGCTGCACGATATTCAATGGAATTACGATCATTTTTTGTCAAGTGGTCCAAAACCAGCTTTGTTTTCTGCAGACGGGTTTCTCTCGTGTCATTAAAAACAACATCTTTTAGATAATGTTGCTTTTGCATTGTTTCGAAATCCAAGGTATTTTAATCAATATTTTTGATCTTCTCAACTTGTTTCGTTTCATCAATGGTTTGTCTTTATGAATAGCCGCAAAGAGATTGCTGGGTGTATAATGGGCAATCTATTGGATTTTTACTATCGTCTTCAATATTTTTAATGGCCCTCTGACGTCACGATCACTTCAAATCTGCTTCCTGTTCGTTAATTCTTGCTATTCCGTCTGAATTACGTCCGTGATGTCATTTTTCACTGTAAGTTTTTGTGTTTTATGTTTATTCATGGGTTTAATGTTTTTTAAGTTTTTGGTCGCACGATCTTTTTTAATGTGATTTTCAGCTTGACCGATTTCTCGTCTGCCCCTTTTGACTTTTCGTCCTCATAAACGTGGGATTTTTACTCCCCCCAACAGAACTTTCCCTCCTGTGGAGGGCGGTTCTTAGAGGTTGGCCCCCAATCCCCCCAACAACCCCACATCAGCCCCCTTGTCACTTCACTCCTCCCCCAATCCAGACCCTTGCACATCGTTCAGGCCGCAAGGGCCCCGTGCAGCCAATAAACCCCCTCCCACTGTTGCCCCAACCCACAACTGTTGCACCCCCCCCCCCCCCCCCCGCTGCGCTCACTTCGCGCCCGGCCAATTAACCTAAAGCTAGCCTCGCTGAAACGTGGCTACTGACGAAGACAACCGCTCGCGCGTCGTTGGAGAGCAAATCGCCCGACGTTAGTCGGTTATGTCTTGAAATCTTTGAAGCCGTCGCGGCTATTTTCTGACAATCTGCCAGCTATGTTTGATTTGTCATTTATTGAACCGAAAATCTATCACATATATTGAGTTTTTCGGAGTCGCTTTTGGTGAATGTTATGCGTATTTTGATTTTTTTCTCTTGCGTTCTCCTTTTTGGCCTATTTTCTAGAGAAGAATTAAAAATTTCTTTGGGGCGATTACTTAATGCGTCAATGTTTTTCAGATGCTGCAGAAACAGAGCCAAGGAGTTTTGTGTTTGCCACACCTGATTTCTTCACTAATGAGGACACTTTATTGGTGCTGATACATGGGTCAGGAGTTGTCAGAGCTGGCCAATGGGCTAGGAGTATTATAATTAATAGGTTAGTTCTCAAATAATTACCAATGCTTTATTATGTTAATTACAATGCCAAATCAGATCAAATCATTTATATCATTGTCTGCTTTTTCTCTAGATTATTTTGTAGCTGGCTTTTATTGCCTCTCATGAATGTCAGATAATCTATTGATTAAATGCTCTCAAACGAAGTTTGTAGCAATTATATTAGTCCTGTGGTCTTTTTACGAATCGAATAGGAGTATTGGTATTCTACAGGTTTTTAAAAATCCAAAGTATTTGGGTTGTATTGGTGTGATGTCTTTTTAAGATCTGTTGACACTTTTTTTGTTTTTTTTTTTCACGTCAGTGAGAAGTAAAATTAGAGTGGTGATTTTAGTCACGCTCAAGTAAAGGGAGTAAAAATTAGAGTAATTTTGAGGTGTGATTTTTTTTTATCAAACTACCTTTTAAGTGGAGTCAGAATAGGTGTTTGAACAAATTTTCTATTTCTGAGTGGGAAGTTTTTTTACGTGCTTTAATTTGACTTCTGTTTTCAGTGTTTCTTTTTCATGGCTTTTAGTATGATACATTTGTGCTCTAATTGAGTCTATGTGAAAATGCTGGAATTCATCAAGAGGCAGCTAAAACTTTTTATGACTTTGACACGTTTTGTCATTAAATATTAGTGAATATTTGATTCTGCCCGCTTTTAAAATTATTTAAGTTGTCTTATCACTTAGTAACATCAATGAAAGGTCTAATTGGTTGATAATGAGGCGCAAACGAACCTAATTAATGGTTTGAGTGAATGTCTTAACAGTTTTCTTGACTTTGACACTACTTTTCTCAAAAACTTCGAGTTAATTTTAAGAGTTCTTATTTTAAATTATTTAAATTCTCGTTCAGAACAAGCCTAACAGGAGTTATTTTAGTCGTTTTAACTGTTTTGGTTCAAAAGCAATTCTTTCTATGACTTTGGCGCTAATTTTTTTCCGATAAATATTATAGAATTTTTGAGTTCTGTCAGTTTTTATTGTCAATATTTTTTATCAATAGCCGCAAAGCGATAGCTGGGGCTATTATTGGCCTTCTCTTGGTTTTTGTAATTTCGTCGTTGCGAATTTTGTTACGACCATATGGCGTCACAACCACTTCAAATTTGCCTTTTGTTCATTCGTACATGCAATTTCAACTGAAATGCGTAAGCGACGTCATTTTTCGCTCTTAGTGGTTCGAGTTTTTTTTTGCTCATTTGCGTGATTGTTTTTGGTCACACTTGATTAACCTCACTCACAAAAATGACTTCCTCACTTTGAAATTGACTTTTATTTACTTTAATAGATAAAGAGATAAGGTCAAATGGGTGTGTGCCACTCTAAATGAAGGTTATTAGAGAGCAGCTAATAGAGGCAGCAAAAGCTTATACAGATTTTTAATCAAAATATAACATATCAGCCTTCAATGAAAAGACGAATTTTTGGTCGGTCTTACTGTTTTTTGAGACTGCTGATCTGCAAAGCTATTGTGGCCATTTTCTGGCAATTTGCAAGTTGTTTTTTATCGTTTGTGAGTGCCTTCGGCTTTGAGTTAGAAAAATGTTGGCATTTGTTCATTAATCGTTCTAAAATGACATTTATAACAACTTTGGGATCTGTTTAATTGCTCCCAAACAAAGTTTGTTCCAATTATAGTAGTTGTGTAGTCTTTTGTTTGGTTTTCACTTCACCCAAGCAAAAAATCGCATACCTAGTTTCTAAGTTGGTGAATAACCGAAACTGTTGGGTAGGCTTTATTGATGGTGTGAATGGCAACTCTTTGAGTTTGCGAGTTTGTTGTGAACTTTGTTCTTTTATTTTAATCTCATTAGTCACCCTTAAGTAAAGGAATTGAAATTGGAGTAAGTTTGAGGTGTGATTTTTTTTATCAAACTACCTTTTAAGTGGAGTCAGAATGTGTTTGAACAAATTTTCTGTTTCTGAGTGGGAAGTTTTTTTACGTGCGTTAATTTGACTTCTGTTTTCAGTGTTTTTTTTTCATGCGTGCCTTTATTATGATACATTTGTGTTCTATTTGGGCCTGTTTGTATTGCTGGAATTCATCAAGAGGCAGCTAAAACTTTTTATGACTTTGACACGTTTTGTCATTAAATGTTAGTGAATATTTGATTCTGCCCGCTTTTAAAATTATTTAAGTTGTCTTATCACTTAGTAACATCAATGAGAGGTCTAATTGGTTGATAATGAGGCGCAAACGAACCTAATTAATGGTTTGAGTGAATGTCTTAACAGTTTTCTTGACTTTGACACTACTTTTCTCAAAAACTTCGAGTTAATTTTAAGAGTTCTTCTTATTTTAAATTATTTAAATTCTCGTTCAGAACAAGCCTAACAGGAGTTATTTTAGTCGTTTTAACTGTTTTGGTTCAAAAGCAATTCTTTCTATGACTTTGGCGCTAATTTTTTTCCGATAATTATTATAGAATTTTTGAGTTCTGTCAGTTTTTATTGTCAATATTCTTATTAATAGCCGCAAAGCGATAGCTGGGGCTATTATTGGCCTTCTCCTGGTTTTTGTAATTTCGTCGTTGCGATTATTGTTACGACCATATTTTGTCACAACCACTTCAAATTTGCCTTTTGTTCATTCGTTCATGCAATTTCAACTGAAATGCGTAAGCGACGTCATTTTTCGCTCTTAGTGGTTTGAGTTTTTTTTGCTCATTTGCGTGATTAAGTTTTTGGTCACACTTGATTAACCTCACTCACAAAAATGACTTCCTCACTTTGAAATTGACTTTTATTTACTTTAATAGATAAAGAGATAAGGTCAAATGGGTGTGTGCCACTCTAAATGAAGGTTATTAGAGCAGCTAATAGAGGCAGCAAAAGCTTATACAGATTTTTAATCAAAATATAACATATCAGCGTTTAATGAAAAGACGAATTTTCGGTCGGTCTTACTGTTTTTTGAGACTGCTGATCTGCAAAGCTATTGTGGCCATTTTCTGGCAATCTGCAAGTTGTTTTTTATCGTTTGTGAGTGCCTTCGGCTTTGAGTTAGAAAAATGTTGGCATTTGTTCATTAATCGTTCTCAAATGACATTTAACAACTTTGGGATCTGTTTAATTGCTCCCAAACAAAGTTTGTTCCAATTATAGTAGTTGTGTAGTCTTTTGTTTCGTTTTCACTTCACCCAAGCAAAAAATCGCATACCTAGTTTCTAAGTTTGTGAATAACCGAAACTGTTGGGTAGGCTTTATTGATGGTGTGAATGGCAATTCTTTGAGTTTGCGTGTTTGTTGTGCACTTTTTTCTCTTTTATTTTAACCTCATTAGTCACCCTGAACTAAAGGAAGTGAAATTGGAGTAAGTTTGAGGCGTGATTTTTTTTATCAAACTACTTTTTAAGTGGAGTCAGAATAGGTGTTTGAACAAATTTTTTTTCTGATAGGGAAGTTTTTTTACAAGCGTTAATTTGACTTCTATTTTCAGTGTTTCTCTTCCATGAGTGCCTTTATTATGATACATTTGTGTTCTATTTGAGCCTGTTTGTATTGCTGGATTTCATCAAGAGGCAGCTAAATTTTTTTATGACTTTGACACTTTTTGTCATTAAATGTTAGTGATTATTTGATTCTGACCGCTTTTAAAATCATTCATGTTGTCTTATCATTTAGTAACATCTGGGAGAGGTATGATTGGTTGATAATGAGGCTCAAACTAACCTAATTATTGGTTTGAGCTTTTTGCCATAAATATTATAGAATTTTTGATTTTTGAATGTTTTTATTGTCTGTTTTTTTATCTTTTTTAATCTTGCGTGAGTGCCTGTGGTTGTGAGTTAGAAAATTGTTAGCATTTGTTCAATAATCTTTCTCAAATGACATTTATAACATCTTTAGGGTCTGTTTAATTGCTCTCAAACCAAGTTTCCTCCAATTATAGTAGTTATGCGATCTCTTATTTCGTTTTCACTTCACTGAAGCGACAAATCGCATACCTATCTCTAAGTTTGTGATTCACGGAAACTGTTGGATAGGCTTTACGGATGGTGTGAAGGGCAGTTCTGTGAGTTTGCGAGTTTTTTTGTGAACTTTGTTGTCTTTTATTTTAATCTCATTATTGACAGGTTTTATTGATTTCTAAGAAAGCTTTCATGAGTTCATTATACTTATTAGTGTCTTTTCACTTAATCTCATTATTGAACGGTTTCATTGGTTGCTAAAGTGAAGCAAGGGAATATAATTAGTGGCTTGAGTTCTTAGAAGTCTTTTTTTGACCATGTCTTTTCAAAAAAATAGATTTTGTCTGGCTTGTTTTTGTTGTACTTGTGGTCTAATTGCCTAATCTCAATGGTGTCAATACTAATTGTTCCCATTTGACTTCAGACGCCGCTTAATTGTCAATTCAAAGCTAAAACATTTCTTTTGATTGTAATTTCTGTCGTTTGACTTCTTTCGTTTCGAACATTTACCTCTGTTTTTGATTATTGACTTCTGTTTTGGAACATTGGATTTTTACAGTAGCTTAGTTTGTACTGTATAGTTAGTAGGAAATGCTTGTAAGTTTCATGGTGAAAAGGACATTTGAGTTTTTTTGATCCTGTATAAGTCACCCCTTCTTATCTAAACTATACCTCAAACTACCTGCCCACCACTCGCTACCACCCCCCCCCCCCCAACTAACCCCCACCTAAAAAGGTAGGCCCAGAGGGCCTTAAGTACTCTTAGAGCCTTTCAGCTCACTAATCTCAAAGAAACTGTTTTGGAGACGTATTCTCATGTCTATAAAAGTTTGACATCCCCACCTCACTTTGATCCCCTTAAAAACCCACACCTGCAAATCGTTCATGCCGTAAGGACATGGCCCCGTGCAGCCAAAGGTCCCCCTCCACCCACCGTTGCTCCCATCAATCACCCAGCTGCGCTCACTACACGCCGCCCCCCCCCCCCTATATTAAGCTAAAACCAGTCTCATTAAACCGTAGCTAGCTTAAGAAAAAGCCGACCGCGCGCCTGTCGTTTGAGAGCAATTCGGCCTACGTTAGTCGATTGTTTTTTGACATGTGTTATTTGGTTACATAATTATAGTAAGTTTGCGAAACTGAATAACGGTGATTAACTTTGCATTCTCTGCCATGGAAATGGAACTGTTTTTTTAACGGTCTGTGATTATGTTGGGTGATTTTGCAGAGGTCTGAAGGAGGGATCTCAAATATCTTATATTGAGACTGCCAAAGAGAGGGGCTGGGCTGTGATTGTGTTGAACACCAACTTGAACATGGCGGAGAAAACAGCAGAGGATGGCTCCGTTTCACTTGACGACGTAAAGCGTGAGTTCCATAGCTTGTATGACCTTAATCGAATCCGGAGAGCATATTGACTACTCGCTTTTCTCCGAGTTCTCAATGACACTGACGTAAACATAGTGCGATTAGTGGTTAATGAATCATTCTTCGTTTTGGAGGCATCTGGGTAAAGGGGTGAGTGCCTGTTGTAAACCGAAAGTTGTTCCAGTCAATAAATATTGTAGATTAACGTAACAAAAGAGCCCTTTGGCTGTGAGTTGAGAACAGAAAATTGGCGTTTGTTCAATAATCGTTCTCAATTGACGTTTATAACAATTTTGCGTTCTGTTTGATTGCTCCCAAACAAAGTTTGTTCCAATTATAGTAGTTGTGTAGTCTTTTGTTTCGTTTTCACTTCACCCAAGCGACAAATCGCATACCTAGTTTCTAAGTTTGTGAATAGCCGAGACTGTTGGGGAGGCTTATTGATGGTGTGAAGGGCAATTCTTTGAGTTTACGAGTTTGTTGTGAACTTTGTTCTCTTTTATTTTAATCTCATTAGTCACCCCACTTCCGCTCACCCCATCATAATACGCGCTCTAATGATGGCATACCTAAGCCCCAGCTGGCTACTATCGAAGCCAACCGCTCGCTTGAGAGCAATTAGTCAGACTTTCTTTAGTTATTCGGATCAATTTGTCAATGAAATGGTACACTCGAATTAACTGAATGCTGATATTTGAATGTTTGATGGGCATGTTTGTACTAAGAAAGTTATTTTTTGTTGTTTTAATTGGTTTTTAATAGCTACAGTGAGCCTCTCAACGGCTATTATTTACTACAGTTTCTGACACTTCTGTCTTTTTTAATAATTTTGTCAATTTAAATATTTTGCCAATTTATATCGCTTTTTCTTTCTAGAAGTGTTATTAGACAGACGCCTTGAACGTTGCAGTTTTCTTTGAACGTTGCAATTTGTTGAAAACTTTTAAAAAAAGATCAAGTTTCAATTTTTAGCAGGGTTTTTCTATGGTTTTCCACGAAATGTTTTGTCTGTCATATGTTAAGTTCATGATTTAAAAGGAATGAAAGAAAATCTCAAGGATTTTTCTGTAAGTTGGAAGTTGGCTTCAGTTTCGGGTACAATTTTAGTCGATTCCGGAGTCTTCCAGCTATGTTTCTCCGTTAGTCATGTCCATCTTTTTTGTGAACATTTGATCACATATGAAGTCCAAGAACTGGCCACTTGTTCGCGTGGTCAAGTTCTGGGTGACTTCAACTCCGCTGCTCAATTTGTTTAACCTGAGGCCTTGCGTTCTCTTCTCGGTATGAGTCTTTAGGTCCGTTTTGTGACATAGTTTTGAGCATAAATGACTCACATAGTCATTTTTTAAATCTTAGGTGACTCACCTCACCTCAAAAAATGACATCTGCACTCACTAAATAAATTCAGATTTAGTTGAAGTAATCGTAACTAGATTGTTATAATATTCTATTTGTTCAAAGGCTTAATGTTTTGAATTGGATTTCGAAATAAGTGTAATCTTTAAACGTATCGACTTTTGAAACAGCCCACTTTTTGCCTTGGTTCTGGCCTTTTTCATCTAGGAACCTCAACAGACTTTTTCGTGGCTATTTTTCCTCAATATGCGGGCGATCTGGGGTATAGAACCCCAGATTTCCCTTTAATTTTGTTTGAGAGGATATGTTGGTGCTTTTTCTTGGTCATCCTGGTCTTTTGCAATTTCTAAAAACATTTAATCTGATAAACCTAGAACATGTTATTTCTTATTTTTTGAACAAGTGTTTTTACAAGCTGCGAAGCTGTAAGGTGAACGGAGCTATATTGCGGTGCTCTTGGTTTTTTACAATTCAACGAATTTGAATTGTATTGGGGAGTTGTTTTTTTTACAATTCAAGGAATTTGAATTGTATTGGGGCGGTCTTTTAAGATCTGTTCACACGTTAGTAGTAGTAGGTGAGCAAGAGTGAGGGAGGTAAAAGTTCGTACCTATTGTTAAGCATTATGAATGGAATATTTTGATTCAATTTCGCTAAGGCGTACGTACAGAACAAAAGACCTGTCAACTTATCTTAATTGGATGCGGGAAATGGCGTCCACTTATATTGACGTTCATAGTGACAGTGTTTCTTTTGTTCTACATAAGACTAAAACAATTACCAGATACTGGCGCTTGTGGCACAGTACGCAATGCGCGGAACTGCCCTTGTAGATTATGCCCCGGGAACTGAACAACGGTTCGATTCCCGGCCTTCCAATTAAAATTACTAAGACGTATTGCAAATTTTGTCTTTGTGAAAATTGGACAATTAAGTCCTTTTCATCCATGTATCTATATGAACTCATCAGATAACGAAAATATTTTAAAAAAATATTGTTTTACTAAAATAATTTTCTATCAAAAATATCGTTTTTTACATAAGGTTTTAACAAAAAATGCAAATTCTTTTTTTTCTATTTTTCATTTTTCAGTTTTTGAAGTTTTTTTTTGTAAAAGTTTTAATTTATTGTTTTTTAAAAAAAAATGTTTTACCTAAATTACTTTCAAAAATGTCGTTTTTCTACATAAGGTTTTTAACAAAAAATGCATATTTTCCATTTTGCAGATTTGAAGTTTTTTATGTGAAATTTTTAATTTTTTTGAAAAAATCGTTTTACTAAAATAAAGCTTCTTTCAAAAATGCAGGTTTTTACATAATGTTTTTAACAAAAAATGTAAATATTGATGTTTTTTATTTTTCTATTTTTCAATTTTTCAGTTTTTGAAGTTTTACGTAAAAGTTTCAATTGAATTTTTTTGAACAAATGTTTTACTATAATGAATTTTGCAAAAGGTTTTTTTTACTATTTCAAACGAAAGCGAAATTCATAATTTTTTTCAACCAATCATATAATTTGTATAATCTATCTTGAAACGAGCTAGGATTGAGAAAATCTGTTCCTTTTGTGTTTTTATCAGTTGAATATGAGTGGTCTAAAAAATCGCAAAATACTCCAATTCTTCCTTTACTTCCTTCAACTTCTTTTCTTTCGACACTCCATTCTGATCTAGATTTTGTTCCCAACAAGGAGGAATCGAAACTTAGAACCACAGTAACCGATAACAACATCGAATTATCCTTTGAGTTGGATTGCACAAGAGTAACAATAGATTTGTGGAGAACTTTAGAGGCTGCTAGACATCAAAACCTCCACTTAGCCGAAGAAAAAGTCAACAACTCAGTACTTTCTCTTCCCACTTATTTTCAAGCTATTGAGAGAATTCGAAATGAACAAGGATTTCATCCACTGAAAGACAGCAAAGGTATTTTGTTCCCGTACTCTCGTGACATAAATCACTAAGGTGTATCGTGGCTAGAAGATATGTTCTCCAAGCATGCTGATTCATTTTCTACAAAATCAGAAATCTTCGATCTACCCAGTTTCTATGACCTTATTCTTCCTCCTATCCAAGAAAATGACAATGATCAGAACCAATCACTTCATCAAAATATTCCTTTCTCGAACTACAGGTGCTCTCCAATATAAGTCTTAACAGTTGCTTTTGTTCACTGATAAACTCTCCCTCACGTGACATCATTTGTCACGTCACGTGATGTTACTAAAATAGAAGTGACATAACTGTTACGTCATGATGCACGCTCAATTCTCATTTACGACCTCTTTTACATGATCTCATTGGATACGAAGTCGCAATTGTTCTCGTTTTTAATCAAATTTCAATGGTTCGGTTTATCCAGCTCTTTCTTGAAGATAATTCTTTCATTTGTTGCTTTTCGTTTTCAATATTCAGTTGCCCTTATATACACAATTTTTCTGCTTTAAAAACATTTTTCGCTTCACATTCTCACGCCACAGATGGATCAAAGTTCAGTCTCAGTTGACAGCAGAAAACCATACACCTTCCCCTTCCGCAAACGAAAACATAAGGGAAAACCAGTTATTCCTTCTTCCCAGTTCGATTACCATAATGACAGCGTATATTCGTTGTTTACCGATACTAACGTGAAAGTTGAGGACACTGAAACCAAATGAGGATCGCCAAGGAAACAAAAACCTTTGGTCTTTCCAAGAATACATTAACCGGAAATTTCGAATCAGCATCCCAGAGGAGACTATCAACACAAGCACAAACTGGACCCATTTGAAAGTGTTTCGCAAAAATGTCGAAGGTGAATTTGTTCTACATCAGTTTTTGATGCTGTCGGTCTGGGAATTGAAAATTTTCAGTCAAAAATTACCTGAGATGTTAAAAGAAGCACTACAATTTGAACCCACTGAAGTTACCGCAAAGTTGGTGATTGAGGAACCTTTGTTCCAGCCAACTGATGTGGAGGAAAAAGCAAAATTCGATGTGTTCTGGGAGGTGAGTGAGACTGCCAGACGAAAAGTTTGTGTGACCAGAACATTTTACCAAGATGATCCAAATCGATGTTACTTCACCTTTAGGCTCTTCACACGGGGGTCTGAAAAAGACAGTTTTAGAAGGAAATGCTTCCTTTCGGTCAGAATTGGGGAGTTGCAGAAACTACATCGATTGAGCAATGAAATTATTTCAGTGCTGAACAAAGTCAAAAACCAGACAAAATCGCAAAGTGCATAGAAGTAATTGTAAATTTTTATATTGTGTGTGATGTTGTTTATTTATTCACTTTTCGAAGTAAATTCTTTCAGAACAGTTGCTTGATATGAATATTGAGGAAATTGTAGAGTTCGGAAAAGAAATCAGTCATCTTTTTGTTGGAAATACAAAAAGGAAAAATTATTTTTTGGCTGTCTGTCGAAGTTTTGACAAAAAAGTAGACCTAGATGAAATCAACAGAGAAGTTCCCTTTGGAGGACTAATTGGAGTTGACGATTCAAAGTTAGAGAGAGACTTCTCGAATGGTCAAAAATTTTTCGTTTACATGCCACATTTCATGATGCAACGGGATACCTGAAAACAAGCCTAAATATTGGTCCCGGGTACTGTTACATGGTTCCATTCCTTAATTCAAAATTAAACTTTTGTTTCTTGGGACATATAACAGGCATAGCATATTGTTGTTTTCTAAAATTGTCACCACGATTCCATTTAATCAAAGTGTGAATCATTATTTCCTAAGCACGAACAAAAATCAGTTGCACTCTAATGACAGATCATAATAATCACGCAGCTGACTTTGTTTTCGATAATACTAATCAGGAACGACCTCCTTGGAAAATTTGTGGACGCACTTGCTCTCGAACTGCTTTGTCAATATTCCAGTGCTTAGTTGTATTAATACTTCTTTTTTCAATTGTCAACCTTATCTTTGCCAGAACTTTTGACGAACGAACAGTTTGGATTGCTATGCTTTCGAGTGCTGTAGGTTATATACTTCCAAATCCCAGAGCATAAAAAGAATAAGATCATATCAACAAAGGAACGCATTCTGATGTATCTTGTTTGTCCTTCCGGTTCCGGGAAAACTGTTTTCATTAATGATATGCTACAAACGAAAACTTCTCAACCCTCGTTTGATCGAATTTTATACTTCTTTAAGCGCTTTCAGACTGTTTACGATACAATGATGCAATCAATTGCAGACATAGAATTCATTCAGGGTGTTGACTTTGAATTAATTGAGAACTTACCAGCTGACGGCACAAAATACTTATATTCGATGACTCATTAGACATTCTTTCAAAATCGGAAAAATTCAACGCAATTGCGACAGCCGGTAGGCATCGAAATTTAAATTGTGTATATATTAAACATAACCTCTTCCACAAAAACAAAACTGGACGTGATGCCGAGCTTCAGACTACTCACATCGTTTCGTTCAAATCTCCCAGAGATCTGCAGCAAATTGATATTTTGGGAAGACAGCTGGGTCTGGGAAAACAACTAAAACAATGGTATGATGACGCTACACACGAACCATATGGGCATCTTATGATAGATTTGAGACCATCTACACCTGATTTGTTAAGATATTGTTCAAATGTAACTTCATTTCCTTCAGAATTCTTTTTACCGAACAGTCGTGCTCGTATTAGTGATATTAATGATAAACGCACAGAATTATTATACTCTGAAGCTCTTTCGGAATCTCAACAAGAAATTTCAACCAGCTTTCCTTCTACAGTGTCCTAAGGTATTCATCAGATTTCTCTGTGAGTGTATTGTAAACTTGATTAAAGGAAACCTCACAGGATTAAGAAGAAATCAGTTCATTCGCTTCCAAAAACAACTTCGAAAGCTCACATCAAAATCAACAACCCTAAGTTCCAGAAGACTTATATTGGGCTCAAAAGCTGGAATAACAATATTAAGTTACATATATCAACCTTGTATGAACAAATTTTCAACTTTCTTCAATGAGTGAGGTCAAAAAGTTTGTTCCTGTTCCGAAAGAACTGTGGGAGACCAGAAAAAGGAAACTATCGGAATCCTACAGCGAGAAAAAAAGAAGAAACAGTTTTCCCAGTTATAAAAAAACCGAAAGAAGAAGTTAGTTCCGAAAAAAGCGATCGTCCACCTAAAGAACTTAAGACAGAGCTGAAATTTCACTATAAGAACAATCATGAGACATTGAAAATTTTGAAAGAGATATACGAAAAACGATTGAAAATTTCACTTTCCAATACAATTATTGTCGACAACGTTGACACAGGAGTTGATATAAAAACATTCCTTCATTCAATTAAATTGAAAAACGCTACAGTTGATCCAAACTATTTCTTAATTCTTAAAGTTTTAAATCTGAGACCACATCTGGTTAAAAACAACATTTTGAGAACACAACATGGCTCAGACTGGTTCAATTACAGCTACAGATAGAATCAAATTGCAGAAATTGTATAACGAGAGGGGACCAGCAGCTTTCGGTTCTATCAACAACCTAACAAAAGCAAGTGGAATCAGTCGCGAGAAAGTTACAGAATTTTTACAATCAAAAGACTTATACGAAGTACAAAGGAATCAGACGAAAATTTCCCCGGCTAAATGCGCATGCTCGCTATATTGATGAGATTTGCTGCTTGGACCTTGCACAAATGGATAAACTATCGAAATGGAACCGAGGTATCACTTTTTTACTCGTTACTGTAGATGTTTTTTCGCGATACTTGCGAGTAGAACCATTACGGAGAAAAGGAGCAGAGGTCGTGAAAGCAGCTTTTATCAAAATGTGTTCAGAGAGGAGCGAGCTCAATTTCTCGAAAGATTTATGGCTAGATCAAGGAAAAGGGTTTTTTGGTGATATGGCCAATTTCTGCGAGGATGTGGGACTCAAATATTATCACACTTATAGTGAAACAAAAGTAGCTTTTGGCGAGAGAGCTATACGAACCCTGAAAAACTCAATTTACCGCTACCTGGAAGAAAACGACACATTATCCTATATCAAAGAACTCCAAATGTTTGTTGACATTATTAACTCAAGAATCAATCGGAATATTGGGTTGGCGCCCAAAGATGTAGTGAATGCTGACTTTTTGACCTGTCATGTACAAGCGAATGAAGAAAAAAATACAAAGCCCAATTTTCAAGTAGGAGATAAAATTAGGTTGGCATTAGCAGAGAGCAAATTTCAAAAATGATATAAGCCTCGCTATACACATGAACTTTTCCTAGTTCGAAAAATAAACACTTCAGCGCCCTTCTGACATATTTTGTTGTTGATCAGAAAGGTGAAAACATTGATGGAATCTTTTACGAACAAGAATTGTCGAAAGTTGCATAATCATTTTTCAATTAGTCGCGCTAGAAAATGGACGGTTGCAATCTACCTTATTTTAAAGGAGTTCCTCGTCAAAGGGGGCGTGGCTTTGGAGCCTTGGCTAGAACAGTCGCTAGAACAACTCTACCCATTCTCAAGAAATACGTTTTACCTGCAGCAAAAAATGGACGAGATGTAATCGAGTCAGCCATTCCCGAAATTGGAGGTGTTTTATCAGGACAGACTTCGATTAAAAAAGCGGTAAAGAAGACTGCAAAATCAACAATACAAAAACAAGTTGGTGGTGGTACAAAAAAGAGGAAGAACATTAGACAAAATATTACTCGACAAAAAATTCGCAAAGACTTTCTGAAGAACGTTGACTAATCATTTTTCCAAACAAACGTCACACAGAACAGTCAAACATCATGAATTCGTTTTATCTAGAATTGGTATCCAACGCTTCCTCTCAAGTTTACCCTCAAAATACAATGGCTTCGTTCACCAATTTTCTTCCCGACAAAATTGAACTGGATGAATCATGGGAAGTAGCTGCTAACTTGGGCGTTGAAGCTGACAAACCTGTTATGCCTTATTCGAAAGGATCATACAATACCAAGTCCAGGGCAACGGCAGATCTCCCTTTTGATATTACTGGAACACATACAGTTTTACTTTACTCTGATATAGTAGAACCCAATTCAGTTGGTGATGTGAAATGTCCTCTTCTACGCTCGTTCCCATTCAAACACCGAGAGTTCCACAATGATGAGATTTTTAAGAAATATCAGGTTCTGAGTTATCGCAGGTTCGAACAATTGAGATTCCATAAAGTAATCAAATCGAACTTCCACAGTATCCATGTTGAATTAAGAAACGCTGCTGGACACCTAGTTCCCTTTTTCCCTATTCGACAAGTTCATCTTACTTTTTTGTTCCAGAAAAAATCTTGATCATTTCCTCACTTATCATTATAAAAACAGTGGGCTAGAATGCAAATGAACTCCCTGTCTCACTCTATGCTCGACTTTTTGGGAAAGTTCCAATTTTAGACCCCATTCTCTGGTCCAATAAACAACAAATATTTCCAACAAATTCCTTAAACGAGTCAACAATCGAATTTCAATTGGAGACTGATCGTAATATTTTCACTGACTTGCGATCTACTCGATTATTCAGCAGAGGAAGAGTTATTAAAGGAGATCAAACCCGTTTGGATAATGCCGAAGACATTATTGGTAAACAATGCTCTTCATTCTCTCTTCTCTAATTGCTTCTCTAATTTTATGGTCCGTTGGCAATAGGTCTATTTGCTTGTGAAACTTTACTTCTCCCGAATGTCAACCTCAGACTGAAATTGATCCGATCATCTCCAGCGTTCCTTATGATCGATACTGGTGGGTTGAACTCTGAGGCTATAATTTTGGAAGCTTGCCTTTTTACTAGACAGGTAGCAATCTCAGATAACTGGATGAGAAGTTTCAAAAGCAGACTGCTGCGAGAACCTGCCATATTTTACTATAATGAAGAACTTCGAAAAACGTTTATCATTCCCGCTGGACAATCAGTTTATACAAGAAAATATATTTTCAAACAAGCCAATTCGAATGATTGATATTGCTATGAATCTGAATAATGAGTTCAGTGGAACATACAACACGAATCCGTTCCATTTTCGTAAATTTGGTCTTCGACAAGTTAAAATTGTGCGTGGGAATCAAACTATAGTTAACTTGAAAACGGAAAATCATGTGAGAGCTTATGCTGAAACGATGAAAGCACCCAAATTCGACGATGAAGGTCCTAACATTCAATACAAGGATTTTGAAAACCTTTTTCATTTATTTTTCGATCTTACTTCAACACAGGAGGCCAATGTCGAAATGCATTTTCCTGATGTAGTTGGGGCAGGAATTCGTTTGGAGCCCGACTTTGCTAACAATTTGACTAATACTGTAGAATTGTTTGTTAGTGGTGAACGTATAAGTTCAATTGCATTTGAAAAAGAGGGTTCAGTCACCAAAAATGGATAACCAACAACTCTTACATGTTGTCAACATGTTCCCACACCTAAAGTATAAATATCTCGGTTCTTTCCCGGCTGATCTTCGACCAAGATATTTACCTACAAACACGTTTTGTATAATCAACACTGATCCATCTACTCAACCAGGCTCCCACTGGATTTTGCTAGCCAATAAAAATGGAAAGTTGTTCTACGGTGATTCGATGGTAGAAGTTTTGGAAAAATATGGCATCAAGACAAAAGCAACCTTTGGTTCATTAGTGCAGTAGAAACTCCAAGATTCAGAATTGTGTGGTTTATATGCTATTTAATTTGCTCATGTATTATTTTCGAAAGTCTCATCTAAATATTTAAATGATTTTCATATTTTGAAGTTCTTTGCTGATGTTTTGTAAGTTTTGAAAACCAAAATCTTTAAATGTTTAAACATTAATCCGTAAAATGATGCAAATGGTTTTCAAAACTTTGTATTAAGGTTTTTTAAATTTTGTACCCAATTATTTGTATGTGTATTTGTATCTAATTCAGTTATTTTAAACAATGATTTTTTTCTCAAAAGACATTTTGTCAGGTAAACAGTGAATTAAAAAAGATATAAAACGAGAGAAGGCTAAAAATTTACAAAATCTAAAGAAGATGAGTTATATATATATATAATGGAGTAGTGTGAATTCCGTCTTCACAGACTTTACGCTTGGGATAAAAGTAAGACAGTCCCACTTTTTTGAGTTCATACGTGCATACTTTCTTATTGTCGACTACGCGAAATCTCGGTTCGTTGAATATACTCGCTCCTCATCAAACAGTACTTTTCTGTATTTGGCTAAAGGTTCTTCGATGTTGTTTTTATTGAGCGCCTTACTGGATAGTTTCACTGTATCTGATTGCTCATCGTAACAGCAATAAGTTTTTGAGCACAAAGCAATCAAATTCTTCTTTGAGCAAGCCTGGGGTTCTCTTGTCAAAATGCGCATGCTTGATGCAACATTCTTATGGGAAAAAATTGCTGCTAGAGTTTGCTGCGAATTTATAACTGCAGTCGCTCTGTCTCATCCAGTACCACAACGATTGCATTTCAGGTCGAATGATTCTGTCGAGTTTTTCCTCACTAAGCGCCATGTACAGACTGTCGGTATCCATTTCCTTGAGTCGCAGAAAATGGAGAAGAAATTGTACTTGAGTTGTAACATTGTAAGTTTAGCGTACTGCAGAATAAAAAAATCAAATATTATTGGTTCTTTATGTATGATACGGGTCTTGTTTAACTCCACTTCGTAAATCTCTTCTGGCAGCTCATTTAGGGTCTTGAAAAATTTGTTGTCAATTAATTTATCCACTTGAGAACCCTTCACATATTTTGTGGTCGTATGCCGGCTACGATCCATTATCTGATACCCGTATGAACTGTTTCCTATGAGCTTCATGGCTTCCGCAACGACTGTTGACTCTTTGTTTCGGTCTCCTTCGCGGCGTGCGTCGACAACGTTTTGCACAAGGGACTGGAAGCAGCGGCGGGGAGTGTATTGTAGGAACCAAAAAACGTCTCTCAGAATCACTCCTTTTTCCAGATAAAATAACAGAAGGGGAGTAATAATTGGTTCTCTTTCAAGCTTGAAACTAGAAATGAGCATTTTTCGTGGTTTTGATAATAACTTGTGTCGCTCAGCAAATTCTTTCATATGATCCCCAATGTCGTCTCGTCCAACTTCACAATTCTTAAAAATGGGGGGAAAGTCTCCAAAATAAGGGTACAAGTGCTCGGGGACTTCGAGGCTGCAATCAACCACTCCAAACAAATCTCCTCGTTTTATTTTTTCAATAAGAGCATTTTTGGAAAGGGACTGCTGAAATGGATATATCTTGTTGACGAACTGTTTTACTCCATTTATGTTCTCCCTCCTCCACTTTTTCCACTGGCACTCCCAAATTTCAACAACCGTGTATCCTAATCCCTGCAGATATTCTCTTGCACCACTATCTCGTTCTCGTGTCTTTAATCCGTTCTCTATATCTTCAAATAACAGCCGCTTTTCTTCTTGACAGGGACAAAAGTGAAAGTAGCATCCCATTGCCTCAAACACTGTTACAATGGGAGCAGAAGCCATTGACGAAAATAAGTTCCAATTTTTTTTTGTTTTTTTGTGACTGAACTGTGACTGTATTAAACATTCTGGACGAGTGCTCTGCAAGTAATCGATTACTTGCTGCTCAAACAAACTCCTCCAATTCCTTTTTGGGCGAAACTTTGCAGAGTCGTCGTTGAACTCCCATTTTGTGTAGAGTCCCGTTGTCATTTCCTTTGTCATTGAGAATGGGTAGAGTTGACTCGCATCAATGCCCACAATAGACTTGCACATATTTTCGGACTCTCTAATCTTCGTTTCGCTGACTTTTGCATATCGGGTGAAGATAATTGAGGGTCCTCCCGTCAGCCACTTTCTGATAGAGTTATCATATTTCTTGTCTTGCTCGCAGAATGGAAAAAATGCAGCATCTGCTGATGAATGGAGAATTCTGTTTGCCAAATTGGGAAGCGTGTAGCCCAGTTTCAACATATCAATATGTTTTGAGTGGTAGAATTGAATCATCTTTGTCATCGCAACAAGAGTGGACACGACGTCTTTATTGTTATACCACTTGAGAAAATCTTGGAATGTGTTCATGTTCTCCCTTTCCCAAATGTTTTGAAGTTCCCGGTAGTTTTCCTCTGCATTTTTCGGAACTATTTTTAATTTCAGCTTCTTTAAAGCTTCCTTCTCTTCAATTCCTCTTTTTTTTTGCAATCCATGAACTTATCGTAATCGACTGACGAGACGTTATGGTTTTTCAATTTACCCCAGAAACTTTCAATTGGTGGCAGATGGGTCTCATTCAACTTTTCAGCACTGTCAAACCACTCATAAGGGAAAAACCCTTCTCATCACTGGCTCCATAAGCTTTGAGGAAGTTATCCAGAGTTGTAGCTCCTCCCAGGAAGTTCAGAATGTCGAGAAATTGCAAGCCAAGAAAGTTCATTCCAATATGTTTATTCCCCATTCGGATCACTTTGGGAACAACGTTTTGTTCTATTAAGAGATGATGCAGAAGATATTCTTTTATCAGGTTTAAATCATACCGTGAGCTGTTAAACCCAAAAACAGGTATGGTACTGTAATAGTTCTCAAAGTCTTGTTTCAATTTTGATATCATCCTGAGCTCGCTTCTCAGTCTCCTAATTTAAAAGTCTTCGTCATCCTCCTCGTCGGGTTCAGCTTCGTAGTCAAAAGTCTTCTGCGCTGGTGGTTCCCTTGGTATCTTTCACTGGAACCAATTGTCGAATAGCCGAATATTTCTCTTCTAGTTCCAGTACGAAGTAATTTAGTTTTTCTCTTTAATAGTGTGCTCTTTTCCGCTATATGTGTCAAGTTGGATACAAAGTCACGGATTAATTGAAGTGGATCTTCGTTGCAAATAAATATCGGCTGGGTGAATAGATTCGAAGATATTGACACACTAATGGGAACATGTTTTCCTATCCACGGCGTCAATTCTGTGTTTCTGATTGTTTTGTCGGGCACTGTTATTGACTGGAAATTGAATATAATAAGATGAGAAAACAATCTCAACGCGAGCGGAACATTGATTTTTACGTCTTCCAAACGTTCAAAAATAGTTTCTGATAACTGATAGGCTCCTGTTGGATATTTGTGATGTGCTTTTGGAGCAATTTTGCATGTGTCGCAATAGGTTGAAGGATCTGTCGAAATACTGATCGCATATGTAGCAGCGAAATTTTTTGGGGAACTTGTTGATGTCCGCTGTCCAACAGATATGATTATCATATCTTAACAAAGATGTTGTCTGTGCACGCTTTAAGCAGGATCGACGAGTAAGTTCTCAACATATGTTTCAGACTGATCGTCAATGAAAATTGTGTAAACTTGAATGCTTCGTTCAGTCAGCTCTTCAAGAATATGAATATCATCTTCATGTACTGGAAAGCTCTTGCCATCTTTCCTTGTTGCTGAGAGAAACATCTGAGTCAACTTGTCTGAATTCTGCTGTAGATCAACGCTTCCGTTTAATTCGTATGACAATACACGAAACATGCACAAGTTTTCTTGGTAAGGTTTCAGTTCGCAGTCGGAAAAAAAACATTCAACTAAAGGATTACTCAGTAAAGATGGTGGAATTGATTGCTGAATGCAGCCAAGAGGAACACCACCCAGGAGAAATACAAAGAAAGTGACATTTGTAACACAATGAAATTTCCATTTCGTATCTGGTTGCTGACTAATAAGATTAGGAAGAAATTCTTCACTTTTCAATTTCGATTTGATAAAACAGATCTGAGTTATCAGAGAGGACAAGGGGATTTAAGAATACGGGGTTGTTATCTGCTGCGTAATATTATCGAAATTCGTCAGAGTTTTGCACACTTTGAAGTACGAAACCAAATGAAATGTTTATTTTAGCTGAACTGGGTAAATCGTGGTAAACAAATTCCAATTTGTTGATCACTATTTCGTGGCTGAGTTCGACTAACTTGAAGTTATGCACTTTCTAGACAATTCAAGCACCGAGTCTTGTAAAAAGTGCTTGACGGTTTTGAGCTCACTGTGAAGAGCGGAGGATTCTCCGTATATAGATAAGTCAACGTCATCGTAAGCCACTGGAGCAGAATGCTGGTGATTGTTTCGTTTATGATGAATAAGTTGATAATATATGGAGAACGATAAATTGCAGCTTCTGCATGAAAACTTCTTTTGAATGAGAGGCGGTGCATGCTTAGAAGCAATGTGACGCTGCAGCTTCTTATCGTCAGGAAATGACTGGGAGCATTGTGAGCAAGCTCTCGCGTGAAGCTTTTGATGTCTACTCATATTAGGTTTCAAAATAAACTTATTGCAAGAATTGCAAAGTTCTTTTTGGTCCGACTTTCGAGGCATCTCTATAAATCGTAATATTAGAAGTGAGCAAGGAAGAGAAAAACATTGTTAAAATGGAAGATGCGATGAAATAAATATTTGTCAGAAGTTAAAGTTAGTTGTAAAGATTATTGTACTCAACTGCACTCAAATATGTAAATCAGAAAGATGAAAAGGACAGAAATGAAAAGTTCTTTGTTGAATATGTCGTAATTATGACGACATAATGACGTAATTGTGACAACAGAATGACGTAATTGTGACGTTATTATGACGTAATTATGAAAACACTTTGAAGTAATTGTGGATAACTATTATGTAATTGTACTGTTATGAGTAATTGTGACGATAATATAGTGACTAATTGTCTAATCACGTGAGAATTTTAGACGCACTAACAGATGACACAGTAAATTTGTTATTGGGTATTCATCAGACTTCACAAAGCTCCAGACAAAATTAATGGGATCACGTGAGAGATTTCTTTTTTACAATAAAGATTTTGAAACTTGTAAGGTTCTGCAATTACGAATTTGTGGGAATAATGGGAGTAAATTAGAACAATGTTCAAAACATTTGAGTAAATTTCCTTCAATTTTGGGTATTTTTTTGAAATATGCTGATAAAACTGGGTATTTTCAACTCAAACTCGTTAATTTTTGGCAAGAATTTGGTGTTTGTTGCAATAATTGGGTATTTTTGGCAAAAATTACGTTTTATTTTTGCCAGGAATTGGGTATTTTTTGGGTAAAAAATGGGTAATTTTTGGTAAGAATTGGGTTTTTTTGGCAAAAATTTAGTATTTTTGGCAAAAAATGTGTAATATTTGGTAAGAATTGGGTGTTTTTTGGCAATAATTGGGTATTTTTTTCAATATTTGGGTATTTTTGGCAAAAATTACGTTGTTGCCAGGAAGTGGGTATTTTTTGGTAATATTGGGTAATTTTTGGTAAGAATTGGGTATTTTTTTGCCAGGAATTGGGTATTTTTTGGTAATAATTGGATAATTTTTGGTAAAAATTGGGTATTTTTGCCAAAATTTACGTATAACAGCAATAAATCGGGTAAATTATAGTACAAATTGACTGATTTGCAATGGAAAATGATAAAATAGTATTTTCTGTACGTAAATGAATGAATGAAAGTTATAATTGTGAAAACTTTGCGCGAATGAATAAAATGAGAAAATGATTAAAAGTAAAAGTTCTGCAGATGAATTTTATTAAGTAGATAAGATTAGCTGAAGTGCATTAGAGCGGAAAACTGGATGCATTTCCCTGGGGGTAATTAAGATAGTTACCCCTGGGTAATTATGTTAAAATGACAGGTCCATTGTTCTCACTCGGTACTTTTTTCGGTACTCTGGAAAATTGATGAAAATAGGCTATAAGTAATCTTTATACATAGGTACGTCCTTTTACCCCCCCCCCCCCCACTCTTGCTCATCCTCTACTACTCACGTTTTCATGGTTTTTGAAGTCAAATTGGAGTGTTGATTTTGGTCACGCCGAAATGGGAAGTGTAGCAAAACAGTGAGTGAATTTTTTTTCGCTCTAATTTTAAAGTAGAGTGAGAAAACGGTGTTTGAACAAAAATTCGCTTTCTCGCTAGTATTTTTTGTTCACATGCGTCAATTTCACTTTGATTATCACACATTTTCATGATTTTCGTAGTCAATTTGGAGTAGTGATTTTGGTCACGCCGAAACTGGAAGTGTGGTTAGTGGAAGCGAAATTAAAAGTGGAAGACAGGTGTTTTGCGGAGTGACATTTCAGTGGTCAAATTCTCAATTTGAGTGAGAAATTGGTGTTTGAACAAAAATTTGTGATTTTTTGTTTACATGCGGCTTTTCTGCTTTAATTTTTTCTCCTTTTTTCGATTTTTTTGCTGGGATTTTTTTCTAAACTGTTTTTCCAATAAAGCAATAGTACATTCTATGTCTAGTTTTTTGTTTAATCAATGAAAATTCTTTGAATTGTAGGTCAGGACTTGTCCGGCTATGTTTTTTTGTTTCGTCGTCTGAGGCTCTTTTGTTTTACATTTTTTCACACAGCAAAGCTCTAAAATCAAATTTTCTGAATTACTGCTTCCTCTCACTAACGGCTTTTGCGCGCGTGACGGCATTTCTCATCTCTAGCAAGTTTTTTGCGTGAGTAGATTTTGATCATAAGTGACTTACCTCACTCAATAAAAATGACTTTTGCACTTTAAATTTTAAGTTAAATTTGAATTAGTTGAAGGTGAAAGGAACCCTTATGTCACCAAAGAAAAGGTTTCTGCACAATGAACTTTATTATGCTTTATAAATTTATCGCTGAATTTCGTTATATAGCTTTTTGAGTGGCGTCGACAATTTTTTCAACATATCTGTATCTGTTTCTATCTCTAATATGCGCCACGTAAGTCTATTCTTCGCAGCTATTCCGGCACTCTGCCGGCTATGTTTTCATTTTTTATTTCTTTAAAAAATCCCGCTCCAATCGATAGACTTTCAACAAATATTTTTTCATGTTTTAGACTTCTACGACTACGTAGAAGTAATGGCTTGTTCCCATTACTTCTACGTAGTCGTAGAAGTAGTGGGTTTTTTTTCAGTTTTCCACCGCGCGAAGAAGGTTACTGGTTTTTCAAGTTGCGGCGCTATCTTTCCGCTGTTGAACTTTGACCTCTGTTTCCGTACCCATTCATCTTTCCACAGTCATTATTATATATTGGTTAACACTATCGTAATTTGTCCCTAAAACTAACAAGTATCTTCAAGATTATATTCAAACAAGGAGGATCGGTAATGTGCGATTGCACATAAGGTTCCGACCCCGCTCATCCACAATTTTGGCATAATCGTCTACCTAATCAGGAACAGATAGAAAAACCCCCAAAATTCAAGTATTTTTCAAAAAATGGTGTATGATCGAAAAGATAGCCTCCAAAGCAAAAATGATGCATTAGAGTAAAAAATGATGCATTAGATTCACCAGATATGACAATATTAAGAAAGCGAGTCAAGACGAACAGCAAAATCAAACAACAACAACAAACATTAATTACATTAAAAAATTTGTCCGTTTTAAAAAACAAAATTTAATAACAAAGTCAAAATAGCGTCAGATAAGACCGAAACTAAACCAAATAACTTGTAATTCAACGGAAAAGATATGAGACCAGTCCATAATAAGGCTTGGTAACAATTAGACAATAAAGAACAAAAAAGTAAATTTGAAAAATTCCTTTTTTAAAAAAAACAACCCGTTTCAAAGTAATGAAAACCATTTGAAATCAATTAAAATATAGCATAGGTTAACGATTACCATTGTTTCTAAAGATGGGAATCATGAACTGTCTGTATTCAATTTTATGCGGTTGCAAGAAACAACAAACAGACAACATTTTGGTGATGTCTCAAGAAATAGACGTACCAAAATATATATCTGAACGAATCTGATTGGTTGAGAAATTGACAACCTTTATGCGTTCATACAACCTAAATTGGCGTAGCCTAATTCTAAATTTTGATTTTTACCGCGTCTTGCCATGCTTCGCGGGCCATGGCCATGCCTCAGCGGCAAGTTGGACTTATACGAATCTATCACAACTAGACGTGAGATCAGTGTCCCCCAAAAATACATATTTTTTAAATCTCTGACTTAACGCTATTTCTGAGCAAATTTATGCTAACATTCATACCTACTTAAAACTATGCACCATTCGTACAGCCAATCAGTAAACAGTATTAACATTTTCTCAAATTTGATGAGCCAGCAAAAATTTACATTTTATTTTGGTACGTCTGCCCACTTCATTAGCGCCATTTTGATACATCTTCCAATTTCACTAGAGCGGTAGCATATTGTTTGCGTTTCAAACGTTCTGATTCTTCGGACACGGCATTTGACTAGAATGGGGCAGTGATGTTTTGACATAAAATCATGGTGTCCGGAATATTGGCCGACGTGAAAATTAGTCGAAAAAACCATAAGTAGGAAAGTCAGCCGAATTAAACGCAGAGATAGTTGCTCTAAGTGGGACGCGTAATTATCAAACTTGCTGTACGTGAAATTAACTCATTTGGTCATGCCTTGTGGGTCACGGCTATGCCTCAGCGGCCAATAGGACTTGACATAAATAAGAACGTTCTTAATCAATCATTACGCAATGTTATCTTAATCAATCATTAGTTTGATATTAAAGCCTTGCGAAACGAATTGGAGCCCAGTCCTTTATGACAACAAGTAGGCTCGATAATGTGCAAACGCATATTAGTTCCGACCCTGCTCATCAACAATTTTGGCATAATTGTCTACCAAATGAGGAACAGATATAAAAACCCAAGAATTCAAGTATTTTTCAAAAAAAAATTGGAGTATGAACGAAGAGATAGCCTCCAAAGCAAATAACTAAGTGGAATGAAAAATGATGAATAAGATTCATGAGATATGCCAATCTTATAAGACGAACAGCAAAATGAAACATTAACAACAAACATTAAATTCATCAAAAAATTTATGTCCGTTGTAAGAAACAAAACTTTATAACAAAGTCAAAATTGCGTCAAATAAAACTGAAACTTAAAAAAGTAACTTGTAGTTCACCTGAAAAGATATGGGACCACTCCATAATAAGGTTTGGTAGCAATTAGACAATAAGGAACGAAAACAATAAATTTGAAAAATTCGCTTAATTTTTTTTAAACAATCCGTTTCAAACTAATGAAAACCATTAGAAATCAACTAAAATATCCCATAGGTTTACGATTACCAGTGTTTGTAAAGATGGGAATCATGAACTGTCTGTTTTCAGTTTTTATGCGGTTGCAAGAAACAACAAACAGACAACATTTTGGTGATGTCTCAAGAAATAGACGTACCAAAATATATATATCTGAACGAATCTGATTGGTTGAGAAATTGACAACCTTTATGCGTTCATACAACCTAAATTGGCGTAGCCTAATTATAAATTTTGATTTTTACCGCGTCTTGCCATGCTTCGCGGGCCATGGCCATGCCTCAGCGGCAAGTTGGACTTATACGAATCTATCACAACTAGACGTGAGATCGGTGTCCCCCAAAAATACATATTTTTAAAATCTCTGACTCAACGCTATTTCTGAGCAAATTTATGCTAACATTCATACCTACTTAAAACTATGCCCCAATGGTACAGCCAATCAGTAAACAGTATTAACATTTTCTCAAATTTGATGAGCCAGCAAAAATTAACATTTTATTTTGGTACGTCTGCCCACTTCATTAGCGCCATTTTGATACATCTTCCAATTTCACTAGAGCGGTAGCATATTGTTTGCGTTTCAAACGTTCTGATTCTTCGGACACGGCATTTGACTAGAATGGGGCAGTGATGTTTTGACATAAAATCATGGTGTCCGGAATATTGGCCGACGTGAAAATTAGTCGAAAAAACCATAAGTAGGAAAGTCAGCCGAATTAAACGCAGAGATAGTTGCTCTAAGTGGGACGCGTAATTATCAAACTTGCTGTACGTGAAATTAACTCATTTGGTCATGCCTTGTGGGTCACGGCTATGCCTCAGCGGCCAATAGGACTTGACATAAATAAGAACGTTCTTAATCAATCATTACGCAATGTTATCTTAATCAATCATTAGTTTGATATTAAAGCCTTGCGAAACGAATTGGAGCCCAGTCCTTTATGACAACAAGGAGGCTCGATAATGTGCAAACGCATATTAGTTCCGACCCCGCTCATCCACAATTTTGGCATAATTGTCTACCAAATGAGGAACAGATATAAAAACCCAAAAATTCAAGTATTTTTCAAAAAAAAATTGGAGTATGAACGAAAAGATAGCCTCCAAAGCAAATAACTAAGTGGAATGAAAAATGATGAATCAGATTCATGAGATATGCCAATCTTATAAGACGAACAGCAAAATGAAACATTAACAACAAACATTAAATTCATCAAAAAATTTATGTCCGTTGTAAGAAACAAAACTTTATAACAAAGTCAAAATTGCGTCAAATAAAACTGAAACTTAAAAAAGTAACTTGTAGTTCACCTGAAAAGATATGGGACCACTCCATAATAAGGCTTGGTAACAATTAGACAATAAGGAACGAAAACAATAAATTTGAAAAATTCGCTTATTTTTTTTTAAACAATCCGTTTCAAAGTAATGAAAACCATTAGAAATCAACTAAAATATCCCGTAGGTTTACGATTACCAGTGTTTGTAAAGATGGGAATCATGAACTGTCTGTTTTCAGTTTTTATGCGGTTGCAAGAAACAACAAACAGACAACATTTTGGTGATGTCTCAAGAAATAGACGTACCAAAAATATATATATCTGAACGAATCTGATTGGTTGAGAAATTGACAACCTTTATGCGTTCATACAACCAAAATTGGCGTAGCCTAATTATAAATTTTGATTTTTACCGCGTCTTGCCATGCTTCGCGGGCCATGGCCATGCCTCAGCGGCAAGTTGGACTTATACGAATCTATCACAACTAGACGTGAGATCAGTGTCCCCCAAAAATACATATTTTTTAAATCTCTGACTTAACGCTATTTCTGAGCAAATTTATGCTAACTTTCATACCTACTTAAAACTATGCACCATTCGTACAGCCAATCTGTAAACAGTATTAACATTTTCTCAAATTTGATGAGCCAGCAAAAATTAACATTTTATTTTGGTACGTCTGCCCACTTTATTAGCGCCATTTTGATACATCTTCCAATTTCACTAGAGCGGTAGCATATTGTTTGCGTTTCAAACGTTCTGATTCTTCGGACACGGCATTTGACTAGAATGGGGCAGTGAAGTTTTGACATAAAATCATGGTGTCCGGAATATTGGCCGACGTGAAAATTAGTCGAAAAAACCATAAGTAGGAAAGTCAGCCGAATTAAACGCAGAGATAGTTGCTCTAAGTGGGACGCGTAATTATCAAACTTGCTGTACGTGAAATTAACTCATTTGGTCATGCCTTGTGGGTCACGGCTATGCCTCAGCGGCCAATAGGACTTGACTTGACATAAATAAGAACGTTCTAATCAATCATTACGCAATGTTATCTTAATCAATCATTAGTTTGATATTAAAGCCTTGCGAAACGAATTGGAGCCCAGTCCTTTATGACAACAAGGAGGCTCGATAATGTGCAAACGCATATTAGTTCCGACCCTGCTCATCAACAATTTTGGCATAATTGTCTACCAAATGAGGAACAGATATAAAAACCCAAGAATTCAAGTATTTTTCAAAAAAAAATTGGAGTATGAACGAAGAGATAGCCTCCAAAGCAAATAACTAAGTGGAATGAAAAATGATGAATAAGATTCATGAGATATGCCAATCTTATAAGACGAACAGCAAAATGAAACATTAACAACAAACATTAAATTCATCAAAAAATTTATGACCGTTGTAAGAAACAAAACTTTATAACAAAGTCAAAATTGCGTCAAATAAAACTGAAACTTAAAAAAGTAACTTGTAGTTCACCTGAAAAGATATGGGACCACTCCATAATAAGGTTTGGTAGCAATTAGACAATAAGGAACGAAAACAATAAATTTGAAAAATTCGCTTAATTTTTTTTAAACAATCCGTTTCAAACTAATGAAAACCATTAGAAATCAACTAAAATATCCCATAGGTTTACGATTACCAGTGTTTGTAAAGATGGGAATCATGAACTGTCTGTTTTCAGTTTTTATGCGGTTGCAAGAAACAACAAACAGACAACATTTTGGTGATGTCTCAAGAAATAGACGTACCAAAATATATATATCTGAACGAATCTGATTGGTTGAGAAATTGATAACCTTTATGCGTTCATACAACCTAAATTGGCGTAGCCTAATTATAAATTTTGATTTTTACCGCGTCTTGCCATGCTTCGCGGGCCATGGCCATGCCTCAGCGGCAAGTTGGACTTATACGAATCTATCACAACTAGACGTGAGATCGGTGTCCCCCAAAAATACATATTTTTTAAATCTCTGACTTAACGCTATTTCTGAGCAAATTTATGCTAACATTCATACCTACTTAAAACTATGCCCCAATGGTACAGCCAATCAGTAAACAGTATTAACATTTTCTCAAATTTGATGAGCCAGCAAAAATTAACATTTTATTTTGGTACGTCTGCCCACTTCATTAGCGCCATTTTGATACATCTTCCAATTTCACTAGAGCGGTAGCATATTGTTTGCGTTTCAAACGTTCTGATTCTTCGGACACGGCATTTGACTAGAATGGGGCAGTGATGTTTTGACATAAAATCATGGTGTCCGGAATATTGGCCGACGTGAAAATTAGTCGAAAAAACCATAAGTAGGAAAGTCAGCCGAATTAAACGCAGAGATAGTTGCTCTAAGTGGGACGCGTAATTATCAAACTTGCTGTACTAGAAATTAACTCATTTGGTCATGCCTTGTGGGTCACGGCTATGCCTCAGCGGCCAATAGGACTTGACATAAATAAGAACGTTCTTAATCAATCATTACGCAATGTTATCTTAATCAATCATTAGTTTGATATTAAAGCCTTGCGAAACGAATTGGAGCCCAGTCCTTTATGACAACAAGGAGGCTCGATAATGTGCAAACGCATATTAGTTCCGACCCCGCTCATCCACAATTTTGGCATAATTGTCTACCAAATGAGGAACAGATATAAAAACCCAAAAACTCAAGTATTTTTCAAAAAAAAATTGGAGTATGAACGAAAAGATAGCCTCCAAAGCAAATAACTAAGTGGAATGAAAAATGATGAATCAGATTCATGAGATATGCCAATCTTATAAGACGAACAGCAAAATGAAACATTAACAACAAACATTAAATTCATCAAAAAATTTATGTCCGTTGTAAGAAACAAAACTTTATAACAAAGTCAAAATTGCTTCAAATAAAACTGAAACTAAAAAAAGTAACTTGTAATTCACCAGAAAAGATATGGGACTACTCCATAATAAGGCTTGGTAACAATTAGACAATAAGGAACGAAAGCAATAAATTTGAAAAATTCGCTTATTTTTTAAACAATCCGTTTCAAAGTAATGAAAACCATTAGAAATCAACTAAAATATCCCATAGGTTTACGATTACCAGTGTTTGTAAAGATGGGAATTAAGAACTGGCGGTATTGATTTTTAATGAGGTACAAAAGAACAACAAATAGACAACAACAAAAAAATTCAGTTAAATTTTGCCAGAAAACGCTTTGGAAGCCCTAAGGCCATACTTTCGCCCTCAAACTATGTTCGTTTGCACTTTCCTCGAACACCGATAACGTAATATGTGACCTCTCAATGATAAAACCAGTGAACAAGTAGACAAAAAAGAAAAAAAAGCAAAATTAAATAATACTTGTTTTTTCGAAAAAAATTATTTCCAAAGAAATGAAAGCCATTAATTACTAAATGAAATAATTAAAAAGGTTTGTTTATGCTTCCAAAGCAAGCCCTTGAGACATGCAATTATCCAGAATATATCTTACGTTTACAAAAAGATTGTAAATATGACCAAAATCAAATAAACTTTTTTTGTGAAAAACTTGTGTCGGAGCCAGTAATATAAGGAATTCTTTAGAAACATCAAATTTTGTGACACCAATCCCTTTGACACCTTTCATTGTCATATTTGACCCGTAATTAAAGAGACTAGGTAACAAACAGACAATAAAAGATCAAAATTGCCAAGTTAAAGTGTTTTTTTTTCGAAAACAATTGTTTTCAAAGTCATGAATGCCATCAGCTATTTACTAATATCAGTATATCGGCTCACCTTTTTTCCCATGAAAAGCCAATGGAACTGGGTCATTGTGCAGGAAATTTCATTTGACTGAAAAGACAAAGTAAAAACGACAGTTAAAGACAAAGTTTAAAAATGCAATTAAATTCTTCGAGAAAGTATTGTCGAAGCCGTTAAAACCAGAGTCTATATCCTTAAGGAGTTTAATTTTTTCGATTGTGCCTTATTTTGAACGCCAATAATGTGATATATGAACTGTCAATATCTTGATAATGTGACAAAACTAGAAAACGTGAAAAATGGGCAAATACCTGAAAATAAAATGTGAAATCTAGTAGTATCACAGCCAGAAAACCATAACTTAAGGTGTAAAACCGCAATAAAAATTTAATTTTAATTCAATAGAAGGAAGAAGCATTTTTCATTGCTGACACTAAGCTAAAAGGTGACCAAATTAAAAAAAAATGGAGGCAAAGTTCAATAAGCCATTATTTATTTAAAAATCAAATGCTTTTAAAAGTCAAAACGACCATAAGCTTTAAGTAATAAACTAGATACAATAATTCGGTGCTAATTAGGAAGCGAATTAGACCTATCACTAGTGAGCTTTGAGTTGAAATGTTCTGTTATTTAATTAATATATAAAAAAGATCAATTTTTTTAAATAAAAAAGACCGACTGATAACAATCCGAATTGATTTTGGTTTCTAACAGTCCAAAACTAAGATTGGTCCAAAACTGGCTCTGCTAATGCTGTTCGTCCATTAGGAACACTTAGTTTTTCAAATGGCACAGATATAGATATTTTGTTTGTTATAAAATCAAAAATAAATGCTGCGTTTTTGATAAATAAACGAGCAAAGTTAGCAAAAAACGGCAAAGTTTTTAATTACGGAGTACTCGCAACGGAAATAAAGTAGAAATAGCCCCCTTTTGAGTCTACAAAGATTGTGTTAGTGGTGTTTGCATGTGTACTTCCTGCAAATTTAATCAAAGTGGGCTAATATTTCGTGCTGTTTTTGATGAAGTCTGATTTTTGGAATATTTAGCCAGAATTTTTGGCAAAAAGTTAAAAACAATGTTTTTTTGTCTCTTAAAATAAAATCAACAACACATCCCTTTAAAATTTAACAAATTTTAGAAAAATTAGCAAAATTTAGTCAAAAATTCCGGAAAATGTGAATAAAATCAACGGAATTCACTCTGTTTTTCTCATAAGTTTAAACCTCGATAACTCCCTGTAAAAAACGAAAATCAAAAAAATCTTTTTAATTCCATATTCTACGCTTGACAAGCTTTTTAATGATACCAGTCTCAACTCTCTACGATGAATATATCGATCGGCCAAAATTGTCTGAACAAAAAACCCAATTTGAGTGTATATAGCTCCCCCCCCCCCCCCCCTCAACAGGGGTCGGAACAATTAAATTTTGCCGGGCTTGGACCAAAATCAGTGCTGATATAAATTGAACTAATACGAATACTTATCTAGTACTAACTATATCCTGTGGTCGATGTTGATTAGATTCCGGCTCTGCAGAAGAACACGCACAGTATGTATGGCAGAACATCATCAGCCAATCAAAAGCCTCTACGGTGCTAGTTGTGGCCCACAGCTTTGGAGGAGTCGTGACGGCTCGACTCGCCGAAAAGAACGAAGACTTCATTGACAAAGTTAAAGCGGTGGCCTTAACGGACTCTGTTCACGCTTTAAGACATATGGACTCGTCAAAAGCAGTTGAACAGTTTTACGAAGAGAAAGTTATCAACTGGGTGTGTGCACCCACTCCCGTTGATACCGCTGTGAAAAGCCACTTAATGCGTGGTGGAGATTGTGAGTTGCGATCAGCAGGAAGCATGCAACACGAAATGACGTCACATTGCTCTAAAGAGAGCATTTTTAAATGGTTCAGTCAAATGTTGTCATCAGATGACAGTTTTGAAGATGTCGAAGAAGAGAGTCAAAACCCAAAGAAAGAAACAGGAGAAAAAATGCAAAGTGAAACTACTGATGGTGCAAAAGCTTCGAGGACTAGTTAGATTGAAAATCAACTTTATATTCTTATTTCTGACACATTTCGTTATCATTGTTACAATTCAGATTTAAGCATCATCGTCTTATTTAGTTAATCTCACTTTTCAAAGAATATAACAATCAATAGTGTCCGTTTGTTGTCTTTAGGCTTTATTTTTTTTAGCAGTTTTTCTCCGTATGAACCAACCTGATGTCTTTCAGGCAAAATTTTCTTATTTGTGTGCGATCTAGATACAGAATTTCAGATGTTCAACTTGATAATTGGCGTAAGTTTACGAACCGAAAGCGCTGAAACTGAGTGAATTCAAGCGGTCAATGATAAATCCTAATAGCTTCATAATTAACTTAAAAAACCGTTTCAAGTCCCTCCCTAGGCTAGAATTCAGCTTAATTTGCGTGGGGCTAAAATTTAGCCACTTTGTGGATAGAAAGTTGTCGGATATTTGTTGGTGTCGATATGTATATGAATTTATTGTCTAAGCTTAGGTACTTGTACAAAGTATTGAGAATAAACTTTACAAAAATCGAAAAGATGATGAAACCTTTGTTGCAGTTTTGATTATAGCTGTGAATTTTAACGATAATCGACATATATTAGGTACTTTTTTGGGAAGATTATTAAAGCACTTAATTCAAAATAAAAAGGCTGTGAAAAGTGGACTAGTACGCAGACCGATAAGTCTTCTTAAAAGACCAAATTCAAAATTCCATCGCTCTTGATGTGCTTTATCGCTAAAATTTTCTACGCTTGATGGGCTTTCTAATGACACCACTCACGATACTTCGATAAATATACGATCGGACAAAACTGACTGGGCAAAAAACTAGCACGGCTTAAAGTTAGTTCCCCTGTAATGAAACGATCAATTAATAAGGATGACTCGAAAAATAATCGAAACTTTCAATAGTATATATATATATATATATATATATATATATATATATATATATATAAT